>NC_091952.1:212957946-213296071 GCF_031021105.1 Erythrolamprus reginae | reverse complement strand
CCAATAGCAGATAAAGTGCACATTTAACAACTTCTGACTTGGGTAAAATGCATCTCAGTCGCTTTACAGAATTAATAATTTTTTCCTACCTACATCTCTACTGCATTAAGATTATTGCTCTGCTATGACAACCAACAAAAAATGTAACAGGACATTTATAAAGGTCACGATGCTTCCTGCAATAAGACACAAATAAATTAAATATGTTAGCCACCTAACATATTTGTTTGGATATAAAAGTGGGCTGTAAATAAAATAAAATAAATAAATGTTTGGTTGTATGACCTGACCAGAAAAAAATGCTATTATATTAATAGGGCTTAGTTCCAATTATGGACTGCAATTTGAATTTGAATTTTATTCAGCATGTATGAAAACTGATTGCCAGGATTACCGTTATATTAATCCAGCATAAAATATAAAGCAAAACATGTTATGGAACCTTTTGTACCATATCCCTCTACAATTTAAGGGGAAAGGACAACAAAAACACATTGATAAAGCCTTCTTCTCTCCACATACAGGGTCACACACTCACTAACTCTCTCACACACGCTTGCACGCACACATACACTGGGTCTCCTGTCTGCGTGCCACTCCCCTATTGTTTTCACTATAACTGATTCTGGCATCAGCTCTTTAGCACTTTGGAAGGGGCTTCATTAGCACTGGGCCATTGGCCAAAAGGAATCCTGGAAAAAAAAATCATCACATGGCTTCTCTTGTTCTTTGGATAAATGACAGCTTTGGCTAAAGAACAACAACATGAAGGAACACTATACAAGCCGAAAAGGAACGAGGTATCCGTCATGTGAACAGAGAGGCCAACTTGAAGTCCTGAAGATCATATGGGGACTCCCTGAATTCCCCATGCCCAAGGGTCCTCGCTGGAGAAGATTGCAATTCAAATATGGTTACCTAAACAGAAATGAGAGATAGGGATATGGGCGATTTCAGAGAAATTAAAGAAGCAGCTATAGAAAGTGCCCAAGCGGTAATAGTTTTAGGTTGGAGGGATGCAAAAAAAGGGACAATACAAAACTGGTATCGGTACATGGTGGAACACACTCAATTTGAAATTATGGAAATTAAAATGAATACGATTGATGAAAATAAAGTGGAAAAACTGATGGGGAGATGGGACAGGGTCAGAGGTTTTATGGAATTCAAGACTGAGCCATAAAGAACAAATTGGAATCACTCTACACTTTGTAAACACGTTGATGTTCCTGGTTTTAAAAAATTATAAATTAGTATACTGTACTCTCATTAGGCGGAGGGACTGAATGAATGTTGTTGGGTGGGGGAAGCACATTTCTCTGTGCACTGTTTTGTGTTGTGTGTATTCTTTTGTATTATAAAAATCAATAAAATGTATTTTTTTTAAACAGAAATGAGAGATTATTATTATTATTATTTATTAGATTTGTATGCCACCCCTTTCTGTAGACTCGGGGCAGCTCACAACACAATAAAACAGTTCATGACAAATCTAATAATTTACAATTTAAAATTGAAAATAGTTTAAAAAACCCATTTTTAAGCAGACATACCTACAAATGGGTTTTCCAAATGGAGGGCTTAAAGTTTAAAACAACAACAACAGAAGTTAACACTAGCTGAAATGGTAGGAAAAGCATGGTCACAGCCTATGATGGCCAGTATCCTATGGAATACATTGGAATTCGGAAATGACCACTCTTCCTCTCTGCCTCTCTTAGGCTTATTCTTCTAAATTACATTATATCTGTTCAGGTCCTAGAAATCTGTTTTTGTTTACAGATAAAGAGATCATACTCTAAGGGTATTTAAAAAATGCAAAGGTTGGGAATTTCCCACCACTATTTTTATTACAGCATATTAAGCGCATTCGAACAGTTAGTCATGGTTTTGCTTTAACTCAGTTCTGTCTTAACTTAAAATGATATTGCAGGTCTGAAATATATAAGAATGTTACCCCCAAAAAAGCATTTAAGCAATTTTAAAAAGCACTTTTAATTAATTTTATAAATAATAATAATTTTGCATTAATAATAAAGATAAGAAAATCACAGATTTTTTTTTAAAAAAATCATTCAAAGTTGCAAGTAGAAAATTTAGGACTGAATAGACAAAGTGATCCTTTTTTTTGTAAACTGGAAGAATATTGTAGCAAGAGAGAAGCAGGGAAATAAATGCTCCAGCCAGCACCATGTCAGGTTTCTTGATCCTTGTGAGTGTGTGCAGAAGGGTGGGGGAGCAGCAAAGCCCTCCCTCGGAGTACTTCTGAATCTGGCAGGGAGGGGGAAACCCCAGGAGCATCAGGGAAATGAGGTATGAGCTTCAGCTCTAAGAAGACAGCCGCCTTGAGCTTCAGAGGAAAAGCAGTGAAACCACCTTTATAGCATTTTCAACAGAGCAGGAACTGAGCTGAAAATTAATCGGCCCCCTTCCTAAGCGTACTCACCCCCACACACACCAAACCCATAGCTCAAAGGGATACAGGAGGATTTTACTGCTCTCAGAAGAAAGGGCCTTAAGTTCTGTTAGACTGGGAATAGCTGTTAAATACTCCTTGAACAATTTTCTTCTGGGGCTTGGAGAAACATTTTAAGGGAGTGAAGCGTCAGTTCGGTTAAGGAAAACTCTGTTCCAAAGAGGTTTGTTGCCCGTCACCATTCCTAATCTAAACTGTCAATGTAAGACCTAGAAAAATACCTCGAAAATATTTTTTTCCAGAGATATTATGAAGATTTCAACTTGAAATATAGTTTTGCAAAGAAGCAGTTTATAGTAAATTTAAGCAGACATTTCTAAAAATTGAAAATTCTCTTTCCTATTTTAGTTTCTATAAACTACAACTTCTTTAACATTCTTTTTTTAAATGCTGGATTTATAAGTAAGTTTGTTTTTTAAAAGTTAATATATTATTATTGTTGTGGCTACTGCAAAATAAATTAAAACTATTTTTTGTTAAATTACTAATTGAGAGCACTGTTACTTAGAGCCTTGGTCATAAATTTACATCCTTGATGGCCAACTCTATGAATGGTGTGCATGTGTATGACTGTGATTGCCTTTTTAAAAAAATAACTTTTTAATGGGGGTTTTAGTTTTAGATAATGTTCGACTTTTTTAAAATCCTTTTGTATCTATTTATATTGTATTTTTTATTACTGTTGTAAGCCGCCCTGAGTTCTTCGCGATTGGGCGGCATTCTATATTTCCATATAGAAAAACATGTTTTCAGAAAGAAAAATGTAAAAGCAAACAATTCTTCCTTCTTGATTCTCATTCAGTTTTGTGCTTGCCAGCAGAACCCACAGTCAGAATCTTGGTTTCATGTATTGTCCCCCATTTCTGTTCCCCAGGATTACTGGATTCTTTCTGTTACAGTCTCGGGAGAGGGGCGGCATACAAATCTAATTAAATTTAGGGAAGTCCAGGATAAGGGGATTGAATAAAGCTGTTTCGCACATGGGAATCCATTCACATGATATTGCCATGTAGCCATTGATTTATTTCACTTCCAAACTAACACCCATTTTGCGAAATGCTTTAAAGAAGTATTGGGGAGGGAGGAGGTTGTGCCCCACAGTCAACCAATCAGATATTTGCATAGCCACGCTCTAAAAAATTGAGAAGCTCTTAGCAAGCAGCATTGCACTTAATGACTTATTTTAGATATTTTTGATTTTTAGCCATGAAATTGCACACTTAAAAATCAGTGATTTCTGGTGGACATTCAGTACTTTAATCCAATAAGTATAAATCGAACTGGATTATTGCATATGGAACACATGGGTTGCTTATCTCTGCACACTGCATAAGTGTGTAACTTAATAAACGTTTCCGTTTATCATCACAGTAATCCAAGCAAATTTACAAATCCCCATTTCAGCCACATATGTAACAGACGGACAACAGGCCTGATGCATAAAGTAAAATTATCATGCTATCAAGACCATCCTAATAATAGTAACCCCCCAAAAAAGTAGTAATTGTCTGCATGCTGGCATCTAGGATTAGAGCAGGGTTTCTCAATTCTTTTCTGATATGCCTCCCCAGGAAGAAGTAAACATTTTGCACACACACACCAACTCTCCACTGGGATGATTGTTGGCAATATTCGGCGCATTGAATTGAAAAAACTCAAGCGGCTTATCAGTGTGATTGGGGTGTAATGTGTTTAAGTGATGCCTTAATTTATTTGGCTTCATGCTGTCCTTTGCCAACCTTTTTAGATACAGTAAACCGATCTTTCCTCGCCTCGCACCCTAGTCACAGTAAAGCCACGTTTGTCATATTTCCTCGTCTTAGCTTTCGGAAGAGTTAGGTTTGCCTCATTGCCTCCATTTCTCTTTTTCTTTCTTTTCATCCCTGTTCAATAGTTTTCCATGGTGTCTCTTAAGGGTTTGTTATCTGCACTTCATATCTCCTTCTTGGTTTTGTGTGCTATTGTTTGGTAGGAAAAAACCCTACTCCCTGTGGCAAAAAAAAGCACGTTCCCTGGGGTCATGTGCCCCCCCTGGGATCGCTCGGTGCCTCCCCAAGGGCGCCCACCCCACTATTTGAAACACATTGGATTAGAGTAACACCTGAAATCTCCCTACCTGGCTATTATCCAATGTAATTTATCGTGCAGAGTCTTAAACATTCACTACATAGAAATTCATTACATTGAATGCTCTAAAAAGAAAAGTAAGGAGAGAAACTAATCATTTTGGTTTCTTCTTAGAAACCTGTGTATTCCAAACCACAGGCATGCCATATTGATTATAATAAGGATGAAATTTTATTTCTAGTTACCTGGAAACAAGCCCCACTGAACTTCCCAGTCATGCATACAGTTTTATTATAAAGATACTGAAATTTGGGTAGATCAAAACCACAAAATACTGTCAAGGAAACTGCGTCTCAATAAACAGATCTGCATGAGTTAGTTTTCAAGGGGCAAAAAAAATATATACGAGGAAGCTGCAGGCAGATCTGACCTGTTTTTAATTTACCCACAAAACCAGAAAGTTATTGCGAGTTTGAAATTTGTTACATTTACATATTGAGAATGCTGGACTTCTTTAAAAGAAAAAAGATGAGCAGGCAGAGTATAACAATTCCGTTCTTTAAGACTGAGCTGTTAAGAACGATCAATCAGGGAAACTTCTAGATCTCCCTTCATATTCAACCAATTAAATTGTCATCAAATTGGAGCATCTAGTGATATGAAATAGGAGTCTCGGCTAATGCAATCTGAAGTTGTAGATTGCCTCCTGGGACCAGGCCAGATGCCTGATGGGTCTTAAAGCAAAAGGATTGGCCGCCTTTCCCCTTGCATTGTGCCACTAGTGTATTTATTCTCTGACTCCCCACCCGTCTCAATGTGCCATCAGGAAGGCTTATATTTGGCAGTGGACTGAGATCCCGATCTCTAAGCTGAAAGGGGGTTCAGTGCTTTGCAGAAATAATGCTTTCCAGACACATCAAACCACCCTCCTCTCTCCAGATGGAGCTGCACCAGGGTCCCTTCCAGCCATTGGTTCACCTTCTGTTCTGACTTGTCACTGTCCCCTTGCATTTTTCCCCCTCCCCACCTCCTTATGACCTGCTCGCCTTGCATTTCAGAGACCCTTTCAGAATTCTCAGAGTTCCACTTGAATAACACCCACAGAAAGATGTCACACATTGTCAGAAGACAAATACACACGCACACGCACACACGCACGCGCACCTCTCTAGTGCATAACAGATTGCAAATCAAGGGAAGCAAGAATGATGAATGTAACCAAACATTGGAGATTCCCCCTCTGGTGTCTGCATTGCCTATTCCTTCCACCTAAAGTGTTAAAGAAAGAAAAGGGTTTGGCACATAAGACTGATTGCTAAAGAAGGAGGTTTGGCAGAAGCTCAGAAAAAGAAAAAACAGTGATAATGGCAAGTAGCTAACATTGGAGAACTACATCTTTTAAATTTCCCTACAGATTGTTTCCTCTAATACAGTAAGGGTTAAGACCCAGGCTTTGACCTCGATGGTCTTAGAGGACATCTTTCTTAATAGGTGAGTTGAGTCACATAAATGGTTGAGTGCAGACCACCAACATTTGATAATTATGATGATATGTAGGGGGAAAGGATTAAATATGTTTGTGAGGCTTCAAGCTGGCCAAGTAACAACCAAACACTTTCCTGGTAGAATAACAATGCAGAAGTGTCAACCACTTTTTATGTCACATTCGGAATAAAGAGAGGCACGGTGTAGCCTGATTCTTTTTATTAGGAATCGGCTGAACTAAGCTAACTTGTAACAAAGTATATCAAAGCATAGCGGTGGAGAAAAGTGAGACCGCCTCTTTTAAAAAGTTTTCCTGTAGAGGCACGGCTCTGACAGCCTCTTGAATTTCCCAGCCGCGTCTAAGCCAATCTGCGGCCGGCATGTATATACACTGTATTTACATAATCGTATTTACATAACTAACACTTGCATATACATTTTCTCCTGGAAAAACAATAGTGGTTCTCAATCAATTATAATATAAGTATTGGAGAACAAAATACTGTATAGGGTTTGAGGCTGGGAACAGCTACACAAAAGCATTGAATTCTAGAATTTTCACTATTCAGTTTTCTTCATCATTAAAGGCATATTTACTATCTGAAATAAAAGTATCCTTTCAGAATTGTGTCCTTGAATCCCTGCCAGTGAACCTTTTCTATGAAGGCCAGCCTGGGAAAATCTGATAAAATCCTTTGTTTGGGACACTGATTTTGAACCAGAGGTAAGCTAAGTTGTATACAGTTGTATACTGTTGTAGCTACAAATGTATTGCAAATGCATTTGGAACAAACACACCTTTTAAAGAAAGGGTTAACCCTTTCTAGTAATGTATCAACCAGGACAAAATGGATGTGGAACAGCAGTGATCAGTCACTGGAAGGGAAGGGGAATTCCTGCCACAGCTCACAGTAGCTAACTGCAGTGGAGGCATTTGCCTGCAGTGAAATGAAGTGCAGATGGTGAGCCAGAAAGCACATCTGTGCTGGCAGAAGTTGAAAAACACTAATTTAAAATGGACCAAGAAAAAATAAGTGGAGGTTGTCCAAAGACAGATCAACATTGTGCATTTCTTGGTCATGTAGATTAGCCTTGCAATGTCTAAAAATTGGAACATCTACCAAAGTTCTGCTATAGATTACAAGTCTGTTTCTAGAAATCAAAACTGTGTTGGTTGGTTGTTTATCTATTTAATAAATTTGTTTGATGTCCAACTCACCTTAATGTTACTCTTTTGGTCTTTAAGAGTTTTCCCAACCCAATGATCATAAAGGTTGATTGAAAAGCTGGGTAGAGTATAAGCAGAGGCAAAAATGGCTATTGTTTCTTTGAATCATAAATATGATTGTGCATTGATTCTTCACCAGATGGTTGTTGCTTGTTACAAATGAGTGAGAGACACTAGGTTTAACTGCTATCTGATAAAAAAGAAAAAAGTATAATTATCAACAGAGGCTTATCATTATGTCTTCAAAAGCACATAGTGTGTCTTCTAAAATTTAATATAGTATTGATAAAGAAGCCCTAGCTGCAATGTACAGAGAACAATAGTGTCAATTTCTGAAATATAATGACCTACCTTGCTCAACAAATATGAACATATGCAAAGTATCACAAAATGGCAGTGTCTTCTATATGCATGGATACCTTCAGAGTTCTTCTGCATACAAGGAAGTCAACCAACTAAGGAAGCTATCCAACTATCTACATAAGATAGATGAAAACATTCAGATTGGAATCTAATAACATAACTTAAAAGGCACAAGTCAGAAGGAAAGGATGGAGAAATAATATTATAAATTACACAGTTCTATTGTTTCCTGAACCTTATGATGTACAAACCTGAATAAGTAGAATACATAAATAGATGGATGGGTGGGTAAGTAGATGGAGAAGTTTCTCTCCCATGAAATTTGCAATCTAAACCTCAGATATTGATGGAGAAGAAGTAATGAGCTGAGGGACATAAAAAGCAAGTTTTATGTAGCCTGAACTGAAATCTCAGTTTCTGGGATGAACATATAGTTACCACTACCTCCCAACATTAAAAGAATAGTGTGATTCGTTTTAAAAATGAATTCTAAAGAAGCATGTCTAGTCAAATTGTGTATGTGTGAAGCTAAATTGAAATTGTGTGAAGAAATTGTCAAAAAAACCAATAGAACACTAAATATATTTTAATCTTGCAGCAGTTTCAAATTTATTTGAAATACCAAGAAATCTATGTTCCACACCTAATACGTAGAAGTCAACTATGATTTGGTGAAATTAATGAAAATTAAACTGAGTTTCATATCATGGAAAAACTTTGACCCTGGATTGAAGTGGAATTGGTGCAGAATCATTTATATGTGAATATTTTTCCACCCAGTTATAACCAGCTGCTATGGAGGAAGCCTGCATTTTTCTACCAGTTGTCATTCAATAGAACATTTGTTTTTGAATGTTATTTCAAAAGGGAAGAGAAATCAGCAACCTTACATATTAAGGATGTTTCAGTCAACATATGATGAGGAAACTTCTCCCTTTGAGCTTCTTCAATTATGAAGAAAGCTTCAGAGTGATGGGGAAATATAGGAGATGCTTCTACATTATAACCTTTCCTGTAACATAACCTCAAAAGAAACCCAGAACAAGATGGAAAGAAATCTGAAAAACCCTGTGAATAAATGAGGAAAACAAAAACAAGGAAAGAATAATTTTGAGATTATGAATTTATGCTCATTCATAATATTCCACTCCAACTTTTTTTAAAAAAGAATTTGGTCTGGATAGATCTCCAAGTTAATAACTACAGTCAAACATGAAATCATGGAATAATCTTGAACTCTCAGATGAATCCATCACATTAGATTGTTGTAAGGACAAGGAAAGAGAAGGGCATGTGCTGGCCTGATATCAAATTAGATTAGGATATAAAGTTACATAATGTAACTGACGCACATTTAGAAGAGATAGAAAATCTCCTGGGATCTTCCACATCCTGCTGCTACCATTTTTATTCATATTTCATTCAATCACTTGGGGGGGAAAGATAAAACTACTCTAGCAAAAAGATACATTATATAAGGTGGGTGGAAGAATAAAATATACCACTTAATATTTTAGACTGGGGTCCCCAAACTTGACAATTTTAAGACTTGTGGACTTAAACTCCCAGAATTCTCCAGCCAGCTAGCTGGGAGTTGAAGACCACAAGTCTTAAAGTTGCCAAGTTTGAAGACCTCTGTTTTAGACCAAGGAACATTATCTAAAAATGTTGAGTCCAGTTCAAAACACTATCTGTGCTTAGTCCAGATTTCTCTGCTTGGGTCCTCTGAATCTTTGGACTAGCCGTATAATTTTCAACCAGCATAGGCATATTACTACTATTGATCTCAAATATTAAATGAAGTTTGGGGTGGAAATCAGGGCATGACAGATTCCCATTGATGTACATATTCTGTAAATAAGGTCTGAAATTTCTGCTAAATTTTTTTAGAAATGGTCAGAGGTAACATCACTCATACACTGGATAAGAAGCTGCTGTATAGCAGTTGTTAACCTGATCCTATGTAGCTTCTGCTCCGACAATCTCACACTACTCACAAGAGCCTACAAAACTTTTGCCAGACCCATCCTTGAATACAGCTCATCTGTCTGGAACCCATACCCCATCTCAGACATCAACACCCTTGAAAACGTCCAAAGATATTTCACCAGAAGAGCTCTTCACTCCTCCACTCGAAACAGAATATCCTACGAAAATAGACTAACAATCCTGGGTATAGAAAGCTTAGAACTACGGCGCCTAAAACACGTTTTAAGTATTGCCTAGAAGATCATATTCTGCAGCGTCCTACCGGTCAATGACTACTTCAGCTTCAACCGCAACAACACAAGAGCACGCAACAGATTCAAACTTAATACCAACCGCACCAAACTTGACTGTAAAAAATATGACTTTAACAATCGAGTTGTCGAAGCGTGGAACTCATTACCGGACTCAATAGTGTCAACCCCTAACCCCCAACATTTCTCCCTTAGACTCTCCACGATTGACCTCTCCAGGTTCCTAAGACGCCAGTAAGGGGCGTACATCAGTGCACTAGTGTGCCTTTCGGCCCCTGTCCAATTGTCTTTCCTTTATCTCATATATCATATATATTTTCTTCCTTTCATATATCTTCTCCTCTATCTTTACATTTATCTTTATATATATTACTTCATGTCTATTCTCTTACTATGTATTTGTGTATTGGACAAATGAATAAATAAATAAAAATAAATAAATTTAGTTTTGCCTGGGCCATCATCGTATACTGTGAAGTCTTTACAATTGCAGCCAGTTCTTCCCGTCACCTGACATCTGCTAAGTTTGAAGTAACAATCTGAGACTCAACTGTTAAACTATAACACCTCCGCAGTGCAGAGACATTTTTTTGTATTTTTTGAATATGAGGAAATTAGTTCTAGGGTCAGACTGCTTTATTCAAATATTATATATGCTCTAACCCATTCTCTACCCTTCTGAACTTCAGTAATCTAGATAGCTAATGGAAACAGAATATTTTGCTTCAGGCACTAAACTACATATACAGTAGTTTACATATACACAAATACTAATAATCCACTGTTTTGCAAAATTATACACTTATGGCAATTTTAAGGATTTCTTCTAATAGTAAACAGTAATCTATATCCATGTTCCAAACTGCAAGTGGCAAACAATAAATCTTAATTATGGTTCAATATCCAAATCTACAAAGATGGAGGGAGCATTAGTCAGCTGTGAATTGATTTGGACCCTGCTTATATGCACTGCCTGGGGATGCAGCTGCAGGAATACATAAATTAGGTTCTTAAAATTTGTTTGTGTCGGTACAATCAGTCCTAGCTCTTTCTTAAGAGCATTTCCAGTATTAGCAGGCTTACTGGCATCCATCTTATTAGCATCTCAGATGCAGATGGCATCTGGAAAGTTTTATTTTAAAGGACTTTTAGCATTGTGCTTAGGTTAATGAGAAAGCGTTACTTTAAAATATCTCGGCAGTTCTCCAAAGTGCAGTTCAGTCTCACGACATCTGCTCAGTGGATACTTGTTACCTTTGGGTTTATTCAAGCAACCTTCTGAATAACCTTTTTGTTAGCAGCTTTCTTTATAGGCTCTGCGGCAGGAGGGCAAATAGTTCCTGGTAGAGGACATTTTCTCTGCTGTCTTGAATGCACAAGTTTTTGGCAGTAAAGCTTTATTGGCTTCCTCAATTTTCAGTCTATGCCATGGCCAGATGCATCCAAGGAAAGGGGTACCCAATGTTTCGTATCTGGCCAGTTCAGAAAGGAGTTTGACACTGCAAGACATGCCACGAAAATTTTGATGCTTGACTTTTAATCTGGGCACTTTCATTGCACAAGACTATTTTCAATCAAAGTTCTAATCTACTGTTTATGCACATTTTGGAAAAGAACAATGATTTTGACTCGTGTGTTTGTATGTGTAATTACTTGTTATAAATTGTAATTTCTGCCATCTCTCACTTTCCAGAGTCTTAGTAACAATATTCAGGGAAAAGTTTAGATTACCTGCAATCTGGTATAGTAATAGACATTTTTTCTATCGGTGGCATAGGATTATAATTTAATTAAAAGTTTGTAATTAAATATGGAAAGGACTGCTAAATAACACACCTCACAGAATCATTTGTTGTTGCTAAAAATAGGACTTTATATGAAATTCTCCATTATTTAGAATTACAAAAATTGCAGGTTCATTCCTAAATTAAAATAAAATCTATCCTAGAGGATCAAATAGGGATTTTTTAAATTACTTGTGTTTCTCTAAAATGATAATTCATGTATACAGATTAAGGTGCTATAGAAGCATAAACATAAGCCAAATCAACGTAACTGGAAAGGTCATTCTCTTACATGATGTTACATTGGGTTATGAAATTTCAGCAATGGAACTAATAATTAACTGTTTTTTGATGGTCACGTCTATAAAAGCAATACAAGGAGCTGACATTACAATCCCAAAGCAGGGTCATAGTAAGTATGAAGAGGGCTAATGACAGTTCAGCTCACATAAATTTGTTTTAGGTTATTATTTCATTGTAAAAAGGATACATTTTCTGCAATGGAATTTGGAACGGTTGCTTTAGGTTTGTATCTATTGTGTGCTGTTGTATTGTTGTGGTTCAAGCAGAAGTAGTTGTTGACAGGTAGGACATTGTAGCAGATAATTTTATGAACTACGTTTAAGTCTGGTGGCATAAGGTATTCTGATGCAAGCAGAGAAAATATTTCTGGACACGTTCAAGTATATTAATATTGATATGCAGTGTGGGTTCCACACAGATGAGCTGTATTTGAGAATTGGTCTAGCAAATGTTTTGTATCCTCTGGTTAGCAGTGTAATATTATCAGAGAAAAAACTACACAAGATTCGGCTTACAACTCTTAATTCCTTTTTGGTGATGTTGTTACATTGGGCCTTGGCACTTAGATCATTAGATATGAGTACTCCAAGATCCTTGATGGAGTGAAGGTCATCTACAAAGTTGTGTTCACTCATCTTGTATTTTGTGTTCTGATTCTTTTTGCTAATGTGTAAGACAGAACATTTGTTGGTTGAGATTTAGAGTTGCAAATTGTTTGACCATTCTGACACAAAGTCAAGGTCTTTTTGAAGGGTAACAGCATAGTTGGTGGTGTTAAATAGTTTTACATCATCGACAAAAAGAATACAGTTGCTTATAATATGATCACAAGGGTCATTTATCTAAAGTATAAAAAGTGTTGGTCTTAGAATGCTGCCTTGGGGGATATTGCTGTGCAGGATTTGATAAGGCACTCCTTATTTTGACCACTTGTTGTCTGTTTGACAGGAATGCAGCCATCCAATTATGTAGGGGTCCAGAGATGCCATAGAATTTTAGTTTTAGAAGTAGTTTGTGATGTACCACTGAATCAAAGGCTGTACAGAAGTCTATGTGAATTGTGTCTATTGCTTTTGATTGAGTTTTGTAGTCCTATTGTTATTGATCGAGTTTTGTAGTCCTATGTTTTGGCAGTGTAGAAGTTGTAGATGACAGGATAATTTTTTTCTGAAACCAAATTGTTTATTACAGAGTTGTTTATTTATAAGTGGAGGGTAATGTATTGGTTAATGATTGATTCCATGACTTTGCATATGATGCAGCATAAAGAGATTGGTCTTTAATTTTCAACTGGGGTCTCCCTTTTTTATGATATGGATGACTGTAGCTAATGACCAGAGGTTGGATGGTGAGCTGGTCCAAAAAGATTTTTCAAAGATTATGCTTAAAGGTTCAGGTTCTTAATTAATTAATTAAGATTCATTCTTTAAAAGATTCACACCACTAGAAAGGTGGGAGAACTGGAAACTATCTTCAGAGTTACAGATTTCTGGTTAATGTATACTGCTCAAAAAATAAAGGGAACACTCAAATAACACATCCTCAATGAATGATCTCAATGAATGAAATATTCTCATTGGACACTTTGTTCTGTACAATGTTGAACGTGCACAACAGCATGTGAAATTGATTGTTAATCAGTGTTGCTTCCTAAGTGGACAGTTTGATTTCACAGAGGTTTGATTTCCTTGGAGTTATATTAAGTGTACATATTATCAAATTACAACCTAGTCAAAAGTGTTCTTAAATATTATTAGTTCAGTTGCATTTATGCAAAATGATGGATGATATCAGGGTTTAATTTAGGTTGGACATTGTCAATTGGGTCCATGATTCTTGCTGAAGCCAAGACAGAGAAGGTTTAAAGGAGAGGGACGAAAAGAATGAATGTTAGATATCATGCACTGTACAGGGTTTTTTAAAGGTACCATATTCCAAGTGCATTCGTTTGGTTGCCTAGATATTTTGCAGGAGAGGAAAGATGTTCTTTAAGAGCATTGTATTTAACTCCTTTCTCCCTTTGAAAAGCTCAGCTGGACACTTTGATGAACTTGCTTCCTTTTCTTTCCTCTGAGATGTTGCCAGGTCAGAGTTCAAAAACTAGGCATGCTGCAGTGCTATTCTATCAGCTATATGAAAATGAAGGAACATGCATATCCCTATTAAACAAATGAGTGGACATTTAAAATAAAATTTAAAGTAAGGATAAACTGGAGTCAACCCATTTCCTTCCTTCATTTATAGGCACTTATTTTTTTTTAAAAAAAACATCCTGAATGATAAATTTAATGATACTCAAAAAGCTAGGAGTTCCTAATAATTTAAAATTGCCTTAAAAATTCAACCTGCTCCTGAATTTTCAGGATTCATTTGCAAGATAATGCTCCTGAATGCTAAATTGTATTGACCTTGTTACAAACTTCCTCTGCACTAAAATAAAGAGGCAAATTGTGTTTGCTTTTTAGCATTTCTTCTGGGTAAAGACACCCAATTAACCTTTATGGAGCCTAGTTCTGGCAAGTTCCTGCTCTTTGGGAAAGTGAGCCAGCCATCTGTGTATTTGGGAGGTAGGGGAACATATTGTGAATGCTTATTTGAAAACAAAATGGCCTATAAATAGATCCCAAGGCTAACCAAAACCAAAAAGAATTCAATCAATGTTACCTAGAAAATTTAAGTACAGCCACAAGGCTTCATATCTACCATCCAAAAACCTCCCCAAAAATCAAGCAACCAAAATCTCAGTATGTACAAGCTTTCTTCTACAACGACATACGCTGATTGTGGCACATGCTGAGCTCATGAATTAGACTGGCTTGTAGGAGGCTGCTGAAATGGGATACAACTCTGAAATGACATGTGGAAAACCAGCTGACCTAATAACCTATCAGGTGGTAGCAAGTGCCCACAAACTTGTATGCTAAAATAAAGTGAAATTTTTTTTAGGTTTTTCAAACATAGAACAGGATCCCTTCTCTCATGCACACATGTACAGCAGGAGTCTATAGGTGTTCATTCAAATCCCCCAAAGAGTTCCTCATAAAACACCCTCATTGCACAGTTCCAGATTCTGAGTTCAGCATGGCAAGAATCACTGGGTAACCGAGTCCAACCGGCACCAGTGAAGTTCAGGAAATCAGTTCACAAGTCAATCACATCAGGATATATAGCACAAGCACACAAGGCCCAGATCTTTTTATATATAAATAATCCAATAAAAAAGCTTAGAACTACGGCGCCTAAAACACGATTTAAGTATTGCCCACAAGATCATATGCTGCAACGTCCTACCGGTCAATGACTACTTCAGCTTCAACCGCAACAACACAAGAGCACACAACAGATTCAAACTTAATATTAACCGCTCCAAACTTGACTGCAAAAAATATGACTTTAGCAATCGAGTTGTCGAAGCGTGGAACTCATTACCGGACTCAATAGTGTCAACCCCTAACCCCCAACATTTCTCCCTTAGACTATCCACGATTGACCTCTCCAGGTTCCTAAGAGGTCAGTAAGGGGCGTACATAAGTGCACTGGTGTGCCTTTCGTCCCCTGTCCAATTGTCTTTCCTTTATCTCATATATCGTATATATTTTCTTCCTTCCATATATCTTCTCCTCTATTTTTACATATTATCTTTATATATATTACTTCATGTCTATTCTCTTCCATATGTATTGTGGATTGGACAAATGAATAAATAAAAATAAAATAAATAAATAAAAAGAACCCAATAAAGAGGATAATGCAAAGAAATCTAAAATATTGGAATAACTCTTACTGCTACATTTTTACCAGCTTTCTTGCATAGAATTAAACATGTAAATCTAAACAATTTCTGAATTTATTTATGAAGGGGTCTCTACATATTAGGCCCAAGACAATTATCTTTTCTTGTAAAAAGAGGTTGGAAAGAACTCGCTGTAATCTATCCATATACAGTACTTCTAAAACTCTAATTGTCATGAACTTTAACATACCAAAACAATGTAACATAGGACAATTTTCAATCAAGATATCTCAAATGGGCTAACTTACAAAATTTGCCAATGATTCCTGAGGAAAATTGTGAGTGCTTAAGCATTACTGGCTGCTGCTGTGCTGCCGCTACCGTACTATGATCTTTATTTTTAATGTTCCATGACATTTTTCCAGACAGCCTAGCAATCCCACCCTTCCCAATACAACAGTAGCCATTTACCTGTCTATTGGGAAAAGAAGGGAAGGGAGCAGTGGTGAAATCCAAAAATTTTACTACCAGTTCTGTGGGCGTGGCTTGGTAGGCATGGTGTGGCTTGCTGGCTGTGGCTTGGTGGGCGTGGCAGGGGAAGGATACGGCAAAATCCCCATTCCCACTCCACTCTGGACCTACCCAGAGGTGGCATTTGCCAGTTCTTCAAACTACTCAATATATCCACTACCGGTTTTCCAGAACCTGCTGGATTTCATCCCTGAAAGGAAAGGTGGAAAAATTCAGATGCTGTCTGCCAGCTTTGCAGCTTCCCACAAGGAAACACAATGGGGAAACTGGCAGAAAGAACAAACTTGCTCCTGCTCCCACTGCTTTTTTGCCCATCTGTGGTCACTCTGTTTCTCTAGTTATGTAAGGAAATCTCTCTGAAATAATAAGCCAGTTTGGGCATGGGTTGTCTAGTGTTAACTAAATGGTTTTGCACAGTTCTAGAATATAATGATAGAACTTATGGATCATAAAATTAGAAAGTATGATTCTTTGTAGGACCAATTCAGAACATCAGGAAAATTCAGTATAGGATACCCAGGAATAGATGTTGAGATACCAAGTGATGAATATTTATAAACATGAATTCTTCTGCACTTTTCAAGGAGTAACAGCACTAAAATTACTAATATATATTTTCAACATTAGCAATTTTAGTGCTATTAACATAAGTAGTAGAAACATATTTCTTTTAAAAAAATAAAATAGTTTTTATTTAATATAAACATTAAAAAAGACATTAAAAATAAAAACAAACATCAAACAATACAAACAATACATTTACAAATATACATATAAAACCTCCTAGGTACTTCTATGATAAATTGTCTTAATGTTAAAGTTTCATTTATATATAAATCTTATAAACTGTATTTCCTTCGCAGTTTTTCCTCTATAAATCAATCGGTAAGTATATTTATGTATTATATCAAAGCTTATAGAGTCCTATAGTCCTTTTTAACTAAATAGCAATATATACATTTATACATCCTCTTTATTCTTTCTAATCTTCCTTTCCAACCTGTTATAAAATAAATTCCAAAAGTCAAAATATTCTGAGTCCTCTTTCTGATTTAATTCTTTCATCAACTTATCTGATTCTGCACATTCCAATTTTTTAAAAATCATTATACTGTCAGATGGTACACCACCATGTTTCCAATTTTGTGCCAGGCATATTCTCACTGCTGTCAAAATATGTAGTATAATATACCAATATTTCTTTTCCATTTTTTGATCCAATGTCCCAATTAAGAACATTTCAGATTTTATATTAATTTTGGTTCCGTTATTTTTTTCAACCAGATGTGTATCTTTTCCCAAAATTTTTAATTATTGGGCACATGTGATAAAAATGATCCATTTTTGTGTTGGCATTGCCAAGATTTGGGGTTCATGTTTTGATACATTTTGGGCAATCTCGCTGGTGATAGGTGCCATCTGTAGTACATTTTAGGGAGATTTTCCCTGTATGTGGCTGCCTTGGTTAGTTTATAATTTTTACTCCAGATTTTTTCCCATTTATGTTATAATCCAAAATATATGTTGTATCCAAAATTTTTAGCCCAACTAATCATATTACCCTTAACAATTTCTTCCTCCATTTTATAATTTAGTAAATATTTGTACATTTTTGCTATCATTTTCCCCCAGGTCCCAATAGAATCTTATCCAATTCTGATTTCTCTTTTGCTATTCCAAATTTCCTTCTATCTTCTTTTAATCTAGATTTAATCTGACAATATGGCCACCAATCAATTTTGATTCCTTGTAGATTTAGAGTTTCAATGTCTTTTAAGTTTCCTTGTATGTCCAAAATGTCCAAATATCTAACCATTTTGTGTTTGTCTATTATATTGGGGTAGATTATTGCTTCAATACTTGAAAACTATGTTGGAATTTATTTATAGTGTTGATGCTTTATTTTAGCCCAAATTTTATATAGGGGTTTTCTGATTTTGGAAATAAGAGTGTTTTTTAATGTTTCTTGTCCCATAGGAACCCATGCCATCCAACCTGTAGATTGTGTCCCTCAAGTGTTAATGTTCTTTTATTATTAAGTTGTAGCCAATCTGTAATCCATTGAAGAACAGCTGCTTGATAATATAATTCCAGGTCAGGGAGTTCAAAGCCACCCTTTTTTCTGTTATCTCGCAAATATTTTAATTTAATTATTGATTTCCCCCCCCCCTGCCCTAGTGTCTAATAGTTTTCCAGTATGTCACTCAGCCTTACTGGATTTTTAATTGTCCTGTAAACAAAGCTAAAATCAGAACATATTTCCATGGTGGTGGTGGTTATACAGTATCTAGTTTCAGCTAGCAAGAATGATTAGGTGAATTGTTCTATGCTACCAGTGATCTTTCATTTATCAGTAACAATTTCATCACTTACATACCATTCATTACACAAGAGATATCATCATTATGCTACTTTCATAATTTTTAATTAAGGAAACCATTAACACAGTAAAAACAAAAAATGAAAATAAAGATAATAAAAATTAAAAACAGTGAAAAAAGGAAAAGGAAAATTATAAAGAAGCAACTTCCAATCATTTTGATAGTGGCTATAGATTAATTTATATTTTCCTTTCTCTGTATAAAGTTACATCACATTTTTTTTTCTTTCCATAAACTCATCCTAGGCTCAGGCCCTCTTAATCTAAAGTATGAATTACCATCCACTTATGAAAGCCAGCATCCCAATCCTAGGTCAAATGCTTAGACATTTTTGGCAGAGATGTTGCCATCCCAACAGAGAATCTGATTTGCATTTTCACCTGTTCTTTCCACACTATCCTCTAGTTAGGAAATAACAAAATGCTGTTTGGAATATAAGACCACCTGGAACAGATGGAATGTACAAAACACGGTGTGTGTGTTTTTTAAATTAACTTTAATCAGCACAGATTTAACAAATGCACTTTAGGCAGAGAAACTGCTATTTTCTTTTGGTTTTAAACTCATGCTGCTCAGGCATATTCTGCTGTTCTTGTGCCCACCTATAGAATAAGGCATTACATGGAAGAATGTCCTACAATTGCCTCATAGATACTAATTACAATACTTCCCAGGATGCCTAGCTTACCAGCATCCCAAGACTCCTTCAGAGCTTCTAATCATTAGAGTTCCCTGGGTTTCTTACTTCATTCCTTGCACGCCATCTGGTCTCTCTGAATTGCAGCTGCTGTAGCTAGTTCTCCTCCCACCAGTCACACCTGATCCTTTGACATATGCACCTGAAACAACCGCTGCTCTATATATCAAGCATTGCAACCTTCAATAATTAGTTGGGCTTTTCCAAATCTGGAGTGAAGGTGGAAGAAAGAAAAGCAGAGGGGAAAAAGCTATTTCTTTTGTGTAATCTTAAAGCATAGAAATGGGGCAAATAGGAGGAGGGAAAATGTGAAGGAAAGCCTCACAATTACCTTTTTCAGTAGCAACTAATAATAATAATAATTGGGTGCAATTCCAAAATATCTGGAGCACCGTTTGAACACCCCTGGCATTGACAAAAAATCACCATTAATCAATTGCAAAAGGCAGGTTTACTTCAAACAGCTTACATGCTGAGACAATACCTTGAACACCATTAAGCACGAACATCTGCCTGTCCCAGAACCTTAGGAAGGACTTGCTGGGTGGATAAAAATGTCGACTCTACTTTAAACATCTGGCTGACTATGCAATCAATCATCATGAATCCTTCAAAATATGGGAAGAAACCGTTCAGATACTTAAAAAGCAGTTCCCTTTCTTTTGCCGATTTGGACTAATGCTTATCTTCACCTCTCAAATGGTATGCATGGATGGAGCATCCAAAATTAGAGCAAGAAAAGAAAGATATACAGATATATGGCTCTTGAGTTAAAGTGGTACAGTGTTCCCTCAATTTTCGCGGGTTCAAACTTTGCGAAAAGTCTATAGCACGGTTTTTCAAAAATATTAATAAAAAAATACTTCGTGTTTTTTTTCTCTATACCACGGTTTTTCCTGCCCAATGACATCATATGTACTCGCCAAACTTTTGTCCGCCTTTAATAAATATTTTTTTTAATAAACTTTAATAAATAACCTTGGTGAATAATAATCTAAATGGTTGCTAAGGGAATGGGAAATTGCAATTTAGGGGTTTAAAGTGTTAAGGGATGGCTTGTGATACTGTTCATAGCCAAAAATAGTGTATTTACTTCCGCATCTCTACTTTGTGGAAATTCGACTTTCGCGGGCGGTTTCAGAACGCATCCCCCGTGAAAATCGAGGGAACACTGTATATAGAACCCCCCCCCATTTTGGTGGAGGGGTATGAATGCTGCTGGCGGTTGGCACATTGATCACTGAGCACAGTGTTTATGTTGTGTGAATGTTTTCTTGTAATAAAAATCAATTAAAAATATTTCAATTAATAAAAACCCAGATACTTAGAGAAGCATTATATGCCTAAATTAAAACAGGAGACAGCAGTATTGTCAACCTTATTCTCTTGAGCAGTGATCATGAATCTATGGCACGCGTCTCTCAGGTGGTATATCATGTAAGCGCTTGCTGGCCAGCTGATTCTCGGATTTCTTTTCAGCTATTTTCGCTCTCCCCAGGCTTCAGGGAAGCCTCCTATAATCTGGGGACAGTGAAAAGTGGCCCAACAGGCCAACCAGAAGTTTGGAAATTAACTTCTGGTTGGTCCGTTTGGACATTTTTGCTATCCCCAGGCTTCAGGAGACTTTTTTGAATCCCAAAGATAGTGAAAAATGGCCAAACAGACTTACCGGATGTTCTGCCGGGCTCTCTGATAGGAGCGTCTTGAAAATTCAAGGATACAAATTTCAGACACACACACGTTTGAAAATTCAAAACAATGTTCTTTATCACAAAATTCAAAATAAACTAAGCACTCTTTTTGTATTGCAAAGAGCATTCTCCCCAAAACAACCAGGTAGTCTGGACAATTTCCCTTAAGCAGTCATTAAGTACTTAGCCAGCAGCTGTGAAGAAACTTCACACCCCTTCTTCTTCCAGCGAAGGGAGACACATACACATGCTGCTCTGTTTTGGTTTCAAAGGTGTGAAAAAGCAACAAAGTCCAGCACACAAGATTCCTGATGAAACTGCAACAGATATTCTTCCACAATGGCCAAACCCACATGCTGCTATTTATAGCAGCAGCCCTAATTACTGGAGCCCCACCCAAACACAGGTGGCCTCCCTTATTTCCTGTAATATGTTCTTACTTGGTCTCTTCTACGCATAATTCTGTGCTTGCGTGGGTACAAAATGTCATCATCTGAAGCTATAGAAGATAAGGAAGATTGACTGCCTTGGCTGTGTGCCAAGTCCTCTTCTGCCAAGTCACTCCCACCTTCTTCTTCGTCCAAGGAAACTAAACTCTGATCTCATTCTGTCGGCAATAACACAGGCCTGTGACATGGTGAATTTTCCCCTGCATCCACCTCCCCATTCCCTGGGGCAGGAGCTGGGCCAGAGCCAACCACAACACCGGAAATCCTGAAGCTTCAATGAGGCCTGTGTGCATGCACGGGTGAGGAGCACAAGGGGTTGTGTGCATGTGTGCAGGGGGAGGGGCATTGCATTATGGGTGTAGACATGAACACATGTGCTTGCATCTTTTTGGTACCCAAGCCAAAAATGATTCACTATCACTGCCCTAGGGCTTACATTGCATTCTTTACCAGCATTTCCTGAATTCAGGATAATCTAGGTATCGTGGATTTGCAAGTCCCTTAATTCTTAAATGGGTACCAATGTAGTTACTGGGAAAAGGCAAGTCTTTCTTCTATTGCTGTTTTCATATTTTGTCACCTTGCACCTTAGTACATAATAGTGACTAAGTGACATCTGTTTCCATGGAGAAAAGAAGATACACTAATTAAAATTAAAAAGGTTGGCTAGTTGAGATTGTTTACTAGACCAATGTTTCTCAACCTCAGCAATTTTTAAGATGTGTGAAATTAAACTCATGCTGGCTAGATAGTTCTGGTTTAAGTCTACTTAACTTAAAGTTGCTGAGGCTGAAAAACATTAATCTAGGCCTAACAGGTGGAGAAATGTCTTTCTTTCCCCCTTCTTTAATTTGGTATCATTCAAATGAATTGGAGCTCTGACAATTTCCAGTCAGTAGGGGTAAAGGAAGTATCAAGTTTAGAAAAATCGCCTCTCTCATGCAGACTGCATCACAATACAATACATCATTGTATTAACTTATGAATACCCAATGGCAAGTCTTGTTTTGCTCAATTCTTTCTCTTTTTTAAAAAAAGAGAGTCTGCTCAAATCAGGTTATATTGACAGTTTTGAAATCTTGCATCCTCAATAGATTTTGAAGGAATAGTTTTGACTCTTGCTTAGTTTATGGATTCAAGTATCTTAGACAAGCCCTTGACCTCCACATGAAATCCAGTGAATAAGAGCCCACCACCTTTCTCTCTTAGAAAGTTTTTGTCTAACATTCCATTGGAATGTTGCTTCCTATAACTTAATTTTGAACCAATCAGTGGTTACAAGTCCAGTTCTCACGGTTGCTTTTTGATCCACATATACAGTAAGGAGCGAGTACAAGTGCACTAGAGTGCCTTCCGTCCCCTGTCCTATTGCTCTCCCATATCTCCTATACCTTTCTTCTATTCCTATATCTCTTTTTATATTCTTTCATTGATATGTTCTATTACTATACCTTCTTTTCTATTTCTTAGATATATTTTACTATGAGTATCTCCTCTATAACCATCATCATGTATTTTACTATGCGTATATACATATACAGTATACCCACTAAAACCCTCATTGTGTATTGGACTAACTAACTAACTAACTAACTAACTAAATAAATAACTAAATAACTAAATAAATAAATAAATAAATAAATATAAACAAACAAACAGTAGGTTGCTCAAGAGATAAATAAAATTGCCTGGTACACCCATCTCTTTAAGAACTTGCTACAATTTGATGTGATCCACACAATCAAAGGCTTTAGCATAGTCAATGAAGCAGAAGTAGATGTTTTTCTGGAACTCCCTAGCTTTCTTCATGATCCAGCGTATGTTGGCAATTTGACCTCTGGTTCCTCTGCCTCTGCCTGTAATTCTAGTAGTTCTCAATTCACATTCTGCTGGAGCGCAATGGTGTAATAATTTGAACATTCTTTAGCATTGCCTTTCTTTGGAATTGGAATGTGAACTGACCTTTTCCAATCCTGTGGCCACTGTTGAGTTTTTGAAATTTGCTGGCAAATTGAGTGTAGCACTTTGTCTGAATGGACTGAATGGAGGCTATATCCTTATACAGGGTATCTGCCACGGTTGCATCTCTATTGCCCTTTCAATCTTATTGTATATTTTGCATAAAATTGCATAAAGGTGGGACAGCAGTTTCACATTACCAAACTTCTAAAAACATGACACGAACTACAAGCTTCAGAAACAAAGAGTAACACCAAACATCCCATTGCAGATATCAGTTGAACAAAGAGATTATTTTAGTTTCTGAGTAGCATACATCTCATGGCATAGCATGTTTCTATTGCCATTAATTCCAAGCGAACAGCTCCCATCCCAGAACTGGAGTTGCTGGGATTTGGGTGATGTACAAATTTAATAACTAAATAAAGCTCCCACACTGCTAGCAATTCCCCTCTTTTCTATGGCATTTCAATGCTTTGGCCAACATTTATCTCCCCGCCCCCCCCCCCCCCATCAACCACCCTTTTTTTGTTTGTTTTTTGGAAGCAGGAAAGTTCTGTTAACTATCAACCACCTATTGTCTTCTAATCATCCCTTATGTGCACATTTTAAAGCTACCAGAGTGTTGTGATTCCGTCCGAGGCCCCTCAGGGAACGGCTGATCTTCTGTCGGTTTCCTGCTCAGAGGGGGAGGATGAGGAACAGGAGGTGCAGGCAGACGAGGAGGAGGAATCCCAGGCTGAGGAAGAGGGGGAACAGCCAGAGGCCCCCGAGAGGGAGCTCTCCCCAGCAAGCAGCCTGGATTCCTTAGAGGAAAATGCACAAGCAATAATCGATCTGCGACAGAGAAGAGCAACACAAAGAAGGGACCAATTAGCCAGGTACTTTCAGCACTAAAGAGGCAACAGCTGGGTTTGGGTGTGGTGCTCTCTGGAAAGGCTAAAAGGCAGACCCACCCTTCCTGGCTTGTGGAGTATTATCTTTGGGAGTCCTGGGACCTGGCTGTGATCTTTGGCGTCTTGGAATTCTGGTTTGTGACTTTGAATACAGAAACCTTGGGGGGGAAAGGTGGGGGTCTTATGCTCTACAGTGGTGGGTGTGCCAGCAAGAAGTTTGCTGTATTGTCTGGACATCAGGACTCTGCTGTAAAGTCTCCTAGTCTGCCTGTTGGGAAGAACAGGTTTTTCTCTGTGTTTATTTTTCAAGCTATAAAGTACTTTTGCTTTTACCAGCGTGTCTGGCTGTTTTTTCCAGTTGGTGTTGAGGTCTGGGGGAACCCAGACAGAACACAGAGTAACTTCCTTCTCTAAGATGTCTCCTGGCTCCATCTCCGCAATCTTCCCTGTGATAAAATAATAGAAGAGGGCATCCTTTTCTGATATCACTGATGTATATCATTCATGAGCCCGATGACATTATTTGGCAATTACTTGTATTCTAAAGGCAATAATTATATAAATGATAGTCAGGCTATAAGGAAGGATTTGGGGGCAGAATGGAATTAATAGGAGAATCCGCAAATATAGCAGAATTCTGCCACTATGTATTACAAAGACCAAACTAGGAGTAATACATACATTAAACAATACATTAAGTCCATAATCTGAAATTATCTGAGGCTTGAAAAAGAATGGGTCATTGTTGATAGTACTGTTAAGTCTGGAAAAACTTGTGAAAAAACATGATTGCCTGATTCTTCTTTATGAGGAATTGGCTCGTGCGTAATAAAACAAACAACAAGATACACGGTTGAAGTTCGCGGCTAAAAACAAAGCACGCGGCTTGGGTTGCCTTTTTAAAGTATTTTTCCCTGTAGGCGCGGCTTTGACAGCCGCTCAAATTTCCCGTCCACAGTTCAACAAATCTGCAGCCGGTATGTAAATGAGGTAGATTTGCATACACTATTTACATAACTTATTTACATTTATTTATTTATATTTATTTTATTACTTACATTTGTATGCCGCCCCTCTCCGAAGACTCGGGGCGGCTCACAACACGTGGAAACAAATCATAAATAATCTGACAATTTAAAATATTAAAGATTTAAAAAAAGACCCCATATACTAACAGACATACACACAAGCATACCATACATAAATTAAACATGCCCAGGGGAAGATGTTTCAGTTCCCCCATGCCTGACGGCAAAGGTGGGTTTTAAGGAGTTTACGGAAGGCAGGAAGAGTAGGGGCAGTTCTAATCTCCGGGGGGAGTTGGTTCCAGAGGGCCGGTGCCGCCACAGAGAAGGCTCTTCCCCTGGGGCCCGCCAACCGACATTGTTTAGTTGACGGGACCCGGAGAAGGCCCACTCTGTAGGACGTAATCGGTCACTGGGATTCGTGCGGCAGGAGGCGGTCTCGGAGATATTCTGGTCCAATGCCATGAAGGGCTTTAAAGGTCATAACCAACACTTTGAATTGTGACCGGAAACTGATCGGCAGCCAATGCAGACTGCGGAGTGATGGTGAAACATGGGCATACCTAGATAAGCCCATGACTGCTCTCGCAGCTGCATTCTGCACGATCTGAAGTTTCCGAATACTTTTCAAAGGTAGCCCCATGTAGAGGGCATTACAGTAGTCGAACCTCGAGGTGATGAGGGCATGAGTGACTGTGAGCAATGAGTCCCGGTCCAGATAGGGCCGCAACTGGTGCACCAGGCGAACCTGGGCAAACGCCCCCCTCGCCACAGCTGAGAGATGTTTTTCTAATGTGAGCTGTGGATCGAGGAGGACACCCAAGTTGCGGACCCTCTCTGAGGGGGTCAATAATTCCCCCCCCCAGGGTGATGGACGGACAGATGGGATTGTCCTTGGGAGGCAAAACCCACAGCCTCTCCGTCTTATCCGGGTTGAGCTTGAGTCTGTTGACACCCATCCAGGCCCCAACAGCCTCCAGGCACCGGCACATTATTATTATTATTATTATTATTATTATTATTATTATTATTATTATTATTAGTTGGACTTGTATGCCGCGCCTCTCCGAAGACATCACTTTCACCGCTTCGTTGACTGGGCATGGGGTGGAGATGTAAAGCTGGGTATCATCCGCATATTGATGATACCTCACCCCATGTCCTTGCTGTTCATTTACATAGGAACGCAACAAGTACCTTACTTGTTTATAAATTTTATATACATTTATTTTATCCAGAATTAAACATCACAGTATGATGAAAAGTACAGCAGTTTATCGGGAAAAGGTAAGTCTATCACAGCATGAATGATGCTGCATATAACCTAGATAGTAAATTCAGATTTCTATGGTAAGTAGGATTTTGGTGTCGAGTATATTACATCACATACACATTTCTAGATATATTAACTGGTCATTTGAATCGGGTCATGCAAAGTCATAGGCAGACAGTTCTGACGCTGAAGCTCCCTTTCTGTCACGCTTAAGCTATTTTAAGAGCCAGTACTTATAGAATTTGGAACTTCAGCTTAGGGGATTTGGCTCATTAATTCCTTCCTTACCCCTTGAACTCCCTGGCAGCTCGTGAATAATCAGTCTCAGCTTGAGTCTGTTATACAATGAGGATATTGCTGACCTACCATACAGGGATATTATGAGGATGAATGGATTGGGCTTCTTGTGATCTAAGCTTGTCTTCTTAGCACAGAATAGGGGATAAGATATATGCATCAACCTATCCAAAATAATCAGTACAGAATAAGGTTTGTGTACTAAAATGGGTGAGTTGACCTACCATAAAATAATCAGATATGAAAGATTACCATTGGTAAAGTTATAATGTGATAAGTTCAAGGTCTTTTCTGCATGCCTGGGCAATATTGATCAGATTGGTGTCCCCTCCCCCCAAATCTTTCTATTGCAGGATTTATGTGTATCTAGGGAATAGTTTATTGGCTCAGCTACTGGTCCAGAAAAAGATACTTTTTCAGTAGTTTCTATGGGATTGAGCCAGGCAGGTTATTTTATGCTGCGAAAGCTTCAACTGTATTCTGCCTTCCAGCTCCAAGGATTTTCCTCTGTTCCAAGACAGAATTTACAACTGATCGCTCGTTTATTTTGTTGCAAAAAGAAAGCCCAGAATTTTTTTTAAAAAAAAATCAGAGCGAGAGAGAGGAAGAAGGAACATTTTTTGTGCCTCCCCATTGTGCTGAAGGCAGCACTGGTCATCAACAAGAAAGAAGAAGAGTGCCAATAAAGAGGACAATAGTAAACAGAAGCAAAAGCTTGGAGAAGGAAGCATGAAGAGAAAAGTCAGTATGTTTATTGAATAGGGTCTAAAATTGCCAGGTGGCAAACCAGCGATTCAATTATCTTGAAGTTTGCTGTTAAATATTGAGATGAAACAACCATTGCCTGAGATGAAACAACCAACTGTTATGTCTCATCCAGACCCTCCATAGTCTCCTGTACCAGGATAAAACTTCAATAACATTGCTTAGTTTTTGGAGCAGAAATACATAACTGGGTATCACCACAGTATGGATTATACCTTACCTCATTACAACAATCATCTCATCAAGCAGCTTTATGTAAACATTAAATAGACAAATTACCAAACATGGTCAAGCCCATGCCCCCACATAGCAGTGATTGACCTCTCCCAAACAATACTACCTGGTTCCAGCGGTGTAGAAAGAAAGCAAATAGCACAGCACCATGTTGCCCAGAAACCTACAGAGCTGATCCAGAAGGATACCTGTTATGGTTAGCTCTGGCCCAGCTCCTGCCCGAAGGACTGTGGATGTGGGGGAGACATCCACATGCTGCAGGCCTGTTTTTCCCCCCGGTGGAATCTGATGATGAAGGCTCCTCTGACCAAGAAGACATGAGTGACAGGAAGGAGGAGAGTGTGGCAGACAGCTCAGAAGGAGATCAATTATCTAGCTCCTCCTTGGATTCAGAACAAGAGTTAATGATACAGCCATGCATGCAGAGAGCGATGCATAGGCAACAACAGAGAGATTATTATCAAAAAAAATGAGGCCACCTGTGATTGGGTGGGGCTGTGGTAATTAGTGAGGCTGCTATAAATTTGGCCATTGTGGAGGATTATCTGATTGTTGTGTTTCGTGACTACTTTACTGACTTTGATCTTTTGTGTGCTGATTTTTCCCCACTTTGAAACTAAATAAAAGTGTGTTTCACTTTGTGAAAGAAGAAGGACTGTGAATTGCCTCACAGCTGCAAGCTAAGTATCACAGAACTGATAAGGGACTTGTACAAATTACCAGTTTGTTTGGAGACGAATGCTCTTTGCTACACCAAAAGAGGGCTTAGGTTAAGTGAATTGTCATTATAAAGAACATTGTTTTGAATTTTCAAACGTGTGTGTGTCTGAAATTTGTACCTGTGAATTTTTGGGAGGAGTCTACCAGAGAGCCCGACAGAACAGAGCAGAAATACATAACTGGGTATCACCACAGTATGGATTATGCCTTACCACATTACAACAATAATCTCATCAAGCAGTTTCATGTAAACATTAAATAGACAAATTACCAAACATGGTCAAGCCCATGCCCCCACATAGCAGTGATTGACCTCTCCCAAACAATACTACCTGGTTCCAGCGGTGTAGAAAGAAAGCAAATAGCACAGTACCGTGTTGCCCAGAAACCTATAGAGCTGATCCAGAAGGATACCATGGTTAATAGTATCAAAATCCACCAACAGGTCAAAAAAATATAGCTCTGTTCATTCCTGCCACATTCAAAATTTTGCTGTCTTGCTAATGGCTGATAGCTAGATGTTGCTATCTGTCCTTCAGAATGAAATTTGCTATATGTGCTATATGTACTTACTAATTGGTTTGGGTTTTTTAAGAATTCTTTAGAGTAGAACTTGTTAATGTTTTAACTTTTTTTTTAACTGCACGTATGATTGGACAACTGGATTTTGGTATTTTTTATAACCAAAAGAATTTCCCAAGGCAAAAGTTGAAAGGAATTGATATTTGATAAATAAAGAGTGTTTTTTTCTTTTGAGAGGCAGAAATATTTTTGTTTGTTTTTTGATTCCATACAATTGTGCACTTTTAAAAAAATGCAATTTGCACTTCTCAGGTATTGCCAGAGCTGGAATCTCCAACTGTGTATACGATTCAGTTCAGCAAGCACAGCTACAGAATCACTGAATATGCAGCATTGTATATTTTTTTGCAACTACAGTGTATCTATGTTAAAAATAGTAGACATCACAAGAACTTTAAGCAAAGCAAATGTATCTTTTCATTCATGCATTTATATATTCCTCTATAAAAATGAATACTTGCATTGATTGGTGTAAATAGGGCTTGTTCCAAAATAAAATAAAGAGTGACTGTCTCTCTCTATATAATTTTGATTGAAAAAGCAAGATATAGATTTAAGGTATAAATAAATGCTATGTTTTGACTTCAATACGTAACATCTCTAAGCAGAAATAGGAAAACTCCTATATGGAGAACTTTCACCAATTACCCCTTCTATATTGGATTACAATTCTTCCAATGTTCAGCCAGAATTGGCCTTGTTAGCTGGGCAAAATGCGAGTTGTATATAACACATCGCTGGATAAGTCTAGTAAAGGCAGACTTGATTAGTTGGATCAATATCTTAAAATTAATAACAGGTATTACTTGCTAATGATATAAATGTCCTCTTTCTCTTTGTTTACTGAGAACACCAACATTATCATGAATTCAGTGGAACTACAGAATGGACATGTCCAATTTTGCAGAAACATTTGGTTTCTGTAGAAAGTTTGGTAATCTGTATGCTTTGTCATTCTTCATATATCCTTCATATCTTGGAATTTCTTGGAGACTGCAGGTCTTTAAAGACCATAGGGCAGAAGGCAGCTGCTCCCAGAAGAGAGAATGCTGGGTCAATTCATGCCTGTGATGCACATCCTAGTCTTTTGTCATCCCTTTCCTTGTGAAATAACACTGAAGATCTAGGATGTTGCAAAGCCAAAAAATCTCCAGACCACTAGCTAACTTGAAATAAAGCCAGTTCATTCCAGCTAGCTAACCACTAGCTAACTTGAAATAAAGCCAGTTCATTCCAGCCATATGCAACACTGAAACCATTACTATTGTACCAAAGACTCTATTCTGTGTGCCAGAATAACCTAAACCAGACTTTTAAATAAAAGGGTTCATTAAATAATAGTAATAAGTGCTGTAGCAAATTATTATAATTCAAGACAGATATACCGCCTGTCAGGCTGAAGTCATCAGTTGAGTTGGAGACTTTGGCCTGCCACATAATAGAATGTAGAATGTAGAAATATTGTGGGGATTTAGGAGGGACGGTTGCATGAGGGTGTAAAGTAGTAGCCATAACAAATTCCTTCTACATACTCAAGGTCATCCTTTGTTCAATACCTGCCCAGAAGTTGATGGGAGGATCATGTGACGAACGTGTGGGTGTAGGAACAAGGGAATGAACTTTAAACTTGGTGGAGAAACCCACAGGATTTCAGATTCGGGTTTCTCGAAGATGTGCGAACATGGTTCTGTTAATAAAATTGGAACTTTGAGGAAGGCCATGCCTTGGACTCTGATTTACTTTTTCTATGCCATTTGGAATGCTGACACCACCCAAATTTTACACTCATGACAAATTTGCAAAGTAAATTAAGCTATCAGTGATTTCCTGACAATAAAAATATCATGCTGGTTTTCAGATTAAAAACAAAATAGCATGGATGAAAGATTTGCCAAACTTTAACATTAAGATTAAATCTACAATAAAAAGCATATCTGCACAATAATAAAATCCATTTCAGTCCATGGGTTTTTCTTCCAAGCATACACATTTAAGATCTGACTGCTGTAAATATTCAATGACTTTGAAGCCATTTACAATGTAGCCAAAATACTGCATAGACAGCTTGCTGATAATATAATGCTCCACAAGTACAAAAATTAAATAATTGTTAATTGTAATTCAATTAGTTTGACTTAATTGCTTTGGTTGGTAATGGAGCATTTTATTGTTATTGTGACATCTTCACTGTGGTTTGTGGGATAAAGTTGAGAACAAGCATTCTAATTAGCATTTAAACCATTTATAACTGTTCCATTTATCACCGGGAATAGGCTAGTTGAAGATTATCTAAATTTTGCATTTTATGACAAATCAGAATAATCACAATTACATTTATTGTCTTCCATTACTTTAGATTCACTGTCCATCATTTTAATAACTTGTAAATAAGGTATATAGAAATAAAGGGCTAGCAAACCTGAATGTAATTAATTCTTTTTCGCAATTCACTCTACCTTGCAATGTTTGCATAATCATTTTTAAAAAGTCTGTTAATATAAAAAGAAAAGCCACATTGACCTCTTTCTTTGCAAAGTTTCTTGGGTATTTCATTCTGCTTTTTCTGTAAAAGAGAAAAAAATAAAAAGTTAAAAATATGTTTGTTGATGCACTTCAGTCATTTTCATTAAATAAACTTCTTTTGTTATTTGTAGTTTTAATTAAAGGAAAAAATCTAGTCTCAAAGCAGCAAAACAATTACACTATTGATTTGGAATGCTGCCATGGATTCTATTGTTGAGGATTTATTCCTAACCACAGATGGCCAAAAATGACAGAAAAATCTTTTAGGAATTTTTCAAATGAGTTCCGCTGAAAGAAGATTTCTCTGTTTTCTATCAGCATGGACCAAAATCTCAATCCTATACTGTTTCCTTTCTACTGATATTCCTGAAGGAAAAGGGAAATACTATAGCTGGTATCAGAATCATCAAACAGTTTTGCATATTAATAAAATCAATGCAAATTTCTGACTACTAAACAGGACACCCTGGACTTCTTCCTTCTGAGAAAGAATGAACAGTAGCTGAGATTATTGGACTGTGTAGTGTATAGTTTAGCATCAATAAAAGCAGTCTCCGCCACACATATTTCCTCTTATATTTATATACTTGAACTGTGCAAGCCGAATGTATTCCCTTAGAATCTAACAATCTATGGAATTTAAGGGATTTTTTCTTACTCTGAAGAAACATTCATATGAGGGGCAACAATTTTTTCTCCATGGCAGCAGTTTTTTTCTCTCTCAGAGCTGTTCATTGACACCTCCGTGTGAGTCATTTTGCAGAATGACCTGCTGTGTGAAGTCAGCGTTCCATATTTAATGCAATAGAGACAGGAAGCATTTTCCTACTTTCCGGCTATGGAATCTTCTGTATGACCTACTGACTGAATTTGAGATGCTTCGACCATCATATTTAGAATCATTTCTTCTTCAATGCACCTGTGACCCTCTAAGAAGACAGCCTAAACTCAGAATTTAAAGTGGTTTCTCCAGTTGCTTGCAACCCAAGCTGTGCCTCGTATCTTTCAATGGTATCTTGTGTTGAGGTACATTTAGGGACAGAGGTTGCCCTGATTCTGTTGGCCTCTTAATAATAATAATAATAATTTATTGGATTTGTATGCTGCCCCTCTCCGTAGACTCGGGGCGGCTAACAACAATAATAAAAATAGCATGTGACAATCCAATAATAAAACATGTAAAAACCCTAATTTATAAAAACACAACATACATACAAACATACCATGCATAACTTGTAATGGCCTAGGGGGAAGGAATATCTCAACTCCCTCATGCCTGGTGGTATAAATGAGTCTTGAGTAGTTTAAGAAAGACAGGGAGGGTGGGGGCAATTCTAATCTCCAGGGGGAGTTGGTTCCAGAGGGCCGGGGCTGCCACATTGTTTAGTCGACGGGACCCGGAGAAGGCCAACTCTGTGGGACCTTAGCGGTCGCTGGGATTTGTGCGGTAGCAGGCGGTTCCGGAGGTAATCTGGTCCAATGCCATGTAGGGCTTCAAAGGTAATGACCAACACTTTGAATTGTGACCGGAAACTGATCGGCAGCCAATGCAAGCCACGGAGTGTTGAAGAAACATGGGCAAATCTTGGAAGCCCCACGATGGCTCTTGCGGCTGCGTTCTGCACGATCTGAAGTTTCCGAACACTTTTCAAAGGTAGTCACAATTAATATAATAAATGGAAGGATAGCTGTCTTTCTAGTCTGGTAGCTGTCTTTCTAGTTAATCATTGCCAATGGATTTTCAGAGTCTTCTGACAGTGGGAAAGTCAGATCTCTTTCATTATCTCAAAGAACCCTTTCCCTCTGCCACCAATTTGCCAACCCTGACAGTTACAGTAACACAGTTGTGTTACAGACGGCCATGCGTAGCCCTATTTGCATGCTTGCCACTGATATGTTAATCTAAATGCTGTCAGTGGTTGGCTAGCTATAGGGATGCCTTTAAAAACGGTATACAGCAGTCTGCCAGCAGTTCGTGTTCAAAGCAGCCAGGAGAATAAAAGATGCTGAACTGTTCCTGTGTCTCATTTCTTCTTTCATGCACAAATCTAACACTGGCGACGAAGGTGGGATTCTGAAGAAAGACAACAGAACCAAGGCACCTTGTGGTACTCACAGCCATCTTAGAAGCAAGGATCGTCCTGCTCAGGCCAAACTTGAAGATGGCTACTCACACATCTCCCACTCCAGCAACCTTCAATCCAAAAAATGAATCTCCTGCTCATCTAGGAGACCTATACTATTTCTGGCAAATGGCTGTCCAATGTCTTCTTAAAAGCCTCCAATGATGTGACACTCACAACTTCCAAAGGCAATTTGTTCCACTGGTTGATTGTTCTCACTGTTAGGAATTTTCCACAGTTCTAGGTTGCTTCTTTTCTTGATATGTTTCCACCCATTGTTTCTTGTCTTGCCTTCAGCTGCTTTGGTAAATAAGTTTAAAGCCCTCTCTCTTGTGGCAGCCCTTTAAGATTTAGAAGATTGCTATCATGTCAATCCCTGGTCTATCTTTTCACTAGAACAGGTATACACAGTTTTTGCAACTGTTATTCGTATGTTATAGCTTCTAGACTCCTGATCTTTGTTGTTCTTCTCTGAACTTTTTCCAGAATTTCAACATCTTTTTTTATTGGGATGATCAAAACTGTGTGGTTTTATAAAGTGGTTCTATTACTTCATGTGATCTTAGTTCTATTCCTCTGTTAATGCAACTTAGTATATGTTGTGGTTAGCTCTGGCCCAGCTCCTGCTCCAAGGACTGTGGATGTGTGGGAGACATCCACATGCTGGAGGCCTGTTTTGCCCCCGGTGGAATCAGCTGATGAAGGCTTCTCTGACCAAGAAGACATGAGTAACAGGGAGGAGGAGAGTGTGGCAGACAGCTCAGAAGGAGATCAATTATCTAGCTCCTCCTTGGATTCAGAACAAGAGTTAATGATACAGCCACGCATGCGGAGAGCGATGCATAGGCAACAACAACTGAGAGATTATTATAAAAGAAAATGAGGCCACCTGTGGTTGGGTGGGGCTGTGGTAATTAGTGAGGCTGCTATAAATAGCAGCCTGTGGGTTTGGCCATTGTGGAGGATTATCTGATTGTTGTGTTTCGTGACTACTTTACTGACTTTGACCTTTTGTGTGCTGATTTTTCCCCACTTTGAAACTAAATAAAAGTGTGTTTCACTTTGTGAAAGAAGAAGGACTGTGAATTGCCTCACAGCTGCAAGCTAAGTATCACAGAACTGATAAGGGACTTGTACAAATTACCAATTTGTTTGGAGACAAGTGCTCTTTGCTATACAAAAAGAGTGCTCTGTTTATTTGCATTTTCGGTATAAAGAACATTGTTTTGAATTTTCAAACGTGTGTGTGTCTATGCATTTTTGGGAGGATTCTACCAGAGAGCTCGACAGAAAAGTATAGTATTAGCTTTTTAATGCAGCAGAAAATCACCCAATCACCCTGGGCTCAGAAAGATTGTCTTATGAAATGACAACCAATAGAGGGTTTGGCAGGTCTCCTATCTACCAAACTCTCTGTTGGTTGTCATTGCATAAGACTGTAGAGAGTTGAACTGATCTGTATCCAAAAGCATTAAATCAAAGGGCCAATGGACAACCTGCCCCACTGTAGGTTAAACAAATGGACATTTTTGTGCCCAGAACCCAGCAGAAAAAGGCCTGTTTATTAATTGGTCCCTGATTAGTGGCTTGGAGAAAGTATCTCTTTCCATCATTGGGACAGGCAAAGAAGTCTCAGCCCAAATATCTACTGATTGGTAAATGGATCCTATTTCAAGACAAAACAAGCACTCTGCACTGATGTGCTTCAATAAAACATGTTATGGGTTCCCAAGTATTTAATTTACTTTGTTATTTCTTTCAGCCCCCATGGAGGAGGGACAAAAAAGATGCCTTTTGGAAACATGAAACCTCATCTATATACTTCCTCTACTACCTTTCATATCTCCAGATTTCAAGAACAGTGTAACGTAATAGGGCTATGGTAGGTAGCAAAGTAGCCCCTAATTACCACTCCCTAATTACCACTCCCCTGGTCCTTTGATTTAATGCTTTTGGATACAGATCAGTTCAACTCTCTACAGACATATGCAATAACAACCGACAGGGAGTTTGGCCGATAGGAGACCTGGTAGTTAAAGAGCAGCTTTTTAGGCATCTTCCTGAGCCCAGGCATTTGGGTGATTTGCTGCTGCGTTAAAAAGCTAATACTATACTAAGTTGCATTAACAGAGGGATAGAATCAAGATCACACAAAGTAATAGAGCCACTTTATAAAGGCCTACTAAAACCACACTTGGAATACGGCATCCAGTTTTGATCCCTAGGGACAGCCTTTCCAAGAAATTACATGTATAGACCCTTGGCACCATGAGAAAGGGAGGCTCACCATGGATACTAGTCTCCATTCTGTCTGACTAATGCTCCTGGGATCTCGAGACTATTCTATTTTTTTTTATTAATTTGTCAAAACATGTACAAGATAATAGATATGCAGTGAATGGCTACAAAATTTTTTACTACCACACTGTGGTGTGGCTTATTTTGTGGGTGTGGCTTGTAGGCCATGTGACCAGATAGGAGTGGTTTGATGATCATGTGACTGGGGATGGTTTAAAGGTCATGTGACTGGCTTAAAGGTGGCCAACTTGATGTCACTCACGTCAAGGGTTAGGGTTAGGGTGCCTGGCCTCGCCTCAAAGAGATAAAATTTCCTTTATCTATTTACTATTACTGAACACTCAAAATATACTATTTACTGTAATTCTATGTATATATGCTATATGTGTACATACATATTATACACAGACCCACAAAAATATATATACTGTATGTTTATGTACACCCGTACACACGTGCACAGCTCTTCTAAAATTATACACATTCAACCTTATTTACTGCAGGCGGAAAAATATACCCAGAGTCCAAAAGGGAAAAAAATAAAAAGAAAAAGAATTTTTTTCTACCAGTTCTGCATACCTGACCACAATTTTTCTACCAGTTCTGCGTACCTGACTGTACCCATAGGAGCCCATCACTGTAGGTATGGTACAAACATAAACAAAAGCAAAGTAGGTATAGGTAAATTTGGACAATAGGAAAGTAGGACAATAGAAGAGGGGCTGTAGGCACAATGGTGTGCTTATGCAAGCCCTTTACAGACCTCTTATTCTAGGATGTCACTCCCAAAGTGCATTAGATAGATTGTACTGTAAACCATTCAGAAACAGTTTCCCATATCAAGCTTGGAAAAACAAAAAGAGCTGGAGAAATTTTGCTCTGCTATTTGCAATATTGTATCATGACAGATAAGGACAGCTGTTTGTTCACATCAGAAATGATAAATAGCCTGAAACAAATAGATGGTACATACATATTTTGTTTACTGGCAAACAATGCAGGCTTAGGAGTTCCTTTTTCCACTTTCTAGTGTGTGTGTGGGGTTTTTTTTTTTAAAGGCTTTAAAATAAACATATCAGAAATTGCAAATATTATAGCATGTAGGGAACTAAGTGGAACAAATATCCACTTAGGAAGCTGAAAGCTTACTGAGACATATGCGTAAATAAAGGTGATCTTTTTTTGCATTATAAATGCTGATTCAAAGGAAAAGACCTCTGTAGGTCAGCTTGTCCTTTACACTGTGAATAACTTGACGGAGGCCACTAAACCCAGCAGCCTATGGCAAAGATAATTGCTTTATATTCCCTCACCTCACATGCAATATTTTGAAAGGAAGGAAATGTGAAGCAAACATGGAAATTCAGTACATAAGATTTCAAGTTTCAAGAGCTCCATTGAAAAATGCGGCCATATCACACATAGCCTGGTTGTATTTTATTTTTTCCCCCTTGTATTTGCTTAAAGAGGGGTAAATGATGTCTCTTGCGGGCTTTGCCATGTGACTTGCAAAGGGTAAATGTAACTCCACTGAGATCAAACCTTCCCAGGGACATATGACATACTTCCTAGCTTGTCGTGAAATAAACCCCATTGACTTATGATTAGCCCCATGAGTAGGGATAATTATAAGATGAGCAGATCTCAGGTTTATTTCCTGAGTGGTTCAGTGGTGGGTAGGACTTCTGTCTCTTAATGAGGAAGCCATGCCAGAGAGAGTTGTGTGTTTCACATCCTGCCTTGCACTTGCTATATTTCACATAGATGAGATAATTTGACTGCAGATGAGGTAACGGTGTGACTTGCCCATGAGCTGGACAAGGTTACCATATGATCATTCATGTAAACATACAGACTGCTCCCCAAGGAGCCTGACTGACAGCTGTGTTTGGATATTGTGTTGTACTCAGAGGCACAGAAAGGAGGAGAGCTGGTGGAAATAATGCCAAAGCCTCTCTCTTGTCTTAAAGGAGGCAGATCACTTAAAATCTGTCACAGAAGCCAGGCACCATGATAATGGATTCTTCAAGCCCAGTATCAGTAATAGGCATTGGTTTCTCCAGTAGAAGCCAACATAGGATACTTCTGAAGAGTGATAAGAATCAAAGCTGCTCTTTATCAGTGTATAGTTTGCCTGACTTGGTTATAAGCAGAGGTGAAATGCTACTGGTTCCTACCAATTCCTGAGAACTGGTCCCCTGTCAAGATCACATGAAGTAATAGAGCCACTTTAAAACCACACTTAGAATACGGCATCCAGTTTTGATCCCTAGGGACAGCCTTTCCAAGAAATTACATGTATAGACACTTGGCACCATGAAAAGGGGAGGCTCACCATGGATACTAGTCTCCATTCTGTCTGACTAATGCTCCTGGGACCAGGACCAGAGATGGTGGTGAAGGCAAATGAGCAGCAGTTAGCCAAAAGTCCTAAGGAAGCCAAGCAGACCAGGCCCAAAGGGCGATCGAGCCTCACCATGTCCCTCCAAAGTGGCTGCAGATGAGCGCAGCAGGTCTTCCTCCCCCCAGCTTTACCTTCTAGATCAGACCTGGGCAAGGGGCAGCCTGCGGGCCAGATCCAGCCCACCCGCTGTCTTTGACCTGCACGCCCGCTATCTGTGACCAGTCCGCTCCAGTGCGAGGATGAAAGAGCTCACCGCATCTGCCAGGACTCCTCCAGTTCCTGCTTTCCTGATGAATCATGGGGAAAGTAGGAACCGGAGGAGTCCCGGCAGATGCAGTGAGCTCTTTCATCCTCGCACTGGAGTGGACCCCGACTTCCTACCGAGAGCGGCCGAGCATAGAAACTACGCAAACACTCCAGTACAGTGACTGTGGTGCATTGTAGTGCCGTAAAGCAAACAATTAGGGGTCTGTAGAATGTGGCTGGGTGTTTAGGTCAGACCAGGGTCTGGGTCTTTACAGTATTGGGTAGAACTGAGTTAACTATTTTAGTCCAGCCCTCTAAAACCCTCCCAATTTCTCATGCGACCCCATTCAAAATTAATTACCCACCCCTGTTCTAGATCCGCTGCCTAGTGTATTTGGTAAGCCTGCCTTCCCTACTCCCTTTCCAGCAGACAGCAGCCCTGCCATGATTCCCTGCCTTCCCTGTGGCCTTCCTGGAGTCCCCATGACCCCCTTGTGAAGGCAGGCAAGCTGAAATCCACATGAAAGGCAGGGAACCCTTCTCAGCATCAGAACAGCGGCTGCAACTCCACCAAGGGCCGGCCGCCCACCCACTGGCCAGACCAGGCTGGGTGCTGACCTCAGAAGGCAAGCAGGCATGGGGGACCAGCGGGAAGGCTCCTAGCTCCCTTCTTCATGGCCAGCCAGCCCCGACATTCTTACCTGCCTTCCACATGACTTTCCACTGTCCTGCATTCACAAGTTGGACACAGGGACACTGAGAAAGCTGCAGGGAAAGCAGGGAACCATGGCTGGATTGTGGCCCATGGGGAAGGGAATAGGGGAGGCAGGCTGGAATGGTGGAAAGCAGAGACTGGGCAGGTGGGAAGAGCCTTGTGCTACCACCTCTGCTGGTTCTCTGAACTACAATATGAATTGGCTGGGTGTGAAAGGAGCAGCTATCGTATAAAGTAGAACTAGGGAGCTATGAAAATTACCAGAGCACCTATAACGCATTGAAGCTTAAAGCAGTGATAAAAATACAATTTCTGAAACAGCATTTACTTTGAAACTAAAATTGTGCTAGAAAAATATGTTGGGATCACAATTCTAAATGATAATATTTTGCAATTGAATCCAGTTGTCAGTCCTGGAGCCATTTTGGGGGCCTTGGAGTTTCAGATCTGCCACATTTAGTACTGTGGGAAACTAAGAGGGGGGATGATGATGATGATGATGATGATTATTATTATTATTATTATTATTATTATTATTTATTAGATTTGTATGCCGCCCCTCTCCGAAGACTCGGGGCGGCTCACAACAGTAATACAAAAACAATATAACAGTGAGACAAATCTAATATTAAAATAAAACATATCTAAAACCCCAACAATTTAAAACCATACAACACATACATACCAAACATAAAATATAAAAGCCTGGGGGAGGATGTCTCAGTTCCCCCATTCCTGGCGATAAAGGTGGGTCTTGAGTAATTTGCGAAAGACAAGGAGGGTGGGGGCCGTTCTAATCTCTGGGGGGAGTTGATTCCAGAGGGCCGGGGCCGCCACAGAGAAGGCTCTTCCCCTGCATGGAGCTGAGGAGATATATAGTCAAAAGCCTTTCCACATACGCAGAGGTGGGTTTTTTTCAAGCTGTGCTAACCAGAGGACCGGTTTGGTAATGTGGACCGCTGGTCATTGCTGCTGGTTTGGCGAGCAGTGCCGAATTTCTGCTACCGGTTCCAAAGAACTGGCAGCAATTCACCACTGGTTTCAATATCTTCTGTATGAACAAGCATGCAATAGAAAAGGAATACATAAACAGTTTTCCCACCAAGCTGATTTTGCCAAATGAGAGCAGAACCAGACAGCAGAAATATTTCTTATTAGCTTATCCTCTGCCCTGTTAGCCTGTAGATGAAGTCTTTCCTTGATCCGCTAATAAACTTTTTAATGCATTCAAATTTGTCTTTATTTCGTTCATTTTAATTAAAAGTATGCTTTTCAATTAAGTTCTGAAAAGCCTATCAGGAATTTCATCAATAGGAGGAGTGCTAGTTAAGCATAGTAGACAAGAAACATGAAATAACTCTCATTCAGTGCATGTTCAGGGAAACTACTGCAATGGAAACTGTAGATTTTAGAACATACTTTTATTCTGTACACATGACAACATTTAGCTCTAATGGGCTTAGCTTGTCTTTCACCTCATCTAAATGGAAACTCAATTGACTGTAATGAATGTGCCCCATAATCCCTTCAAATGGGCAGAAAATCTGAAGAATGTTGAATATCAATGAAGGGAAATATCTGTAGCTCACCATCACTGATGATGTTACCTGGTTTAGGTAATAAAACATCTGCAAGAAAACAACCAAGCTCAGAGACCACCAAGGACCTTTCCGTTTTGAATATCCCGCCTCTTTTTGAGACCTATTAGTGACAGGGCAGAAGATTGAACTACCCTTCAGGGGTAGGCATACTTGTCTTGTATAATATATCATAGACATTTTCAAATAGAGTGTTCCCTCGATTTTTGTGGGGGATGCGTTCCGAGACCGCCCGCGAAAGTCGAATTTCCGCAAAGTAGAGATGCGGAAGTAAATACACCATTTTTGGCTATGGACAGTATCAGAAGCCTTCCCTTAACACTTTAAACCCCTAAATTACCATTTCCCATTCCCTTAACAACCATTTACTCACCATTATTACTGGTACTCACCATTGAATAAGACACTTAGTGATCCTGATATTTATAAACATAATTATTTATTAACAATAATTATTTTTTTTGTTATTTATTTGCAAAATTTATTAGTTTGGCGATGACATATGACATCATTGGGTGGAAAAAACCATGGTATAGAAAAAAAACCGCAAAGTATTTTTTAATTAATATTTTTTGAAAAACCGTGGTATACTCTATTCGCGAAGTTCGAACCCGTGAAAATTGAGGGAACACTGTATATCTTATTATCTTTAATCCATGGGAATATTTTGCTAAGCACGTAGAGTTCATAGCAAGTCCACCAAGGAAAATTGGCAGCAATTTGGAATCTACTAATTCAGAACTTGTGCTGCATCCTTGGGATGGAGAATACAGTAGCATAAACTGCACTCACAACCATTTTTAATATGCAGTATTTGGACCAAACAAATTAAGTCAACAATTAAGCAATAATGATGTTAAAATATGTCTCTCTATCTCTCTCTCTGCGTGTGTGTGTGTGTGTGTGTGTATGCACGCACGTGCGCACATGGACACCTAAGCATCTTTATGTCAGTTTGATTCCTGGTGACTGCTTGGACAAGTCATTGCAGTTTCCTTGGTAACATTTTCAGAAGTGGTTTGTCATTCCCTGCTCCTTAGGGCTGAAAGTAATTGACTGGTCCAAGGTTATCTAGCTGACTTTGTGCTTAAGGCAGGACTAAAACTCACCTTCTCCACATTCCTAGTCTGATGCCTTGACCACTGCTCCAAATTTTCATTTTAAACTTAATATGATTATTACTCCCTACCAATGGACGCGAAATTTAAATCTCATCATGAAATTTCATATATATGATATATATATTAATGTCATATAGTGATCAAAGGTCACACCAAGCCCTGTATTTTGTTTATCTACAGTTCCTGCTGGTGTGTTCTTATCAGGCAAATGTGGTTTGTGACAAGTTTGCAGAAAATTAATTCTACAATGTTTTGAATACAATCTTGGTAAGAGACAGAAATATCACGATTCACTCGTTTCATTCTCAAAAGAAAATAAAGTTGAAATATTTAAAAAGGCAATCAGAAACCAGGATTTTATAGGAAAATTTTCCCACATTTAATACATCATGAAAACCAAATATTTTCTACTTGATGTTTATTGGTAAATATGCACTACTTCAGTTTAGAAAGCAAAAACTTCCTTTAGAACCCTTGGGGATACTAACATAACACCTGTCAGCAGTTCCTTAAACCAACCATATCACATGGCAGCCACAAAGGACAGTCATAGAACCCCAGGGAAAATGCTGCTGGTTTTAAAAGGGGACCAAAAAAAATCTACAGTGGTATCCCAGCATAGTCCAAATAATATTTTTCCTTTTCAGAACTGAAATGGTGTAAAACCTTAATGAGGTAAGACACCACATGGAAAGTATCTGGGCTCAATACCGATATCTTCAACCTCTTGTTCTAGCAAAAATGAATTACATTTGTAAACAATTGGCAGCAGGTAAAATTGTCAACAGCTGAGCAATAAATGGTAAGATGCATTTTTAGAGGAAGAGCAGGTATTTGAGATTAGAAGGAACAAAGGCATAAACACACTTGCATAGTAATTGCATGGGGAGAAAGAGACTGGGAGCAGTGAAGGCAAGGGAAACAGGTGAGCACCTAATTACACTGCTCAAAAAAATAAAGGGAACACTTAAACAACAGAATATAACTCCAAGTGTTCAATGAGAATATTTCATTCATTCAGATCTAGGATGTGTTGAGTGTTCCCTTTATTTTTTTGAGCAAGTACATTTTCAAAGCTCATGTAGGGAAAGGCATATACTATTACTGTATTGGAATTTCAGGAAAAGACTATTACTCTACTGTTTGAGCCGTCCTGAGTCTTCGGAGAGGAGCGGCATACAAATCTAATAAATTATTATTATTATTATTATTATTATTATTATTATTATTATTATTATTACTCTATAGACAAAGTCCTTGGTATTCAATAACCCTTGACCAGAGATGGGTTCCTCCCAGTTTGCACTAGTTCTATAGAACCGGTAGCAAACCACTGGTGACACCACAGAACCGGTTGTGTTGGTTCCAATCTGTGGACACTGCTATCATTTTTTTGGACATTTTTTTTTTTGACAAAAAAAATTATTGGCTGATTATTTTTTTCTTCTGCGCAAGTACAGTAGCCAAGTTTTTGGCACTGGCCATGTGCCACCCATGTTGTTTTTGGTTCTTTGTTCGGAATTTTTCCCAAATTTTTGGCACTGCGCATGGGTGGCCACACATCCCGCAATGCACACGCAGCCATACTGCGTGGGAGGAAGCGAATTGGCAGCGAGGTAAGTTAGAAACCACCCTTGCCCTTCACCTACTACTGAGATTAAATGGGCATTAAATGATAGGGCTATGCTAATTTTTCCAAAGAGGCACTTTAACACTTGGTGGAGCTCTTTCAAAATACCATTTTTTGAATTATTATTATTATTATTATTATTATTATTATTATTATTATTATTTATTGGATTTGTATGCCGCCCCTCTCTGCAGACTTTGGGCGGCTAACAACAATGATAAAAACAGCATGTAGAAATCCAATTAATAAAACAACTAAAAACCCTTATAATAAAACCAAACATACACACAAACATACCATGCATAACTTGTAATGGCCTAGGGGGAAGGAATATCTTAACTCCCCCATGCCTGGCGGCATAAATGAGTCTTGAGTAGTTTACGAAAGACAGGGAGGGTGGGGGCAGTTCTAATCTCCGGGGGGAGTTGGTTCCAGAGGGCTGGGGCCGCCACAGAGAAGGCTCTTCCCCTGGGGCCCGCCAAACGACATTGTTTAGTCAACGGGACCCGGAGAAGGCCAACTCTGTGGGACCTTATTGGTCGCTGGGATTCGTGTGGTAGCAGGCAGTTCCAGAGGTAATCTGGTCCCATGCCCTGTAGGGCTTTAAAGGTCATGACCAACACTTTGAATTGTGACCGGAAACTGATCAATAGATGGCTGCTTTCTATATTGGTAGGATTCAATTTATTGTCTTTCTAAAACTTTTGTAAAATATTCTTCATGTTTATATATGTAGTTACAGAATGGCACTATATTAGTGTGGACCTCTTTCTTCTTAGTTGACTCTACCTGGTTGTTACATGCAGCTGGAAAGGGATGGTCAACATCCCATCTATCAGGGAATGTCGTCTGGCTGGATTTGGGAACAAAGCCTTTTTGTCACAGTGCCTAAATCATTATCTCCTGGAGATCTCCAGGATTGCCTCCAGGACCACCTTCTGCCACATGAGTCCCAGCAACCGGTTAGGTCCCGTCAACTAGACAATATTGCTTGGTGGCACTTAAGGGAAGAGCCTTCTCTGTGGAGGCCCCAGCCCTCTGGAATCAGTTCCCCCCCGGAGATTCACATTTCTTTCCCCACCCTCCTCGCCTTCCGTAAAAACTTAAAGACCTATTTATGCCACCAGTCTTGGGGCCATTAGACCCTAGCGAATGTAGTATGTTTTGTACCCTGGCCGGCGAGTGTAGTATGTTTTGCTGTGTGAATGTTAATGAATGATTTTAAATCTTACTAGAGTTTTTTAAAAAGCTTTTTAGTTATATTAATTGGATTTTTAGATATGTATATGGTATAATGTTTTTGACATGTTGTGAGCCACCCTGAGTTCTTGGAGAGGGACAGCACACAAATCAAATCAAATCAAATCATACATACATACATAAACAAACAAACAAACAAACAATCTCACAGGCCCTTCCTTACTGGCCTTTAATAAGTCCTTAAAGATGTGGTTTTTGCATGGAGCTTCAGGTCCTAGATGTCTAGTTGAGTCTTTATTATGCTTATGTTAATTGTTAGCTGTTTTTTCATGACTGCTAAATATGTTATTTATAATTTTGTAATATAGTTTTAATCTTGTTTTAACTATTGTTAGCTGCTCTGTGTCATGTTTCAGATTGTAGCACTTTTTGTGAAGAGGTGTATTATCAATTACATTACTGTACATTATTATATTTCAGGTAGTAAAATGCATCAGGTACACTTGTATTCCTGCCCAGTTTTCATAACAATCCTGTCCTGATTTTGTTAAGTAACGTTCCAGAAACCTTCCCCCCACTCCTTACATCAAATAAAAAATGTTTTCCAGAATTTATGGTATGAGCAAGCTAAAGGGTTGTTATTGCACGATAAGCATTAATTTTATTCTGGATCTACTTTGGTTACAACTAGGACACAAATAACTGCAGACTTGACAGCTGACACATAAACACCCATAACAGCTGTGTTTCCCGCAAAGTAACTTGCAGAAGAGGAATATGAGTAAAAATGTCTTATATCAGCAGAGGAGTCTATCACATCACTTTATATTACCCTCTGCAAGTGCCACAAGGAGGAATATAGGTTTGGACAGTGGTGGGATTCAGCTGGTTAGCACCAATTCAGATGAAATGGTTGTTAAATTATCCCTCCACACACACTATCAAAGTGGATCCTGGATGCAGCGCTGCAATGGAGAAACGGAGAGGCCAGTGCAATTTCTACTCCCCGCTCCTCCTCCTTCCCTTGTGCCAGCCACTCCATTGCCAGATTCATTTCAATAGCAGTGTGTGTGTATGTGTGTGTGTGTTTGTGTGTGTTTGTGTCTGTGTAAGGTGTGAGGTTGGGCCAAACATCCCACGACAGCCAACCTGACCCTGGCCAAACCATTAAGATCATTACTATTTTTTGTTCCCCATCATCACAATTTTATTACTTTTTTTTTTCAAGTCTCAAAAGTGGCACATTGAAGATATATGGATTTTCCAAATCAGAGATAACTTAAACAGATGGGGGAGGAGAATTGGGGCAAAATAAGTTAGAACAGTTTTATTTGTCCAGGTATCTGTTCTGCCGGCGTGTTTCAACCGCCCGTAATTACAGGGTAATTAGTCCAGGAAGACACACACCACACGATAAAAGGAAAACCCAAAAGTTTTTATAAACAGAAAAACAGAAACAGCTCCCTTTTTAAATGTCAAAGGGATTTTCTGGTACACCCAAGGCACAGGTTAAATGCAATCCAATTGCTCACCCAATAACTGGGAAATTGAGTCCAATTCTAAAGTTCAGAGAGTCCACACACAATCTTGAACAGCACAAAAACCACGATCTTGACGAAACAATGAATCAGATAAACTGCCATGAGGCTAAAACACCAGGTTGCACTTTTATCTGTAGCACTAATTACAGCAGCCCCACCCAGCCACAGGTGGCCCCATTTTCTCTTGTAATAATCCTTCAGTTGTTGTCTCCTATGCATCACTCTACGCATGCATGGATGTGTCATTAATTCTTGTTCAGAATCCAAGGATGATACAGATGATTGATCTCCTCCTGGGCTGTCTGCCAAACTCCCCTCTTCTCTGTCACTCATGCTTTCTTGGTCAGAGGAGGCTTTATCGACAGATTCCATCAGGAGCAAAACAGGCCTGCGGCATGTGGATGTTTCCCCCACATCCACCTGCACATTCCTTGGGGCAGGAGCTAGGCCAGAGCTAACCACAACAGTATCCAATACAACATAATAGTAGATTTATTATTACCATTGCAAAGTGCTTTTTCCTCTTAAAGATTTTGCTGGAATTAATTCTCAAGCAATAGTGCATAAGTCTGTAGACAAATATTTATTAAATGGCCAGAATTCGGTTACAATTTGATTGTGCAAACTCTTTTCTTTCAACCTCTCTTACACATAAGGGTACAGTAATGAGTGAAATTAGATTTCCTGTGGCTATATTATTGAATCATCTCAGAATCTTTATAGAAACTTATATATTTGGAGAAATTAAACCAAATTAAAATAAATGTTAAAAACCCTGGATCTGGCCAATATAAGTTTGTATTCAAACATGTTGTAAGACTGGAATAAAGTCGTTCAACAGAAAAAAAAATGCGAGGTACAATATTTTAGAGGAGAAAATGCTGCATATTAAATAACTCCATTGTTTGGAAACATGACAGCTAAAAAGGACTTAGATGTGGTAATTGACAACAAGCTGAACATGAGTCAGCAGTTTCAGACAGCTACTAGCAGGGAAAATACAGGCCTGGGCTACATTAGAAGACGCATTGTATCAAAAACATATGTAATGAAATCTCTCCTCTTTATTCAGCACTAGTGAAAAAATACCTGGAGAAATATTTCCACATTTCCAGCATCTTGGTAAGTCAGAGAAGATTCCAAAAAAGCCAAAATAATATAGAGACTTAAAAACATTCATTCAGGAATGCTGAAAAAACTTAGAAACATAGAAACATAGAAATCTGACGGCAGAAAAAGACCTCATGGTCCATCTAGTCTGCCCTTATACTATTTTCTGTATTTTATCTTAGGATGGATATATGTTTACCCCAGGCATGTTTAAATTCAGTTACTGTGGATTTATCTACCACGTCTGCTGGAAGTTTGTTCCAAGGATCTACTACTGTTTCAGTAAAATAATATTTTCTCATGTTGCTTTTGATCTTTCCCCCAACTAACTTCTAATGGTGGGCGAGTCTGGGACCCAGGCAGGGCAGGAAGGTGTGTATCTCCAGCCCCACCTCACCACGTTGTCTGAATGCTGGGCTGGTGAGTGAAGAAGCAGCTATTTGGAGCAAGTGCACAGCCTGGGGACAGCATCAAAGGAGGGGTGGGGACAGCAAAGATGCTGAAAATCACCTAGGGCACAAAAGACCATGGTGGGGGGGAGACGCCGGGGCAGGGCATGGCCAGACAGAGCTGGAGAGATGCACTTTTCGGCCTCGCGGGGCTCCTAGGCTGCCTCGCCATCTGTCAGGTGCCTGGCTTTCCCATGGACCATTCCCATGGACCATTCCCTGGGAAGGCAGAGAACCCCACTGGTGCCACCCTGGGGCAGATGTCTTACAAGGCAGAGCCCCATGTTCAAATCCCAGTAAGGGTGTAGCTACCTGAGGAGGGCGAATGAGCTTGAAATAGATCTATAATAGTCTCCCTTCCTTTTAATTATCAGCACAAATATGTTATACATACTGAAAAATACTCAGAAGAAGTCAACTGGTGAATTAGCAGTTTCTTTTATTTTCTTTTAGTCAGAACAGTCAGGTTAAACAGATTGGTTAGAGCAGTGTTTCCCAACCTTTTTTGAGCCGCGGCACATTATTCATATTTTCAAAATCCTGGGGAACATTGAAAGGGGGGGCGGGGGGGGCTAAAGAAAAGTTTGGACAAAAAAACCCTCTCTCTTCCTCCCTTTCACTCTATTTCTCCCTCTTTCTCTCTTTTCCTTCCTTCCCTTCTTTCTCTCTCTCCATCCCTCTTTCTTTCTTCCTCTCTTTTTTGCTCTCTTTCTCTCTCCCTCCTTCCCCTTCCTCTATGTCTTTCTCTCTCCCTTGTTCTCTCTCTCTCTCTCTGACTCTCTTGCTATCTCTTTCTTGCTTTTTTCTCTCTCTCTTTCACTGTCTTGCTATATGTCTCTTTCTTTCTCTTTGCCTCTCTTGCTATCTCTCTTTCTTTCTCTCTCTTTCTCTCTTTCTCTCTCTCTTGCTATGTCTCTCTTTCTTTCTCTTTCTCTCTCTCTCTGCCTCTCTTGCTAAGTCTCTCTTTTTCTCTTGCTATGTCTCTCTTTCTTTTTCTCTCTCTGCCTCTCTTGCTAAGTCTCTCTTTCTCTCTCTCTTTCTCTGTCTCTCTTTCTCTGCCTCTCTTGCTGTCTCTCTTTCTTGCTCTGTCTCTCTTTCTCTGCCTCTCTTGCTATGTCTCTCTTTCTCTCTCTCTCTGCCTCTCTTATATGTCTCTCTTTCTTTCTCTCTCTCTCCCAGCTGACTGCAAGCGGGAGCCTGACGGCGGCAGCTGGACGTGCTGCTGGACACCGTATATGCCAGGCCTGCAGCGCCAGCATGTACGACGTCTCGCTGCTGCCTGTAGCTCCCTCTCGCCGCCGCCATCTCCCCGCAACTGCCTGCGGCCGCTGCAGCCAACCCCCCCCCGCGCTCCCACCGCCAGTGCCCTCCCACCGGGCCACAAAGGACACTTGCCGCCGACACCAGGGAAGCTCCAGCTGGGTGGGGCGCTGCCGGTACTTCTGTCCTGGGGCTCCCACTCGCAGCTGTCCCCCGGCTCCTGCTCGATGCCGCGGTTTTCAGCGCTCTCCTGCTGGGCCCCAAAGAAGGAAGGCGGGGAAAAGGCGCGAAGAATGGAGCTCTCCTACTTCCTGCCTTCCTTCTTTGGGGCCCAGCAGGAGAGCGCCGAAAACCGCGGCATCGAGCAGGAGCCGGGGGACAGCTGCGAGCGGGAGCTCCAGGTCGGCACCGGCAGCGCCCCGCCCAGCTGGAGCTTGGCGGCACACCTGGCCGTGTCTCGCGGCACACTAGTGTGCCGCGGCACACCGGTTGTGAAACGCTGGGTTAGAGTATAGGTAAAATTCTCTCTGAGAGAAAGTGGTGCGTCTTTAACTTATTTATAGGCTTCACAAAGTAGCAAACCTTATTTGACATGGTAACAAGTCTCCCTCCAGAGTGAATAGCCAATCCGGAGGACAACATTCAAATACTGAGCCTTAGCAACTCTCTCTGCATATTTACCACACACACACACACACACACACATACACAAATAACATAGTTGGAGGGGACCTTAGAGGTCTTCTAGTCCAACCTCCTGCTTAGACAGAAAACCCTACACTACTTCAGACAGATACACACACAGAGAGAGAGAGAGAGAGAGAGAGAGAGAATATGCACAGGACTATCTAAAGAAAACTTCTAAGACAGTATTACATCTCAGAATTAGCACAAGGCAGCTACTAAAAAACCAACAACCAGCAGTTGTGCATAGTGTTTATAGTGTTTGAATTGGGAGGATATGGATTAGGCAGTCTACATTTGCCCAATGAAGAGAGATATCATTTTTATTCATCAAAAACCTGGCATTCAAGAGAAGAGAAAAGGAATAATTGGGTTGTGCTAGGCAGTGGCCACCCCAGAATCTGAGTTTCAGAAAAAGATACAGGCATACATATTTATATGTATTTATATCTTATCTCTGAGACACTGCCTATCAAAACAGTAAGCAAAACGTATGCAGAAATATATTAGCCACGAGTTTTATAGTAGTTTTTTGAGGTGGCGAACACCGTGTAATCCTTCGTATGACACAATTTCACATAATCATAATATAATGAAGAGGTCCTCAAACTTCGCAACTTTAAGACTTGTGGACTTCAACTTCCAGAATTCTCCAACCAGCATGCTGCCTGGAGAATTCTGGGAGTTAAAGTCCCCAAGTCTTAAAATTGACAAATTTGACAACCTGTGGTATAATGTTATAATATATAAAGAGAAGAGAATGCTGGAGGGTTGTGGGTTTTTTAAAGGACAGCAGCTGTTTGAGTCATTACAAGAGAAGAACTATTCCCTTCTCGAGTTCTCAGCAGCCTCTATGGGGCAGGTGTAACTTTCATTTGGTTCTGGTCTTCTTTGCTTTGGTACGAGACCCTCAGATCTTGCAGAGTAACCACTTCCTATCTGTTCAGCTGCATGTCTTTTCCTGCCAGCTAATTATTATTCAGATAAAGTCACACAGAGACAGCACAGGGGCACAGGTAGAACTGTGAACAGATTCCATTGACTTCAACCCTCTTCCTTTCTTCCAATAAAACCCCCTCAGTCTCATCCACCTACTCTGTAGAAGGCAGAAAGAGAGAGAAGGAGCAAAATAAAATTCAACTGCTTCTCAAACTTCCTAATGGGGAAGCTGCCAGGCAAAAAGCAGTTTCCAGGGATCTTTTTTTAAAAAAAAAAAAACCCTATCAAGCAGATAGTTTTTCCATCATTCTGACATTTCAAACAATAAGGGCATCCAGCAAGTACTGAACGAGTCACCTAAAGTAAATCCAGGAGGGCAAGGAATAGATTTGCTTCTCAGAAGCAGGGTTCAATTGGAAGAGAGCCAGCTTAGTCTAGGGGTTAAGGCACCAGCTAGAAACCAGAGGTCTGAGTTCTGGTCTCACCTTAGGCATGGAAAGCTGGCTAAGGGGGCTTTGGGCCAGTCACACTGTCTCTCAGCCCACGGTGTCAGGCTTCGCTGACAAACTGGTCAGTCAGTTCCTGTCACAGCTGATGGATCAACGCTCGATCTGAAAAAAAAAGCAGACCCTGCAGCTGTGGGGAAATACTAGGAAGGAAAAATAGAATGGAATTCACTATTGTATTGGAGGCATATTCCTCCTTTCTGCAAAGGATAAAAGTTGGACTGTTTTCAAATTCAAGCCTTCTCTGTGATCTGTTTAAAGCAATACATTCTGTTGCACGAATCCCAGCGACTGATAAGGTCCCACATAATCGGCCTTCTCCGGGTCTCATCAACTAAAGAATGTTGTCTGGTGTGACCCAGGGGAAGAGCCTTCTCTGTGGCGGCCCCGACCCTCTGGAATCAACTCCCCCTGGAGATTAGAAATGCCCCCACCCTCCTTGCCTTTCGTAAGCTACTTAAAAACCCACCTATGTCGCCATGTATGGAGTATCTGAGTTACCCCTAGGCTATGGTAGATGTGTGTATGGTATGACTGAGTTGTATGGTTTTTAATAATGGGGGGTTTTATGTGCTTTTTTAACATATTGAATTTGTGATATTGTATTCTGTTGTGAGCCGTTCCGAGTCCTTGAAAGGCCGGCATTTAATTTAATTTAATTTAATTTAATTAGTTTAATTTAATTTAATTTAATTTAATTTAATTTAATTTAATTTAATTTAATTTAATTTAATTTAATTTAATTTAATTTAATTTAATTTAATTTAATTTAATTTAATTTAATTTAATTTAATTTAATTTAATTTAATTTAATTTAATTTAATTTAATTTAATTTAATTTAATTTAATTTAATTTAATTTAATTTAATTTAATTTAATTTAATTTAATTTAATTTAATTTAATTTAATTTTTCATTCATTCATTCATTCATTCATTCATTCATTTATTAGATTTGTATGCCGCCCCTGTCCAGAGACTCGGAGCAGCTTACAACAACAATACATAGTACAAATTTAATGGTTAAAAAAACCCAGTTTAAAACCCTTATTATAAAAAAAACAGTCATGCATCCCAAACAAACTATTAATTATTTAATTATTAAAACAAAGGAAAAAAAATGAAAAAAAATGGAAATCTAAAGATCAGGTGTGGAATAAAGCAGTAGGGAAATGACAATAATGCAGCTTCCAACCTTCAGAGAGGGGCGGCATACAAGTCTAATAAATTATTATTATTATTATTATTATTATTATTATTATTATTATTATTATTATTACTATTATTATTTTCCTGTGAATGTTACACAGCCATTGCATACAATGTGTCTCATACAGAATTGTTGTGGTTGGCTCTGGCTGAGCTCCTGCCCCAGGGAATGGGGAGGTGAATGCAGGGGAAAATTCAACATGTCATAAGTCTTTGTTATTGCCGACAGAGTCAGTTCAGAGTTTAGTTTCCTCAGACGAAGAAGAAGGTGGGAGTGACTCGACAGAGGGGGGCTTGGCACACAGCCCAGGCAGTCAATCTCCCTTATCTTCCATTGATTCGGATGAAGACCCACACAAGCACAGAATTATGCGTAGAAGAGACCATAGAAGAGACCAAGTAAGGACATATTACAGGAGATAAGAGCAGCCACCTGTGTTTGGGTGGGGCTCCAGTAATTAGGGCTGCTGCTATAAATAGCAGCATGTGGGTTTGGCCGTTGTGGAAGAGTATCTGATCGCAGTTCGTCAGGAATCCTGTGTTGCTGGTTTCTGGACTTTGTTTGTTGCTTTTTCACGCCTTTGAAAACAAAGCAGAGCAACGTGTGTGTGTCTGTGTGTGTGTGTGTGTGTGTGTGTGTGTGTGTCTCACTTCTTTGGAAGAAGAAGGGGTGTGAAGTTTCTTCACAGCTGCTAGCTAAGTACTTAATGACTGCTTAAGGGAAATTGTACAGACTACCAGGTTGTTTTGGGAAGAGTGCTCTTTGCAATACAAAAAGAGTGCTTTGTTTATTTTGAATTTTGGGATAAAGAACATTGTTTTGAATTTTCAAACGTGTGTGTGTGTGTGTCAAATTTGTACCCTTGAATTTTCAGGAGGCTCCTACCAGAGATCCCGGCAGAACACAGAATAAGCACGAGCATAAGAAAAAAAAACCCTGCACAGTCTGATTGTTCAAGACAAGTGGGGTGGTTTACACTGGAGGCACATGGAATTATATATTATGTATTAAATCTCCTGGCTAGTGGTTGTCAGGATTTGTGTACTTGAGATACAACTGCTGGATAAGTGATGTTGAAGAGCTGGCACTTGAGAAAGAGGTTTTGCTATAGGAATCAGGGGGGAAGCTTGAAACTGCCCTAAGGACATAACACGTGGAAAGTAAATAAGGAGCTACTCTGGGAACAGGGGGCACGGGAAAGAAAATTCTTAGCAGGCAGGCTACAGAAGTACAAAAGCCAAATCCTTTCAATTACATGGCTCAGATCAGGATTTGCCTACTCAATGTCAGTACTTCACACACTCCAGGTGACCAGTCAGCCAATCCATTTTAAAAAAATACATGCAAAAGCCAGGTCTGTTTTACTCTGCTGCCAAAAGAGAGCTGTAGGGTGAGTGAAGAGGTCAGGGACCAGGCTGAAGGAAATAGTCCCACAGGAAACTGCCTGAACCAAGAGAAGCTACAAGACTTCAATTACTATGTTTAGAAAAAATTTACAGCTACACCGCCTCTGAACTGATTTAACTGTTGTTCATAAAATCATACATCACAATGCCCTGTTAGCGACTACTTCACCTTTAACAACAACAACACAAGAGCATGCAATAGATACAAACTAAATGTAAATTGCTTCAAACTAGACTGCAGAAAATACGATTTCAGCAATAGAGTGGTCAATGCCTGGAATTCACTACCAGACTCTGTTGTTTCTTCTCCCAATCCCAAAATCTTCAACCTTAGGTTGTCTACAATAGACCTCTCCCCTTTTCTAAGAGGTCTGTAAGGGGTGTGCATAAGTGCACCTTTGTGCCTACCGTTCCTGTCCTAATGTCTTTTTAATCTTTTCTATCTCTACTTATACAGTGATACCTCGTCTTACAAACGCCTTGTCATACAAACTTTTCAAGATACAAACCTAGGGTTTAAGATTTTTTTTCCTCTTCTTACAAACTATTTTCACCTTACAAACCCACTGCCGCCGCTGGGATTCCCTGCCTCCGGACTTCCGTTGCCAGTGAAACACCCGTTTTTGCGCTGCTGTGATTCCCCTGAGGCTCCCCTCCATGGGAAACCCCACCTTCGGACTTCCGTTGCCAGTGAAGCGCTCATTTTTGCGATGCTGGGATTCCCCTGCTGGGATTCCCCTTCAGCATCACAAAAACACAGAAGTCCGGAGGTGGGGTTTCCCATGGAGGGGAGCTTCAGGGGAATCCCAGCAGCGCAAAAACGGGCACTTCGGCTGGCAAAAGGGGTGAATTTTGGGCTTGCACGCATTAATCACTTTTCCATTGATTCCATCTTACAACCTCTTCCCGGAACCAATTAGGTTTGTAAGACAAGGTATCACTGTACTTATATTATGTTAAACATACTACAATACAATAGTACTATATTTGTATGACAAATAAAATAAATTTTTAAAAAATAAATAAGGTTGTCCATTGGCACTTCCTTTTTTCTGTATTACATATTGACAGAGTTTATTTAACTGTGACTTGTTAGGTTTAGGATTAGGGTTGGCTAGGTTTACAAAATACGCTGTTCGTGCAATGAGCAAAGGCAAACTGTACAAGTCTCATTGGCTAAGCAAGAAACCACTCAGTAGCTTTAACTTCAGTAAAAAAGCAAAAAGCAAAATGAAGACTTGTCTCGCTTGTTTTCCCCCTGCCACTTTCAGCTTAAATCGATCATGATACAATAGGGCAGGCAGCGCCACATACTTCCTTGCTCTTGAAATTCACGTCTAAGGGCAAAGGAAGGGTATTTCTGCAATTAGAGCCAACACCTGAGAAGCTGGGGAATTCTCCAGAGCAATGTTTCCCAACCTTGGCAACTTGAAGATATCTGGACTTCAACTCCCAGAATTCCCCAGCCAGCATTCGCTGGCTGGGGAATTCTGGGAGTTGAAGTCCAGATATCTTCAAGTTGCCAAGGTTGGGAAACACTGCTCCAGAGTATGACCTTGTTTATTCAAAATAAGAGGAAAATAAGTCAACCTCCAGGGCAATTTAAAAAAAAGTGGAAACAGGAAAGGGTCAATTTATATAATTGCTCTGCTTTGCAATTTAAATAGCTTCATGGAGGCTGACCAATCTGAGGTGGCTGTCCTGGTCTTCAGCATTTTCAGGATGCCAAGGTTGTGAAGCTCTACGTTTTGTGAGATAAAGGTCCCAAGCTACATGGGCAAGATGGCTTGCGCTCACATCTTCCGGAGCGGGAGTTGCTGTGAGCAGAAATCACGAAGGAAACCGGATGCTTCCCCATCTGTGACAAATGGCAGGCACTCCTTTCCTCTGGCTGAAACAGGAAACCTCCTCTACTATCCCAAACACTCTGGTCTTCTCAAGTACAAGTTGTCTTAAGATGCATGTCCTTATTCACCCAATTATGTTTCCTTCCTCTCAACGTGGTAAATTCAGTCAGAAAAGATCCAAGATGATGGGCAAAAAATGGCAAGGAAGAAAGACTGGGTCTGAACTGAGAAAATTAACTTGTGGACAAAAGGGCGTTTTTTTTTTTTTTTAGCAAGCAGAGATTTTCTAGACGTATTGCTGCCAGCTGCACTCGAGTTAATAAAAGCAGAGGAGGCCAAAGGGTAATAGGCTTTGGCGTGCTCATAAAAGGCAAATGACATAGAGTTCTACATTATTCTCATTTTCTTTATCCCATGAAGAAGGAAGGAAGGAAGGAAGGAAGGAAGGAAAGAAGGAAGGAAGGAAGGAAAGAAGGAAGGAAGGAAAGAAGGAAGGAAGGAAGGAAAGAAAGAAGGAAGGAAGGAAGGAAGGAAAGAAGGAAGGAAAGAAGGAAGGAAGGAAGGAAGGAAAGAAGGAAGGAAGGAAAGAAGGAAGGAAGGAAGGAAGGAAGGAAAGAAGGAAGGAAGGAAGGAAGGAAAGAAGGAAGGAAGGAAGAAGGAAGGAAAGAAGGAAAGAAGGAAGGAAAGAAGGAAGGAAGGAAAGAAGGAAGGAAGGAAAGAAGGAAGGAAAGAAGGAAGGAAAGAAGGAAGGAAGGAAAGAAGGAAGGAAGGAAGGAAGGAAGGAAGGAAAGAAGGAAGGAGGGAAGGAAGGAGGGAGGGAAGGAAGGAGGGAGGGAGGGAGGGAATAGTTTACAAGGTATGAAAGATAGAAGATGTAAGCAAGAGAGGAAAAAACTACCTGGGGGAGGATGGCATTTGACATAGACACCTTCTGTAGCACCAGATGGAGACTAAAGCTATTGCCAATTCCTGCCGAGTCAGGAAAGGAAAGAGATGACATAATAATGAGGTGATCACAGGCATAGAGAATCAAGGGAAGGAACAAAGGCAAAGTGCTAGGAACACACTAAACAAAAGCTATGCACTGAGCCTGGGTATCAAATGCCCGTGTCAGATAGGGTGCTCAGCCACTAAGCCTTGGAACAACAACAAAAACCCTAGATCAGTGTTTCCCAACCTTGGCAACTTGAAGATATCTGGACTTCAACTCCCAGAATTCCCCAGCCAGCGAATGCTGGCTGGGGGATTCTGGGAGTTGAAGTCCAGATATCTTCAAGTTGCCAAGGTTGGGAAACACTGCCCTAGATGATGTCTTCAGAAAGCAGGTGGAAAAGTACTATGCAATTATATGGTTCAAACTCAACCCTGATAAGACGGAGAGGCTGTGCGTTTTGCCTCCCAAGAACAATTCCATCTGTCAGTCCATTACCCTGGGGGGGAATCATTAACACCCTCAGAGGGGGTCCGCAACTTGGGCGTCCTCCTCGATCCACAGCTCACATTAGAGAAACATCTTTGAGCTGTGGCAAGGGGGACGTTTGCCCAGGTTCGCCTGGTGCACCAGTTGCGGCCCTATTTGGACCGGGAATCACTGCTCACAGTCACTCATGCCCTCCTCACCTCGAGGCTCGACTACTGTAATGCTCTCTACATGGGGCTACCTTTGAAAAGTGTTCGGAAACTTCAGATCGTGCAGAATGCAGCTGCGAGAGCTATCATGGGCTTTCCTAAATATGCCCATGTTACTCCAACACTCCACAGTCTGCATTGGTTGCCAGTCACAATTCAAAGTGTTGGTTATGACCTATAAAGCCCTTCATGGCATCGGACCAGAATATCTCCGGGACCGCCTTCTGCCGCACGAATCCAAGCGACCAGTTAGGTCCCACAGAGTTGGCCTTCTCCGGGTCCCGTCGACTAAACAATGTCATTTGGCGGGACCCAGGGGAAGAGCCTTCTGTGTGGTGGCCCTGACCCTATGGAACCAACTCCCCCAGGATATCAGAGTTGCCCCCACCCTTCTTACCTTTCGTAAGCTCTTAAAAACCCACCTCTGTCATCAGGCATGGGGGAATTGAAATATTCCCTTCCCCTAGGCTTATAAAATTTATGTATGGTATGACTGTATGTATGACTGATCTATTAAATTGGGGTTTTTAGATTTTTTAATATTAGATTGGTTTACGTTGTCTTTTTACTGTTGTTAGCCACGCCGAGTCTACGGAGAAGGACGGCATACAAATCTAATAAATACAAATACCTTGAGAATTCCTAGCCATGGAGCCATCTTCAGCCTCAAAGCACCAAAGTACACCAGCTTGTGGGCTCTTAATAGTTGACTATAAGGAGAGATTTTTTTTATTTCCTGAAAAGAACAACATAATGGGAAAAGTCACTGTTTCTCAAGTTGCAAATTCTCCCAGAGGAACTGCCGCTGAAACAGACAGCTTGCGTCATTTGAAATCTTCCAGTCTTGTTGGCATGTTTCATGTGATAGACAGAGGCTACCAAATATAGAAAGAGATGATCAGATATTCTCCTGGACTGTGATAAACATTGGCTATCATTTGCACAGGCCTGGAAAGGCAATTTTTTTCGGTTCAGGTTATATTTATTCAAATGGCATCCACATCTCCTGGATTTGGTCATTAAATACAACTTTTGAATAGGGGAAAATGGGCTCTTATTCTTCAAACGTTTATGGATTTGATTTGTAGGTGTGTTAACATATTATACCGAAGCTTTTCAATTTTCAAATCTCTGAAATGTGTTTAAAATAACTTTCACACAATAACATGGCTTATGTTGAAAATAAAAATCGCTTTTGCACACAGTACTTTCTCAGTTTCAACAGCCTGAGGCACAACATCCTTTTTCTTATTAACAAGTATTTTTTTCATCCAGTAGATTTAAAATAGGCAAGCCAATAGCACTGTCATCATTCCATTCCTTTCTCAGCCATCCCATCCCTGTAAATCCAAAACAGGTTTTCAATGTCTCTTTGATTGTGATGTTGGGCACCACACTGTGAGAATCAGCGTGGAAACTAAACAGCTAGGAAAAAAACTACCTTTTTGGGCTGCATCCAGTGGCAAAAACAGAACAGCTTTCTTTGTACTCAGAGCTGCAGAACCTTATCTCAATTCCATTATGACAATAGTGCTGGGGAGGGAAATCTCAGGGAAATATTAAAATTCAAGTCCAAGAAATATAAAATGTCAGTGTCCTTTCATGCTTCCTTCAACAGGAAAAAAATCCCAATATTATATTATTATATACTGCTCTTTCATTTCAACAGCTAGAATTGGAAGAGCTTGTTAGATGGCGCTTACCTGATCTCAGTGTTGTAGGATAGTAATACAGTATATGACTTTTCTGTCCATCCATATTATCCCTAACTGCTAAGAGACATTAGGAGTTTAATAACCTGTTCTGCAGCCTGGTTCTGTTTGGAAGCAAGTGGGCAAAGGATTGCAAATTAAGTTACCCTTTTCCCTTTCTATTTTAGAAAACATACTGAACTTCAACATTAGCATTTAAATAGTTGCAAAGGGAAGAAATAAAGTTCACACTTCAGTGGGGTGAATTCCCACAGTTGCAAACAATTCCTGTAACCAGAATGAAGGCGGCTTCCTGAGAGTAATAGTTAAAAGAGTGCAGGCGTGGGTACTCATGGGGGAGGAGGAGAACTGAGGTGCCCTGAGGATTAAGATAAACAAAATCTCACAGCCAACCCCCACTCAGTAAAAGACCTTGGAATACTAATATCAAATCATCTAAGTGCCAAAGCCCACTGCAACAATATCGCCAAAAAGGCTTCTAGAGTTGTTAACCTGATCCTACGCAGCTTCTGCTCTGGCAATCTCACGCTACTCACCAGAGCCTACAAAACTTTTGCCAGACCCATCCTTGAATACAGTTCATCTGTCTGGAACCCATACCACATCTCGGACATCAACACCCTTGAAAATGTCCAAAGATACTTCGAGTGGAGGAGCCCTTCACTCCTCCACTCGAAAAAAGAATGCCCTACGAAAGCAGACTATCAATCCTAGGTCTAGAAAGCTTAGAACTACGTCGCCTAAAACACGATATAAGTATTGCCCACAAGATCATATGCTGCAACGTTCTACCTGTCAATGACTATTTCAGCTTCAATCGCAACAACACAAGAGCACGCAACAGATTCAAACTTAATATTAACCGCTCCAAACTTGACTGTAAAAAATGACTTCAGCAACCAAGTTGTCGAAGCGTGGGACTCATTACCTGACTCAGTAGTGTCAACCCCTAGCCCCCAACATTTTTCCCTTAGACTATCCACGATTGACCTCTCCAGGTTCCTTAGAGGTCAGTAAGGGGCATGCATAAGTGCACCAGTGTGCCTTCCGTCCCTTGTCCAATTGTCTCTCCTTATCTCATCTATCTTTTCTTCCTTTAAAATATGTTCACCTATACTTTTATATCTTTTCTTCTCTTCTTTTCTTTACTTATATTATTACATATCTTTCTCTTCAATGTGTATTATGTATTGGACGAACTAACTAACTAACTAACTAACTAACTAACTAACTAACTAACTAACTAACTAACTAAATAAATAAATAAATAAATAAATAAATAAATAAATAAATAAATAAATAAATAAATAAATAAATAAATAAGATAGGATAAACTAAAACCCAGAGAAGCAGAATACAGTCCCTGAGGGAAGATATTGTCAGATCTTCACAGTCCTTCAATTTATGTCACTGGCTTCATATTTCAGGTTTTAATTGAGGAAAGGTGGGAGAGTGACCCTTCCTATTTTCTATTTCATAGGTCTTTTACAGACCCCATTATTGTGGCTCTCGTTGTTGTTGTTTTTCACTTAGACACCATGCCAGTTGGCAGTATTCAATCATATCCTTTAGCTGTGCCAATAGTATCAGAATGATCAGCCAGTGTTAAGTATAGTCATCATATCTAAGCGGCAAAAATCCAGACAATTGGTAGACGGTGGCAAAGAATTTGGAAAATCCCATTAAAACTTGTATTGCATGGATTCATGCAGTCTAGAGCTCAGAACTCTCGTTTTAGAGAAAAGTATCTGGCTGGGTATTGTTAGAGAATTCCAGGCAAAACTTCAATTGTCTTTCTAATGTATTATTCTGCTTTGAAATTCAGGAATATGTGATAGCCGGAATCTCAGCCATTTAAGATGCTTAATATATTTTAAGCTGCCCAGAGTAGCACCAGAACAAGATGTACAAAAATAAAATAAGTGGAAATACATTAAGAGATCACAGCAGCATTTGTGGCTGCTTTTGACATTGAAAATGAATTCAGTATAGAGTTATCAACTGCATCTATTGTAAAGTTGAACTATAATAAAAGTTGGATAGGAAAATAGTCACCCCACAAAATCACATAGTTTGTATATAAACTATATTCATAAGCATCTGTACCACTACCTAATCATAATTTGAGCTCAATCTATGCCATCTTTTCATTTTCAAATGATATAGGATCATTTAAGAGTTTAGCCATAGTGTTAGATCCCTAATAATTTAGTCATAGTTGGAAATCAAAACTGATTCTTTGTGAGTGCTTATCTATCTATAATAGAATTGAATGGTATTTCAGATTGGGACCGCAGAAAAAGACAGTTTCTTTAAGAAGTTACAGATAGACAGCATGTTTATGCTATTGTCTACTCCAAAGTAACCGTTGAAGCCTACTCTACAGCCATAATCATTATGTACACAAATATGTGAAATCAAAACTCTGATGGAGCCCATTTCTTAAAGAAAATACAACATTATGTTTGTAGTATAGATGGAAATTATCATTGGTCACGCTTTTGGATGAACCATGGCATAGGCGGGATATAAGTTGTGTATCCATCCTTGTTCTCTTTGATCTGTCGGTGACTTTTTATATCATCAACCATGGTATCTTCTGGATTAGCTCAGAGATTGAGGGTGTGTGGCACTATGTTGTGCTGGTATGCCTATCACCTTTGGAGTTGATTCCAATCAATGATGATTGGGAAGAAGAGGTCTAACCCTTGGCCTCTACTATGCTGGATGCCACAGGATTTGGTGCTTTATTCTCTTTTCTTTAACATCTGCATGAGCTGATTTGCTACCATGGAGTGATATATATTCAGTCCACTGATGATACCCAACAATATAGGCATGGAAAATTGAACAATATTGTGAATGTTTTATTTCAGTATCTGGAGGCTGTGAGGAGCTGGATGGGTAACTACAGACTTCAGCTGAACCCAGGATGACTGAGTGGCTCTGGATTTGGGAGCCTACTAGTTCTATAACTATGCCATCTTTAGTGCTTGATGGAGCTTCACTGCCCCAGAGAAACCTGGTTTGCAATCTGGAGTTCCTCCTAGAGTTTAGACTCATTAAGATTCCTGCTCAATAAGTCCAACTTTGGTACAATACAAATATTTAAGTAGATTTACAGGAAAATCTCTTAATATGAGTGTTGATTATATTCCAAAAGATGGAATTTGACTCTTCTTAGAAATTTTGGTTATATTGAGCATAATGCCTGCTAATATAATTGTTTTGAGAAATTTGAACAATATTTATTATGATTCAATAGATAAACCATCCAATAGCACCTCTATGTTGGCTGACCTAACTTTAATTTCATTCACATGTAAATGTAATTTAGGGAGTAACATGGTCATTCTTCATTTATGTATTTAATATTTAATGTTTTATCATACTCTATTTCAGGGTTGTCAAGCTCAAAGCCCACAAACTGGATGCATCATGAGCTGGCTATACCCCTATCCCACCCCAGTTTAGCAAATTGGGGGAAAGTCACAGGATACACGTCTGATGACGTGACCGTGTGAGTTTGACACCTCTACTCTATTTAATCAATTTGGAATCCTTGGAGCAACATCTAAGGCTTTTGGAGACCCTAAACACTCTGGGCCTAATTTGTGCAACTGTACACTGAGCCCTTGGAAAAATGAATATGAGAACATGGGAAAGAACTCACACTTTTTAAAAAGAAGCACACAGAAGAGAATTTTCTCTCTGCTGTTTTCTGGAGAAAAAACAGTACCGTTGAGGATTTGCCTTTAAGGGAAAAAAAATTAAAATCACAGAAGCCCTCTCAGGCTCAGAATTCATCAGCCATGAATGAAATAGTGTACTGGGTGAGTATTAGAGCTGATACAATACAGTCATTCATATTATGCTTTCTAAAGGAATAGAACTTCCTCCCTTAAAAATGCAGTTCAGTGTGAATAGCTGTCACTGACATTTCAATCTTGCATTAATCAAAAACAAATGGAAAGTACTGCCCAAGGAGGTAAATACATAGTCCATTTTTTAAAGCTATCAATTTAGGATCATGGAATAAGATAATTTTAAGGAGACAGAAAATTTCCCTTTGTTTGTAGGTATAGAATGGATTGCTAGAATCTTTTGCTCTTTTGCATTGTCTTCATGCCTGTTTATTCTCTTCCTAAACCTAGAGCCGGAGATGAAGTTGCATGGATGAAGCCATATGAAGTAGTCCATTACATACCATATTGTTGCTGCAAAGTGTGTACAGTGGTACCTCTACTTACGAATTTAATTCATTCCATGACTAGGTTCTTAAGTGGAAAAGTTTGTAAGAAGAAGCAATTTTTCCTATGGGAATCAATGTAAAAGCAAATAATGTGTGCAATTGAGGAAACCACAGGGAGGGTGGAGGCCCTGTTTCCTCCCAGGAGATTCCTAGAGAGGCCCCACGGAGGCTTCTCCCTGCCTTTTCCGGCCCCATTTCCTCCCAGGAGATTCCTAGAGAGGCCCCATGGAGACTTCTCCCTGCCTTTTCTGGTTACAGTTTCAGAAGCTCAGGTTTGCAACTGGAAAAGGGTTCTTGAGAAGAGGCAAAAAAATCTTGAACACCTGGTTCTTATCTAGAAAAGTTTGTAAGTAGAGGTGTTTGTAGATTTCTTACAGAGCTCTTAAAGGAAACCACCATTATAAAATCTGTGAATTTTGAAGTGTTCAAGATTTCTTACATTTACATCTGCATAATATTGGAATAACAGAGAAAACTGGTTTTGTACGGATAGATAGAAATGTAAGATCAAATTTGAATCTGCCACTGCTATCCCTTGCCTGAAACAGGCAAACTATCTCTGTTCTCCTGAATGGCAAAGAAGGTGTTAAAGGTTTGATAGCAGAGGCCACACAGCAAAACAGAAGTTTATTCACAGCAGCACCCTCCCCCAGACCCTAGTCTCTCCTTTGCACTCAGCAGTTCTGGTCTGCCTGCCTTACACCAGTGCCTCTTCCACCCACTGTGTCCCTGCCCTGCTTATGTGATGTAAAACAATTCTTTTGTTTCCTCTTTAAGACATTAGCCTCAGGGGCCATTATAGGAAAGAAAAGTAGTTGGGGTCTTTTATCTGAAGAAATCCATTTGAGAGTTCCTTCACTGCCTCCTTCCTTGCTCCATAATTTACTGTGCTATCCCAGCCACTCCTTCACCCCATATCCTGCCAGGTTGTCCTCAACCAAGACCCTATGTAGGAATGCCGTCCTATATACTATATAGGCTGGCATTCTTATAAACATTTAATGGGGGATCATCCTGAAAATGACCAAGGCTGTAACCCTTTGACCTTTGTAGTAAAACTCACAGAGAACTGGCTTCTTCTGGAAGCCTAAGCAACCCGAAAGAAACAACGTGCTCTGTAGAAGAACTGTAGCAGTGTAAATAGTATGAAATCTTCTCTAAGATATACATTCCAATAACATAATGATGACTCAGCTTGTTTGGTGGGCCTGATTAAATGTTTGTGTGAGAAGACAACAAAATCATGGGAAATATAGTGAAATGAAGTATCGGTAATAGGCAAGACAAAAACTATGGAAACAATATTTATTTATTTGTTTGTTTGTTTATTATTTGGGTTTCTAGGCTGCATAGACTCATAGACAAAACAGCATAAATACAATAAGAATGTATTTATGTATCCCAGTGGCCGGTTAGGTCCCACAGAATCAGCCTTCTCCAGGTCCCGTCAACCAGACAATGTCGGGTGGTGGGGCCTAGGGGAAGAGCCTTCTCTGTGGCAGCCCCGGCCCTCTGGAACGAACTCCCTCTGGAGATATGTACCGCTCCCTCCTTCCTGGTTTTTTGTAAAGGTCTTAAGATCTACCTCTGCCGGTGGGCATGGGGGCTGTGAGTTATGAGATTGTCTCTGGCTGATAGTATGTATGATTGAATTGGATAAATGTGCATGACTGTATATGGGGTTTTTAATACTTTTTAGTAATTTGTACAATTCTTTTATAGTAATTTAGATTTCTTTACATACTGTTGCATTTATAATGTTGCACGTCGCCCTGAATCACCTCGAGAAGGGCGGCATAGAAATCTAATTAATAATAAATAATAATAAGAAACAAGTAGAAACCCAATGTTAAAACTAATCTACCGGTATGTAGCTTTTTTTCAGTCCTAACTAGCTGCTAACGATCTTCCCAGTTCTTACCTTGCAGGCTTTCATTATTTCTCTCCGTGACTAATGTTTTCCAAGCCCTAAGTCTTTGCAGGGTTTGTTTCATTACTTTAACTTGCTCTTAGTAAGTTTCTTTCCAGCCCTAACCAGGTGCTAACAATGTTCCCAGCTATTACGGCTTGCAAGATCTTTCATTGTTACTTCCTACCAAGAATGTATTCCAAACCCTGTCTTTGTAGGGGGGGTTTTTTTCATTGTTTTACTTGCTGCAGATATTTCTTTTCAGCCCTAACCAAGTGCTATTAATATACCCAAGGTTTTTCATGGTTACTCTCTGCAAATAATGTTTCCCAAGCCCTAAGTCTTTGCAGGGTTTGTTTCATTACTCTAACTTGCTCTGAATAAGTTTCCTTCCTGTCTTAAACAGGTGCTAATGATGTCCCCAGCTCTTACCAGCTTGCAAGCTCTTTCATTGTTACTTTCTGCAAAGAAGAATGTTTTCCAAGCCCTAAGTCTTTGCAGGGTTTTTTCCATTGCTCTAACTTGCTCTGAGTAAGTTTCCTTCCGGTCCTAACCAGGTGCTAATGATGTTCCCAGCTCTTATGGGCTTGCAAGCTCTTTCATTGTTACTTTCTGCAAAGAAGAATGTTTTCCAAGCCCTAAGTCTTTGCAGGGTTTTTTCCATTGCTCTACTTGCTCAGACTGTTTATTTCCAAAAACTAAGGTGTGTCTTATATTCCAGTGTGTCTTATACTCCAAAACTATGGTAATCTTTCAATTGCAGAACTTCCAAAAATTTGTTGTCCCACTGGTGGTCCTTATTTTGCCAGAAGTACAATCCTGCCTGATAGAACTGTTCTTATTTATAAAGCATGTTAAGAATATACATTGGTGGGCTTCTCTAATTATCTTTTCCTCTCTTCTTAGCAAACTTGATTGATTGACTGATAATTGACTGTTGACTCTTAGCAGCCACATAGTAATGTCACTAGTTCAGGTGTGTTAAACTTGCATTGTCACCTGACCTATGGTGACTTTTCCCCCCTTTATTAAACTGGGGGTGGGGGTGGCCAGCGTGTGATGCATCAGGCCTGTGAACCATGAGTGTGACACCCTTGCAGTAGCTGGTAGGAAAACATTCACCAATTGCTCTCAATAAACTGAGATGGGGCTGGGAAAGAGATGTGATTTAACAGGTAGCTAAGCCAGTGTTTCCCAACCTTGGCAACTTGAAGATATCTGGACTTCAACTCCCAGAATTCCCCAGCCAGCATTTGCTGGCTGGGGAATTCTGGGAGTTGAAGTCCAAATATCTTCAAGTTACCAAGGTTGGGAAACACTGAGCTAAGCCAACAGATTTAGTTATCTGTCAACTCTCCTGGCTTTCTGCAGGTGCTTTTTCATTCATCTTCCTTAAATTTAGGACTAGTACCAAATGTGAGCAACAAAAATCCAATGACAATCAGAGGGCATCAAAGAGAGCTTGCTGCCATTTATTGTTCTGGATTTTTGCAGCCCAGCTCTAACAACATTCTCCAAGCCTGCATTTATAGTTGGAGGTAAAATGAGAAAACTGATCAGACTTCTAGTTTTATTTTAAGATGATCAAGAAACTATACCTATAAACGTATAAATATTTTTAATAACCTAGTTTTATAATAATAAAATTATACTGCTTTCCCTATAGATGAAAAATGAAAGCTCTGAATCTTATTTCTAGGTAAACATCATTTGGGATAAATCATGTGAATAGTCAGTCTAGTTTATTCCTTAAAAGGTAAGACAAATTGCATATCACACCTAATGCATTTGGGCTACACTTTTGTTGTGAAGAAAATGGCAATGACAGAGACCAAGGGATCCGTCTTCTACAGCAGATCTAAAGGGTGGGGTGGGGGGGAAAGGAGGCTTTGAAAGCAAATTTAAAGTATTATCATCCATGCTTCCCAGGAAACTTGGAGAGTGGTAGGTTCTTCTCTGTAGAGTCCCATTTCATCAGTCACTTTAAAGAACTAACTTCAGAGTAAAATAAATTGGACACTCATCTTGGTTGCCAGTCTGTTAAAAATCCTTGTATTCAGAAAAATACATGCCATAATTTTGAATGCTGGTAACATACAGCAGGAAAAATTGAATAATGTGAAAAATTATAGTGCACCAGCTTATATTTATGCTTAGAATTGCTTCCTTATTACTGTGAACAGCTTAAGTCAAGATCATTTCTGTTTTCTTTCTTACAGGCAATTGTCACATTTTCTCACTTACCATATGTTGCATGTGTACTTGGTGGAAACCACAGAAAGAGAGATGTTAGGTCCTAGGCAAAGGAGAAAGAACAGATTCATTGGTCCTAATATGATGGGTGGGGGAGGAATTCTGTGCATTAAAGGCATATGATCACTTGCCTCTTAGTCAAGACTGTCAGTAGCTGGAGAAATAATAAACCTGTGGCTACTTCAATTGAAACCAATAGAAAAAAGGAACAGCAGTGAGTGCAATTGTCTAAGAAAAATAGACAGGAGAAGTGAAAATAAAAGAGATGGAAGATATTTAAAGTTCCATGCTTAAATTTTTGTGCAACTGAGGAAGTTTGTTTCATACATAGATATATGTGTAGCATATATGTTAAAAGGGTAGATTTATTTTTTCCTGTTGCTTGTATACTTAAAATGTTTAGAATCACTAAAAATGGCAAAAAAGCCAACACAAATGAATTTATATCATAGTCATTTGCATCAGTATGGGCACTGTGTATAGTCGAATGATAGGTTACAAATAAAGTCTACTTATTTACAGTACATTATTATTCATTAAATTTGATCTTTTGAAAACCAAAGTTCAACTCTAAGGTGTCAATAGGAATAAATGCATACTTTTAAATAATGAATGTTGCTTTTGTATAATATGCCTTTTTGTGCCTTTTAAATAGGTTAAAGAAAGGATAAACAAAGCACAATGATAATGAATGTGGTTAAAATGCAGAGTAAAATATATCCAAAGGAAAGATTCTCCATATATTAAAAACATGTTTATTGATCTTTTTGTAATATGTAGCGCTTTCATTGAACAGCAGACATTTATGGAGGAGGAGAATTCACTCCTAAACACTATGGGTAACCAGCCCATGGTTGATTATATCAAAGGTTGCTGAGAGGTCAAGGAAATACTACCAGTTTAGCCATGATTAAAAATACCAAACCATCACATATATTTTATTACAAAATACAGAATCAAGAAAACTATAAAAATTAGTAACCTATTTTGTAGTAATTTGTGAAGATAATTAATTCCATTTAAATACAGGTAAATAAATCAGTTCTGTCTATTATGCTATATCAAAATGTGTTTGAAAAGACTAGATGATTAATGTCAATTTCCTTTATTCCATGCATGCTTAAGAAACCATTCTAAAGGATTCCCCAATCCCCCCAAGCAGATTTTCAGAGATGCAAAGAGATTTAGAAGGGAATAAGAGCGGGTGAAAATTGTCTTCCTTCCCCTTTTCATACTTCGGAGCGCCCAGATTGTGTAGTTCTGCTCCATCAGCCTCTGGGCCCAACCCAACAGAAGGTATTCTTCTGAGACTTAAGTGCGTAAATGAGTAAAACCACTGTGCAAATTTAACAATAGGATGAGGAATTGAAGATACCTGATGTTTTCACTTTTTTATTTGAAACATTTCTTTATACAAAATGCACCCTAAATACTAAAAGTAGATTTTAAAAGAAAGCCAATTGGGCTATGAGCTATCTAACATATTCTACTAAGTATTACATGTTTGGAGAGACATGTGCACTTGCTTCAATAACTACTTAATTGAGATTAAAATAGTGAATTGCAAGAAGCAACTGAACTACATCTCACTTCTGCAAGCACCATGAGCACCTGATGGGGCAAATTGCTGTTATTCTGCAAATGTTTGAGGTTTGAGATAGAGTCATACCTTGAGTCCCACCACCCCATCAGCTACTTCACTTAAAAGGAAGTGGTTTTCCTTCATTTTCTGAAATATGCAGAATTCAGTTTTGATGAGCGAAGTAAAGCTTTGCGACTGCTCTCTCTGTTAAAAGTGAAGTGACACAGCATTTTAGAAAAGTGCTTCTTTCAAAACCTCTGTTGAAATAAAGCAGTGTGTGTGTGTGTGTGTGTGTGTGTGTGTGTATAATATATTTTTGCTGAACTGAAAATGAAGGCAAACTAGTATAGATCTATTTCGCGGTTGTTTCCTCTCATCAGTTAGCCATACCCTCATTGGGATTTGAACCCGTAGCTTCTGCCTTGTAAAGCACAGAATTAATCTCTAGGCCCCAAGATCTCCTCCGTTCAGCTTTGTACCAGAGAAGTGTTATATGGGTTTTTTCTGCTGAATCCTTCTGGCATACCCAAATATGGCAGGAGCTTAATGCTTCCTTTTGCCTCTCAGCCCCACCCAGGGCCATATCCAAGGCGGTTAATTTTTCATACCCGACAAACTATATTCTGTATGTGTAACATACACTGCTCAAAAAAGTAAAGGGAACATTCAAACTTCTGTGAAATCAAACTGTCCACTTAGGAAGCAACACTGATTGACAATCAATTTCATTTTGTTTTTAGCACATTCAACTTTGTACAGAACAAAGTATTCAATGAGAATATTTCATTCATTCAGATCTAGGATGTGTTTTTTGAGTGTTGCATTTATTTTTTGAGCAGAATATTTTTGCTGAATTGAAAATGAAGGGAGACTAGTATAGATCTATTTCAAGTTGTTTTCTCTCATCAGCTAGCCATACCCTCACTGGAATTTGAACTAATAGAATCCAGTGAGGGTATGGCTAGCTGATGAGTGTGTGTGTGTGTGTGTGTGTGTGTGTGTGTATGTGTATGAGAAACATATTTTTGCTGATAATGAAAAGGAAAGGAGACTAATATAGATCTATTTCAAGCTATTTTGCTCTCATCAGTTAGCCATATCCTTACTGGGATTTGAACTTGGGGAGTCTTATAACTCTTTCCTGATTCAAACAGAGGAGGGAAACCTGTGGTCTAGAGGCTAAAACTTCTGCTTTATAAGCAAACTCTCCAGGTAAATATACGTAAATATAAATATTTTCTCTTTAATATTTCCTATCGTTTGATATGGAATGATTATTAACCCTTCCAGAACAATTTCTTTTAGAAACTGGCTATTTTACAGTCTTCCAGAACAAATGCTAACCCTAAAAAGAAGTCAAAATATCTTATGTTTACATTTTAATCTTTAAGAGTACAAGAATGGATACAACTTGACTCATTGATATATATTTTTTTAATTTATTTAATTTATTTGATTTATTTGATTTATTTAGTTTATTTAGTTTGTTTTGTTTGTTTTATTTGTTTTATTTGTTTTATTTGTTTTATTTGTTTTATTTGTTTTATTTGTTTTATTTGTTTTATTTGTTTTATTTATCTATTTATTTATTTGATTTTATGCCACCCTTCTCCTTAGACTCAGGGCGGCTTACAACATGTCAGCAATAGCGGGCATATTGCCTCCACAATCCAGGTACTCATTTTACCCACCTCTGAAGGATGGAAGGCTGAGTCAACCTTGAGCGGGTGATTTATGACAAAGGATATTTTAGCTTATTTTTCTTGTCCCTAATAACTCAATTGATCTTGCTCGTTAGACACTTTGATAGAGCCTTGAAATTTGTTGCAATTCTCATGGTCCATGGTAAGAGACCATTGTCACTTTAGTCTTTAATTATGCCATAAGTAATGTAAAGTATATATAAGCCATCAATTAATTCCAAAATAATATTAAAACAGTCTTTCTTCTTCTAGTTTCCAGCATAAGATGAGATTATCTTAAAGACATGATTGGACTAAGAATTAAAAATGAGGGTTGGCATCTGTTCTATAAGAAGGAGACTGAAATATTCTAATCCTGCTTAAGACATAAAAGCCATCTGAGTGACTTTAGGCCACTCCTTCTCTCAGATCAATTCACCTTACAGGTGGTTGTTCCAAGCAAATAGGAATAGTGTGTTAGGTATGTTTGCCACCTTGAGTTATTTATAAATAATAGAGATGGGATAAAAATCTAATATGGGGAGGGGGGGTATTTATCTTAATGATTGTTTACTATTTGTAGAATTCATGTTTTGTTAGGGCCTAGATAAAGGAATTATTATACATTTCCATTAAAAAGTTTCATAGAACTTATAAGGTGTTTTTCCCCCAGTAGAAAATTGATGCAACTTTACTTAGGTGTTAACATTTATCCTGCCAGGCAATGCTTGCAAGTTAGTCATCCTGTGCTAAACATTCTAACTGAAATCACACATAATATTATTAATGATTATTTCAACATTTATGGAAGAAATCTAATACTGATTGGAGGATCAAAATAAATCGCTTAGTTTTATCTAAAATCTAATACTGATTGGAGGATCAAAATAAATCGCTTAGTTTTATATAAACTAAAGCGATAGGGAGTGATTAGTTTTATATAAACTAAGTGATAGCGAAATAATTTTATCATTGAAATAATTTTATTAGCTAATAGTAGATAGACAAATGCTGTAAAAATGAAGTGTAGTTACATTTATTTGTATTGAGGGGAAATCAAACTTCACTGAAAAAGTGTGAAATGGATCATATTTAAGATTACTGTTTTCTTGCCTTTTTCTCTCATAACAAGAATCTGAACTAACCACATAAAGCAATGTGGTTATGAAGTTAATCCAGGAAGTGCTTTGAAGGTAAAAGAACTTTTGAAGTTACCTTGTCTTGCTCTGAACACACAGAATGTTCTTACTATCAAACTAAAAAACAAAAATGGGAAGAGAAATTGGTCCATCTGATTTATCCTCCCAAAATGTTTTTAAAAACCCTTCCAACTCTTATCTAACCCAGCATCTTAATAATTAAAAAGTAGCACCAAAAATAAATGTAGACTTTATGTTTAATAATAAGCATATTTTTCCTGTAGCAAAATCTCAATGAAAATGTAACTGAAAATGAAAATGTAACCATCCTCGGAGAGGGGTGGCATACAAATCCAATTAAACTTAAACTGATTCTAAAAAGAGAAAAATAAAACAAATATGTATTCCTTCCACTTTCCCACTTGCTGAGCTTCATTCACTCAGCAGCCCATCTTCCTTATTCATCATCCAAACTTATTAGTTTCTTCTTTAAAAAGCACTCTGTTCTGGATTTAAAAGTGCTAAATATTTTTGTAAAAAATTTTTTTCACATCCTTCCAGCCTCTTAGAATTTTTTTGCAATTCCCAGTTTGGGGGGCTCCTGATCTCCTTCACTGTTGACGCTTTGAGGCAGTAGCTCTCCAAGGTTCCATTTACAAATCTTTTTCAACGCAACTTGGAGCGATACCAGAGATTAAACCTTAATCTTTTGAATCCAGAGAGTCCATTTATAGGGCCTTTAATCCTATAATCAAGTGAGACATTTCAGCAACAATGAGATGTTTTTCAACATCAAACTTTTCAGTAGCCAGTTTTCAAACCTTAAAAGTCGCCAGTAGTTATAGAAAAGGATAGGGAAGATTACTGCACAACAATTTTGTGGTGTGTGAACTACAGCAACTTTCCTCCTCACAACGATATGACTTTTCAGTTATAAATGAAGGGAGATTACCATTTTGTTCTTATCTGTGCAAGAACAATCCCTAAAAGCCCTGATTAACCTCTTTAATCAGCCAATTGCTGAAAGGTTCCCTATCCCTGCTTTTACCAGATGACCTGATGAACTTCAGTTCAAGGCATCAGTGCATAGTGTTTCGCTGCTCTTAGAGGTTTTGGATGTAGATCAAGAAACAAACAAATTAATATGCAGTCACTGAATTGTTCCATGAAACAGATTCAGAGGCTTTGGAATCTTTCCTGTACTTTACAAAGCTACCCTCCCTAGAATAATTTTTGTTCCTGTCCTTTTCTGGTGCAGAGTTAGAGTTCAATCCTTTAAAGGGAGGGACAAAAGGAAGGAAAGAATGGGAAGGAAACTGGACAGCTTGTGAAATCCAAAACCGGATTGGAAAGAAAAACATCATGAATTATGGATTCCCTGGAGCCGCCAGCAGCCTGTCATGTGCACGATCTGTCTCCATTGCACTTTTCTGTGCCGACAAAACTGTTGTCAGCCAGCACAGGGCAAGACTTTCCTGCCTGCTGCTCAAATGGACCCATCCCTTCCAGCACAAACACTCTATTGGAAACCAAATGTTTCATGTAACTGATAGTGGCCCCAGTGGATAGGGAAGCCCTTGAAAAGGAGGGAGGCTTTCAGCTGACCTTGTTCACTAGAGCTTAGTACGGGCAGAAGCACCAGCTGCTGCAAGGACAGGGACACAGAGTCTCCAAGAAGGCATAAGGCAGGCTATTGTTCCAGTCTGGTTTCAAAGGCAAATGGATTTGGATAGTTGTAGTGGCACTGGCTGCCCTGCACCCTGCTAAAGTAGAACTTCTGGTGAGGACAACACAGGCTGTTCTGTCATGCTTCAAGCAGATAGAAACAAATGTCCCAGCTGTACAGCAAGGGCATGAAGGGAAAGCTTCTCCTAAGGTCAAATTGTAACAAGGGCTTCTAGAGCTTTCCTTCGATGAAGAATGAATGCCTACTTAAGTAAATGCTTTGAACATGTACAGAGTGTCTTCTCTGGCATTGTAAAGCCTGCCATGCTTGCTCAGCTTGTGGAAGAGAAGGACTATTTGGTTATTCAGAAAGTGATTGAAGTACCACGTTTGTAGTTCGTTTAAACTGTTAAAATGAGAAGTCAGTGTTTTCAGAAGTCAAATAATTTTTCTTTAATTGTGTTATCTAAAAAATTATGCAGTTAAATTAATGTTTAGATCCATATTTTATGGTCATTGAAGGTTCACAGCTGCACTTTTCACAGATTCACCCATCCTCTTGGATTTTGGCCGATTTTCCCTACATTTTACGTGGAAATTAGCACACATGATTTGAGACGCCAAACCAAGGAATAGAATTCTGCTTCACTAACAGGCACATTTAGTCCCTTGGGAAAAATCCATCAGAAACTTTGTCAGCTTAATCAATATGATGTCCTCCAGATGTACTGGACTTCCATTCCCATAATCCCACTGGCGGTAGTAGTTGGGGAATTGTGGGAGGTATACGAGATGACATCTGGAAATTACCTGACTGGGAAGGTTGATAGAATAGAATAGAATTTTTATTGGCCAAGTGTGATTGGACACACAAGGAATTTGTCTTGGTGCATATGCTCTCAGCGTACATAAAATAAAATATACATTTGTCAAGAATCATGTGGTACAACACTTAATGATTGTCATAGGGGTCAAATAAGCAATGAAGAAGCAATATTAATAACAATCTTAGGATATAAGCAACAAGTTACAGTCATACAGTCAACATGGGAGGAAATGGGTGAAAGGAATGATGAGAAAAACTAGTAGAATAGAAGTGCAGATTTAGTAGAAATTTAGTTAAATTTAGTAGAAATTTAGTTAAATTTTATCAATAGAAATGGCACAAATGATCCATATGAAGAGATACATAAAAGAGATTCCAAAAATTAAATGTACTGTATATAACATTAAGAGAAGAGTTTTATTCTAATGAATCAAATGTACTGTTGCAAATAATACATTTCAGTAAAAGCAAGCAGATTGTAAGAATTCAGGGACAAATTAAATATTTTAAAGCCGTATTTTTACATTCCTCTTATCATCCATTTCCTATTCAGAAGATGTTTTGATATACTTTCCAAAAGCACATTTCCCTTCTTTATTTGGCCACATTTTTAGCTGCCTGTCATAAGGTGAGCTAGGCCCTCATTTCAGATTCAAATGGGAATCCCTGCCAAATTGACCTGCTGTTCTCTCCCTTTCAGCTACTGTAACCAACACCACACAAACAATGAATTATGAGATTAGAGTTACAGAAAGAAAAAAAATATGGACTCATTCTGCAGATGTTGTGTCTGGAACAAGCTGCTTCCTCTAATGTTGTGCTTTGCCGTGTTGCTCCCCACCGTAGCTCCACATTTGCTGGGTGGTGATTTGTGCAATAAACCTTGTTGCGCCAAGGGTTAATTATCAGCTTGCCAGAAACAAAACAAAACAATTTTTAAAAAAAACAAAGAGAGAGAGAGAGAGGGAGGGAGGGGGAGAGAGAGAGAGAGAGAGAGAGAGAATAATAAAAACCTTATTGAATTTTTTTTTTAAATGGCCATTATGAGGAATGAAAAGAAGCGAGATGTTGACCTGTAAACAAAGACCGAGGCCAAGATTGTTTAGAAGCACAGCCCAGGTCAAGCTTCTCTAACAACATGAAATAATAATGCAATTTCTGGCTGTTTGCAGGCGGCGGAAAAGCAGCGGGGGAGCGAGGGGGGGTTGGGAGGAGAAGGTGCCCTCGCCGAGGCCGGGGAAAGAGTTCTTTGTTTTGTATTGCCTGGAAAAGGGAGGGGAGGGGGGGCGCGAGGGAGAGACAGAAGGGGTGGGGAGGAGGGAGCCCGAGCCCTCTTCTGTCAGCTGTTCGGCACTTAACAGCTGGTACCTGTAGACGAAAATAATACCGCCCGCTTTAGCTGCGTCATGGCTCTTCACAGCTTTGCGGGCGATAACAAACTTTCCCCCACCACCACCACCAAGTTCTGCCACCCAGCGCTCTGGCTTTTAAACGGGAGAGGGAGCGCCATCTCTCCCCCCAACCCCCACCCGCCAGCATCCTTCCCCTCACACACACCCCGCGCACCCCGCTTCCTTCCCTCAGGAGATGCTCCGGCTGGGACGGGCGCGGCGCCTGTCACTAGCGCGGCGGGGGAGGGAGCGGCTAATCCGCTCTTTCCTCCCCTTCCCCCGCGCATCCCCTCCCAACCACCGCAGTCCTTCGGTGCCTGCGTGCCAACAGCTTGAAGTATACAGGCTCCCTTCATTCAGAGCACAGCTTCTCCTTGCATATTGATTCCTTCTCCCCGCTCCCGCTGCCGGGGGAAGGGCAGCTGCTTCCTCAGCAAGCCTCCTTCTTTCCCCCCTTCTCCTCCGGCCTCACGAATGGGGCCCTTTTATTTCACACGTAATCTGCTTCGCCACATAAAACAAGCTCAAAAGAGGCGTCCGGGACGCGGGAGGCGGACTGGTTTACCCGGGTAAAAAAGCTCTTGGGTGAGGGGGAGGAAAAAAAAAACCCTAAGAAGTCCAGAACTGCTGTTTTGGATGTCCCAGAAGTGCTTGTTCCAGAGGCAACGGGACTTTCTGGTTTTTCTTTGAAGGCGTGTTGCTTCTCAGCCATGAAACTAAAAAACAGAAACTCCAGTTACCTCTGAAAAAAGCATATTTGGGACAACCGTTACCTGAATGAGTGAGAATCTCCATAGACATTGGAGGCTGTTCTGAAGGTTTGCTTGACTTTTCATCACTGTCACAGCATTGGGCCATTTTTTATATTATTTATATTTATACCCTGCTTAAAAAAATAAATAAAGGGAACACTTAAACAACACAATATAACTCCAAGTAAATCAAACTTCTGTGAAATCAAACTGTCCACTTAGGAAGCAACACTGATGGACAATCAATTTCACATGCTGCTGTGCACATGCAACTTTGTACAGAACAAAGTATTAAATGAGAATATTTCATTCATTCAGATCTAGGATGTGCTATTCAACTGTTCCCTTTATTTTTTGAGCAATTTATTTATATTTATATTTATATTTATATTTATATTTATATTTATATTTATATTTATATTTATATTTATATTTATATTTATATTTATATTTATATTTATATTTATATTTATATTTATATTTATATTTATATTTATATTTATATTTATATTTATATTTATATTTATATTTATATTTATATTTATATTTATATTTATATTTATATTTATATTTATATTTATATTTATATTTATATTTATATTCTTGTTTATTTACTTACTTACCTATTTACTTGTTTGCTTGCTTGCTTATTTATTTATTTATTTATTTATTCCTGCCTGCCTGCCTGCCTGCCTGCCTGCCTGCCTGCCTGCCTGCCTGCCTGCCTGCCTGCCTGCCTGCCTGCCTGCCTGCCTGCCTGCCTGCCTGCCTGCCTGCCTGCCTGAGGATTGCCATAGAGACGGAAGTATCTGGACCTGGTGTAACTTGATCTCTTGGCATCCCTGCGGGATTGCTGACAGTTAGAATCAGCCAGGTATGGAGCTGTCCAACTGATCTAAAGTTCACTGGAAAATACAGGAGCTCAAGCACTTGTCAGCCACAGTTTGCAGATTTCTGTGTGCTGCTTTTCTGTTAAGAGGTGGGGAAAAGCATAGATAAAAATATATTATAATATTTAATACTGATAAATAACTATGTGCCACCCGGTCCATGTTGACTCTTAACAACTACATAGATGGATTTTCTCCAGAAGGCAATGTCTCCCACCCGGCAATCAATGATGCATCCATCACCACTGCAATCAAGTGTGTCCATCTCTCTGTCAGTGCACATCAGGGAACATGCATTTGTCATTCCAAGAGCATTGCAACATTTAAAAAATGTTGAGATGCTAAAAAAAAGTGTGGAGAAGAACAACAACTATGATCAGGGGACTGGAGGCTAAAATATATAATAATAGTTGCTGGAATTGAGTTTGTCTAGTTTAATGAAAAGAAGAACTCAGGGTGACATGATAGCAGTGTTCCAAAATGTCAGGGGTTGCCACAAAGAAGATGGAGTCGATCTATTCTCCAAAGCACCTGAGGGCAGGACAAGAAGGACAAGAAGTGAGAGAACTTAGGAGAAATTTCCTGAAGTTAAAACAACCAGTGGAACAATTTGCCCCCAGAAGTTGTGAGTACTCCAACACTGGAAGTTTTAAAGAAGATATTGGATAACCACTTGTCTGAAGTGGTTCCAACTCTGTTATTCTATTTGTATTCCATTTTATACATCTGTGAATCTGGCTATGGAACGCTTAAACAGCAAAGAACAGAACAGGAAGGTGGATTGACCAGCACACCGATCAATCAGGATGCAGGGTGCACACTTCTAAACAATGCACATTTGGGATTTGGGAGGTGCGTGTGTGCCTGTCTGCAAGCATTTTCAACCTATGCTTACCCATGATGATAATTACAACCAACTCTAAATCAAATTTCACTACTTTTCCTATCTTTTTTTCTTTCTTTCTACCTTTCCTAGCATTAAGAAATGCTCTTTGGGAGCTGGATCTTTGCATAATGTGTCCAAAATATGATAAATCTGCGGAGAGGGGCGGCATACAAATCCAATAAATAAATAAATAAATAATCACAGCCTACTCATTTTTGCCTCAAGGGACAACTCTTAAATCATTTTGTTCAGTGATACATTTGTTTGTTTTCTTGGCTATCTTTGTATTCTCAAAAAAATTCTGTAATACCAAAGTTTAAAAATTTCCAAGAAGCCCAAAATATACGAAGATGCCTGGGGTCATTGCTGCACATTCGAGGCTTCTTGGGCTGCTGGGGTGGGGGAGGCAATAGGCGGCAGGAGCTATTTCTGCTCCCCACCCACTCAGCAACAAGCTGGGAATGTCCAAAGATGTCTGAGTTCATTGCTGTAAGTTTTGGGCTTTTCAGGCTGCTGAGGGGAGAAGAATGGAGATAGCTCCTGCCGCCCATTCCGCCCCCACCCCCAGGCCGGAAACGCGCAAACATGCCTGGGATCATTGCTGCGCGTTCGGGGCTTCTTGGGCTGTTGAAGCAGGAGGGGGGGAATGTAGGTAGCCTCCACCACTCATTCTCCACCCTACCCTTCCGTAACAGCCTGAGAAGCAGGGGTGGGCTACTGCCCGGATTGTGGGGAACGCAGTGGGGTGGCGAAAATGGAGCTTCACCCCGGAGTACCCAAATTAGAATGAAAGATGTTGAAAGAAAATAATAACAATAATAACAATAACAACAACAACAACAACAATATTATTATTGTTGTTATTATTATTATTATTATTATTATTATTATTATTATTATTATTATTATAGAAAACTTTCTGGGATTAATATACTGCCATAATGTATATTTCTCCAATTCTTTGTTATTTCTATAGTCAGGCACACATGCACAGAAATACACAACAAACAGTGTATATCATCTGTGCTGTTTGCTGTTTGGCAAATTGCTGGGAGGCAGGGACCTTTTTCCCTTGTTTTCCTGCCCCAAAGTTAAGGTGTGTCTTACACGCCGAAAAATACAGTACTGCATATGATAATCATGTATATAGCTATTATGTCAGTATTCTCCTGTTTCAATTTTTGTTTCTAAGCCATATTGTCAAACAATGCGTTTTTCCTTACTAGTTCTAGGTTTTTGCATTCCTGTTTCCAACCTGAAGAAAATCTTGCTTGCAGTTTCTGTCCATTGAACATGGCCATAAACTTGTCAATCTCTTCTTCTACATCAGATGCTGGATTATGCACTTAAATACTTGTAATATTAAAAAGTTATTCATGAAAGTTTAGTTGATGTTCATTAATCACTGACTGCATTGTACCTAAGGACTATTTTTGTAGCTTCCTTCCTGACAATGAAAGCAGTGGTTTCTTCTTTGTTTTTTGCGTCCTCTAGTAAACATTATGATTTTCTGATTGAAAGTTTCCAATTCCAATCCATTTTAATTGACTGATGCTTAAGATGTCAATATGTAATTGATCAATTTCTTCTTTCACTGTATTAATCTTTGTTTTGTTCATGCTTCTTATGTTCTATGTTCCCACCAAAATTCTTTCTTTGCAGTTTTGAGATTTCTTCTCCTGCATAGCAAAATTAGCAACTAGAGGTCCAGAGGCTTTAATCTAGATGCATCCTAAAAACCTTCCCTACTCTAAAAGGTCAAGTGCTCTTTTTTAGCATGGGTGAGTGCCATCCAATGTGGCATTAGATTGTCATCTTATTATTTTATCAATCTGGCTCATTTTCTTGGTACAGACATGGATTTATAATTTTCTTCTCCTACACAGTGTAGAATCCTTAGTATTATCTGAGTTTGCTTGTTTTCTTGTATATTTTTTATTACCAACTACTCAACTTCTTTAGAGCTAGAAAGGCATGGGCTTTTATAGGGCTGTTTACAGCCCACATTGGTGGGGATGTTGTTGTTTTCGTTACAAATTCCTTGATTATGCTGTTGTTTACAGCTAGACTGTTTGCCTGTTGTTAATCTTGGTGTTAATCCCTGATTATATATGGGTGTTGATTGCAGGTAAGGAAGTTTTCTGGTATTTTTGTTTCTTTTTAGCCTTTTTATTGTCTCTTGAATGTGTAAACGTTGTTTATCTCCATGTGCCTGTTGATGTTGATTTGTCTGAACTCCAAGCTTCCAGGAATTTATTTGTATTTTTGGTTATATTTTGCTTAAGGATGCTCAGTTTCACAGTTGAAATCCTGGTTAAGTCTGTTGTTTGTTTCAAAATTACCTTTTTACTGTCTTCTGACGGTTAGTAGGTTTTTAAGATCAAATGTAATATCTTTATTAATGGTCTTTGATTAACCTTATACTTTTTCTATATGATGGCTGTTACAGTCCTCACACTGTTGTAGATGACAAACAATCTGCTGAGACAATTCTTTCATGTTTGTGACCTGTCAAGGTGGCAGAAGAGGTGCTGCAGCTCATCGGTTATAGATTGATCTCCCCTGTTTTAAACTATCAAGGAAGCCTCACAAATCTATAAAAATTGTTACTGAACATTTTCTGAAGCTTTGTTTAGAAAGCAATAGCTCCTCAAGTTTATAATTAGATGTGAATGATCATAGTTTTAAAAAGGAAATGCCACATTACTATAAGAAGGTGGACTTTTTTCTCCCTCCAGTTCATCAGGAAATTGCTACACCTGTTCTCTTCTGCCAGAAAAAAATTCCTCACTGCAGCTGCTTGTCTTTTGTGCTGCTCCCAGCTGCTGCCTAACCACCACCATCCCTAAAAAAAATCCAGTCTGAATTGCAGGACATTGGCAATGCAGATGGGGTGGTGTTTGGCTTAACTGTGGCCAGGACACAAACTGATTTGTGGTTGTTCCCTTGCTTCCTGCTCTTTTTAACCATACCGAGAAGGTAATCCTTGCTAGATGGTGATCAATGAGTACCTGCTTTTCCTTGAGGGATTGCTCCCTTGTCATTATCCCCTGTGCTCCTTTCCTTTGCTTTCCCAATTGTGGGGAGCAGCTCCCCAGGAGGACCTGGCCGCCTTCCCTCCCCGATCATCGTATGGCCAGGCTTTCTGGTGGATTAGGTACCCCGAAATGCACCTGTCACCAGGTCAACCTCAGACCGCACAAGGCAGCGGAAGCTGGAAGGCCACCAAAATCTGAGTCCCTTTGGAGAGGGTTGGGAGGTGCAAAGCAGCTCCCAAACAGAATGAAGCAGGCATGACATAGCCAAAGCTGCTGCTTCTTTGCAACAGCTGTGGATAGGTGCCTCTTCTGTCCTCAGCTGTTCGAATACATGGTGGCTTTGGCTGCTGCCATGTCCTCTTCTTTCTCCAGTCCCTTTCCTTCCCTCACTCAGCTGCTTGGCTGCCAGGCCAAGTGCAGTGTGTGTGTGTGTTTAGGTGTGGGGCATGGACCATTTGGCGCTGGGGTACAAGCTGCCACGGCGGCAAGGAAAGCAAAGTTTTTTTACCAGTCTCAACAAAGTCAACAGGGAAGCTAGCAGGCATCACAAATTGTGCCATAGCATTGGAATAACACTGAAAAAAGAAGAAGAAAATAGTAGCTATAAATTTAGGTCTGTTCTGTGTTTTTCAACATAGTCTTCTTGATGGTATATAGATACACAGCGAGTTCTCAGTTGTTATCCAGACAAGAGACTAGGAATTGCAATGAGTCTACGGAGAGGGGCAGCATACAAATCCAATAAATAATAATAATAATCCTCTTACTTTCAGCTGGGAGTGTTTTCAGAAGGAAGATTGTATCACCATGCATTTCAGACAATTAAAGGACACTCACAATTAAAGCAGTGGCCGACAGTCTCAAAATGACATGAAAAGCTGTAAAAACATTGGTCCTAAAATGAGGAAGTTAAGACTTCCAAATGTTATAGCACCTGCCCAGTAGAATGATGTATCCAGGGAATCACAGATGCCATTTTCTATGTTGTTTCAGAAATATTTGAAGATCTGACTATTCTGCCAGACCTTGGGGACACAGTAACCTTGATGCCCTCTTCTATTGTAGATGGTTTATAGTTGGAGTCATGCTGTCTTGGTTAGCTATGAATTTTTTTCCATGTATTTTTTAAACTGTAACTCAATGTATTTATTGCCAAAGAAATTATCTTATTTGACAGTTATTTCAGAGTTCTAAAATTGGTAGTATTATAAAAGTAATTCAAAGAAGGAAAGGTAGGGCATGGTGTCAATTCGTGAAAGATATTTTACAAGAGGAAGTGCTCAGGATACATTACCAGATTTTCATCCCAACTACAAAGAAATTTAAGAAGTGTCTCAGCTATAGCCTTCTACACATCAAATAATACTATATGTGTTGTTATATTTTTCATAGAGGAGTTTCTTGAAAAACAGACTGGAAACTTCAGGTATTACAAAACAAGATTGGAAAGTATCACAACTAGAGTTTAAGAATATCTTATACCAGTTGTATGTTGTCTTGCAGCACAAATAATTTCTGTACTCAATTTAACATGCACATTTCGCTGCTTTGAATCGGTCTGTGAGAAAATACCTGTGTGTATCAGGGTTTCTGGGGGGAAAACATTTTTAAATTCCCTGGTATTTTCTTGACATTTCCCTATAACTTTCGATCTAGTTAAGATGCAGTCGTAGATGACATCATACCAAACGGCTAAACTGCGGAGAAATGTTGGTAGCTGAGGAAGCAAGTTGTTGCCACAGTTATGCTCATTTTTGCTTGACTCTGCTAGGGCGCAAAATCTGTTTTTTTAACATGATTTCCCCCTGACTTTTAAACATTTTAAAACATTTTGGTTTCCCCCCCTGATTTATTCCATTTTTTTTTCACGAATTCCCTGATATTTCTCAAACTGCCGGTTTCCCTGATAATTCCAATTTCCCCATTTTCCAGGTTTGCTGGACACCCTGGTGTATATTCCTACAAATACTGTAACGTTATCATCAGATTCCTTGCTGCAGGTCTCTATCATGCTGAGATTCAGCAGGTAGCTGCTAGAAAGCCTTTACAAGGATGACCTCCAAGGGTGGCATAACTGGCATCTGCTTCTATTTTTCAGGAACCAGAACAAAAACTATTTTATTTGTCTAAGTATTTGAATGTTTTTTATGCACTCAATGCTAGTATTTGGTTAACTTGTATCATGCCATAGAATTATCCATTCCTGGACCATGCCTTTGTTTCCAATGTTTATATGCTGCATATTTTTACTGTAAAATTTCAAACTTTATATGTAATTAAAATGGCATATTTTGCACATTTAAAATTCATTTTAAACTTCTCTAAAATAGTTATGCATGCCAAAACATATATTTTAAACATAAATGTAATGTAGGTCAGCACACTTGTGTATAAACATAGGCATTTGCAGTGACCTCTGCATTCACCATCTGAAGTTTCCATTCTCCCTACCGAAACTGGCAGATGGCCAGCTGTTTGAAGAATGTTGAGGACTGATCAACTGAGAGAAATAATGGCACATCAGAAAGTCCAGTTGTGAATTTACCATTTAAAGCTTTGGAGGTAGTGCATGGTTTCTCCTTTGTCTAAAAGAGCTGAACGTATCTGGAAACGAATTAGGCTGATGTAATCTGTCATGGCTCTCCAGGCAGCCTTTAAGAGAAATGCTGGTTCATTGAAGGTCACACTGTAAATTGGTGTTCAGCTCAAGCGGCCACTAACACAAACACATCACTACATCAATAAAGCTGAGTGCACTTTTTGTTTCAAGTATCAGAAAAGGATTCATTTTGGATCAGGGATTCTTAATTTTCTTTTTCATGTTGTGACCCTTGTTATGCATTAATTGTTTAGTAATAGTAAAGCCACTTTGGAAAACCATTTGGTAAGTTTTGAAATTTTCTTCTGTGGTCCAATCCCCACACCCACCCCTCCAAAAAATTTTTTTTAAAAAAATGCAGAAAATGCAAGACATAGAAAGTATGTTCAGAATAAGAACCAGGGAGTTCTAATCTCCAATGTTGCAGAGTCAAGAAAATGAAAATTTTATTACGTTACTTGTGTGATAGCAAAATTCTGGGTGCCTTTACAGTTGTGAAACTAAACTTAAGATGAAAAATATTTAACTTAATTGGGCGTTTATACAACTTAATCAAATAGGGAAGCTAAAGAGTAGATGCATTTGAACAACTCAACAAGCTTCACTAATGCTAAAATGCTTAGGGGTTGGTGTTGTTTTTGTTTTGGTGGCTTAGCATTATTTGTATCCAAACTCATTTAGATAATTCATGGTTCAATGTATTCAACACAACCCAAAATGAAGCTAATCAGTAACAGGTTAAGTGTACTTTGTGAATGCAGCCAGTGGGACATGCCAGTAAAACAACCATGCATTTATTTGGACTTCAATTTATGATTGAGAGGCAAAGAATGCTGCCCAGTAATCTTGTTCCTGATTCAGTTAAACCATTTTAATAATTACAGGCAGTCATAGCTAAGCTTCAGCAATTCTTTGCATTTTCTAAAATAATAAATCTCATTGTTTGAATAAAAACAGAAGCCACTCCCAGTATTTCCAAATTATGTTAATATAGTACAGAAAGAAGTCTTTATGGTAATACATTTCATTTGTGAGCACATTCTATAATTTGTTAATTGATCAGTAGGGTGATTTTCATGAGAAAAAAAATAGTTCAAGGCAATTGGTTTAAACAAATTATCTCTGAGAACTGTTACTATCCAACCTCTACCCTTCCCCTTCTTGTGATTATTCTTTTAGGGGAAAAAGTTATCAGAAGAGATTTAGTACATTTAGTAATTTGGTATTTTCTTCCTTTATACATATAATATACACAGTAGTCAGTAGTAAAAGATGAGCATTTTCACACATGCACATTCCCATCCCTATACTCGATACTAAAATATGATTTTGCAAAGCATGAACCACTGACAGGTGACAGCTACACAGACAGTACTATCATATATACTGTACATATAGCAATGTTTCCTTATTTAAAAAAATACTTCTGCCCAAATTCTTATACATAAGCTTTGTAGCATGATATCACTGAAACCAAATTTGTAATGAAATTGGAAGCACTATAATAATCTATGCCAATTATAGATTTGTACCCCCATAATGATAGCAGATTCATTTGGGTTGCATAGTTTATTTAAAAAATGATTCCAATCTGGAAATTATTTAGACTGAATTGGCAGATTAGGCACTACAATTTTATTAAGTAAATATTGGAATATATTTTGAAGTTTAATTATTCTACAGGGATGGATTTCTTTTCGACTTCTGGTCGTTCCATGCCAAAACTGCCTATCAAACTTCAAAATCAGTATTTCTGAAACAGGCTTTTTCATAATTAAAACTTTCTAATACAAGATGTTGCTTTATTTGCTAAATAAACTTGAGATAAAGCAATATAGAAAAACAACTACTGTATCTCATTTTCTCCTTTTATCTAAAAAATTCCTATATAAATTATTGATGTAACTTTTGGAGTTGGGGTGTGTAAAAGGATGTTCTGTGGAGCTCAATAGTATTGCTTCTCTCTCCTGCCATACAAATGTATACACGTGAGTACGTAAGGCACTTCTAGTGTTTGCCTTCTACGTATCTATTTCAGGGCTGTCAAACTCGCAGTTCAAGGGCCGGATGCATCACACTCTGGCCACATCCACACCCAGTTTAGCAAAGGGAGAAAAAGTTGTGAGACATCACCCTGCTGCTGTGACAATGCGAGTTTGACACACCTGAACTATTTGGTATTGGTCTATGCAAGTGATCTATGATCCTGCATACTAACAGACAGCATTGTAAGGAAACTGATGTTCGGACTGCTGCCTCTATACACATGTCCAAGAATGAAAAATGGAAAATTATTCATATGTTCAAAAATAAATATATACCATAAATTTTCTGTATGAAATCTTCCTGCAATGGAACCAAAACATTCTTTCCAATAAACATGGACCTATAGTTTAACTTGATTTCTCAAAAGAAAAACCTCTTTGTACTTGCTACATGAAAAACATCATCTCACAGATGTTTGGGGTTTTTTGTTTGTTTTTTTAAAAATACTATTTATTAGTAAAATAGACAGAGACCTATTTTGTACTGACAACTTCGGGCATTGTAAAACAGTAATGGACACAGTAGCCAGAAATAAAATGTTCTGTAGACAGTTAGTGCACGTGCCCTTGTTTTTTAATTGCCTTTGCTCTTGACAATTAAAACTCCTTTCCCCAGGGATATCATTAACCTTCATTATATTACTTTCTGCCAGTATAAAACAGAATGCTTTAAATTATGCAAAGAAAAATAATATTTTATAGTGTTACTTCTTCCATAAACTCCATAGTTTGTTGAAATTGAGCCATTAGTAGAAATTTAGCAGGTAGATGTGAATACAGATATAAAGTATGCCACTCCCAATCAGACTGATGGCTCCTCTGTTGGTTTCTAGATTTTTGCAACATTGTATGTGAACTTGTCAGGAAATAACAACACATACAGTTGACTGTGCAATAGCATGTACAAAGAAACAAAAAATCCTGACCTCCATTAGCTACTCTGCTTTATTAAAATAACATGAACTTTTGATGTGGACTAATTCAAGCAATGCACATCTTTCAGTCTTACAATATTTAGTTACTAGCTGTTCATTATTTTGTTTTCATTGTTTATGGCAACACTTTTACTCTGCACACTCAATTCTAACTGAACTGAGTACTTTAACAGTCTCATTAAACTTTATTAGCAACTATTAACAGAACTAGAGAAATATAGCTAGCTGAAATGAATATTTTTGTTCTCTTGATAGTTGTTATAGTATTCTCAAGCAGTCTAAAGGATTAATCTAAATGGAACTGAACATCCTGGTGAATTCTTTCTTCTTTTCAAAGTGAAATGCCCACCTCTTTAACTTCATAGCAGGGTTGCTGTATGCTCATTTTAGTGACAGCACTGTGAAGGCATAACTCTCAAAAGCTACATTATCCAAGGTCATAAAAAGGTGCGAACCAATAGTATTTCAGAAACGGCTTAGGTGTTCTATAAAGTGGGTCAGTTTTCGTTTCCTGTAGGATGTTTGACAGGGTTTTCTAGCATCACAGACATTAATCTACAGCCAACCACAGTGCCTTTATGTTCCTTCCTCAAACTACGGTATTGTGTTTTTCTACCCATTAACCAAGGATAAATGACCTAGATATCATGCCTATCAAAGCCTCATTTTTCTTTTACCCTTTTGTTCTTTAATGTACCACATTATCACACAGAGAACACATTTGAAAATATGTTGAGGGCGTAATGCCTGTCTTTGTGCATCTTTCTGAGGCTTCAGTAAGGGTTGAACAATATGAGTATAATTCAGGCTTTTTTCCCCTTGTCTTTTTCCAGGCTACTAATTTAGTATATTTGGAGATAGAAAAGCTGGTAAAGAAAGATACAGGGGGAAGACTGCAATGATATCTTTGTTTCTGTTGAGCGGGAATCAGTTGTGATTACTATATTCTAGGAATTACACCTTACGTATCATGAGTCACTTTTATTAAAAGCATCATTACTACAGTTGGCAGCAATTTACATCTTATCTTACATGATAGCAATTTCCAAGGTTTGGGGGGAGGGGGGGAATAAAAAGACATCACAAAAAAAAAAGAAAAACAAATACATTTACAAAGTCATGTCTGTAAACTTCAAGGCTACTTTAGAGTTGAGGTAATCTGTTTAGCTTTGTGGCTAAAGTAACAAAGTCCTTTAATTTAAAAAGGTACCTGATTTTTTTAAAAAAATGTTTTACCAGTGCATTACAAAATCACGAGACGATTTAACTGTAGTTTTATCCTGCAAGAACCTTTTCAATGGGTAATTTCCAAAAGGTACTCTTCACATTCAACAGCTGCCTTATTATTGCTGTGTCTCAAGACAGAGAGACATTCACACTATCATGGAGATTGTCAGAGAATGTGTGTATATATGTGTGGGTGTGCATGTGCACATTTGTGCACGAGTGAACTTCCGTACAGTCAAAATGATATGTAAGAATGATATGCATGTTAAAATTTATCTTGACCTTCACAGCAAAAAATTAAAAATTAATAATTAAATATATAACTTCATACTTCCTTTCAGCAGCACTTCCTTCTATTTAGTGCCACTCTTATTACACGTTGCTGCTTTATAATACCAATGGTACCAAAAGGGAAAAAAAAGCAGAGCATTATATCAATTTCCTTAAAAAGATAAGGTCACCTGTCCATTTCATCTCTTCTAGGGATAATAAATAATGCACTGCACAATACTTAATGACCAAGATACCTTTTGACTCATCTGTATAACATGACTTTTTGTTTGCTACACTATGTTACAGAACAGCTTATAAAACTAAGTATGGACATTAACTGTGAGTGTAAACAGTAGGACTACCACTTGTCAAAAGTTTAAAACACTTGAACAGTAACTTGTACTGCTTATTCATAATTTTCATTGTTTTCTATTTCATCCCCCCCATCAAGTGAGTCTAATTCTTCACCCTGTGCTATTTCATCTTCTAAAGCAGAAGAATCTGCAGTTTTATCAAGGCTCTCCTCTGCATCACTGCCCTCCAGATTTTCTTCATCTTTAAAGGCAGCTTCTTCAGTTTTATCTGTAACCTTCACTTCACTGGAGCCCACTGCATTCTGAAGTCCCGCTAATGCTGGGAAACCAGGTAGTGTCAATCCTCCCAATCCCGGAGGTAGAAACATAGAAGGGTAAAACAGACCAGGGGCCATCGTTGACAGAAGGAAAGGATTGAAAGTTAGAGGGTTGGCAGGCAATCCAGTGTTGCTTGTGGTGGTAGCAGAGGCCACAGCAGCAGTTGCACCAACAGATCCATTTGCAGAGTCAGTAGCTGAAACAAGGTCTGTGCTTTTCTCGGAGTCTTTGTTCTCCTCTTCATTCTCGTTCTTCTTTTCTTCTACTTTTGAAGTGCCATCTTCACTTTCTCCTTGACTGGAAGCCATAGTGGTGTTTCCAGAAGCAGCTGTTATTGGGTTATTCAACAATCCACCTAATCCAAACATATTGGGCAACCCTGCCATACCAGGCAACATCAGAGGCAGCATAGCAGTTGGATTTTTAGAATCACCTCCAGCAGCAGCAGCAGCTGTCGCCAGTCCTGGAGGAAAGCCCATGAGACCTGCAAGTTGGAGAGATTGTAGGTTTTGTAAATTCTGAAGGCTTGCGAGATCCATTCCAGCGAACAGACTGTTCATTATCAGTGGGTTAATTCCCGATGTTGAAGCTACAGCAGCAGCTGCTGCAGCTGCTTTGGCAATTTCACTTTTTGGCCTTCTCCCTCTTCTGCTTGCACCCTCTTCCCGCACCACGGGACCTGTGAGAAGACGGTCAAACATGGATTCTGGAACAAAACCCTAGATGATGGGGGGGGGGGGGGGGGGAAGCACAAGCATACAATTATACTTTGATTTACAATGATGCCTTTATATTGACCATTTTACATCATACTGCTTATATGATTCACAATTGTATAAAATAAAGGGGTCTATTTACTCATCTGTTTTGTCTCCCTTTGATCTTAAAATCTCAGAGTTATAAAAGTTATCCCTAATTAAAAAACATCAGATTAAATCCAAGGAACACAAGTGGAAGAGAAGCAAAATGTAATGTCCAAAGAGCATGACTAAAATTTCTATCTGATTCTTTTCAATTGAAGATATGAAGAGGTAAAATAGATATGTGAAGCACTGCAGAAGCATTATATATGTCTTCTGGTTTCTTTTACTCTAAAATATGATATTGCTAAATATATTTATTTTTAATAATACAATTTTAATTGATTTTTTGTAATGATAACACATATACACTACATATAGCACAATGCTCAGTGATCCGTGCTCCCGCCACCCAACAACATTCAAACCCCTCCACCAAAATGAGGGTGTATCTTATTTATAACATTTTAAACTAAGAACATTACAATATTTATATACTATGTAGTGATTCAAATTTATTCTTTATACCTTGTTCTTGAATTCTACTGACCATGTAACCTCTAACCCTGTCCCATCGTCCCATCAGTTCCTGCAATTTATTTTCATTAATCATATTCATCTTTATATCCATAATTTCAAACTGAATGTGTTCCACCATGTACCGGTACCAATATTTCTAAATATCAACAGCGTAACTGGGGGAACTATATGGGATCCAAATATGGTGCTCTGTTTTTCACCTGTGAATAGGCTTACCAATGAATAAGTCATAGGAAAGAAAAAGAGATGGTAAAGTTACATGAAGCATAGATATTTATGCTTTCTTGATTGTGTAGTTTTCCTGTCTCACCTGTCTTTGTCACCAATGTGCTTAGCTGCACCTGGTCCACAGTGCAGTGATATGAGCAATAGTATGCTGACCTGTTTAACAAGCTGTACTGTTTTCCCAATAAATTTCTGGGTGCATTTCAAAGTCCTGGTTCTCACTTAAAAGGCATGGAGCCCACTTATTTGATGAACTGGCTGTCTCCTGAAATTTTTGCAGGTGGTAAAAGGTGTCTGGGTTCCCTCATTTAAACTGTGCTACAGCTTTGTAATATTGTGAGAGACCTAAAGTAATTCTGGAGATCGATAGCACCAAAATTGAATTAGATTGATTGATCAATCGATTGATTGATTGATTGAATGAATAAATAAATGAAAGAAAGAAAGAAAGAAAGAAAGAAAGAAAGAAAGAAAGACTGACTGTGTAATTTTAAAAAAAGACCCTATTACTTACAGACTGCTTAACAATGTCAGTCCAATCTGGAGCAACAGCAAATTCTGGATTTTCTTCCAACCATCTTGGCAAGTCTTTCATTGGAGGGGCCATAGCACCACCCATCTAGTAATATATATTAAATTTTAATTAAAGAAATGATCTCTATTTTAAAATGTATGCAGTTTAACAAAAGTAGTCTATTATTTATTTATAAATACTGTCACTGATAATCTGAATATGACAAGTGACTTGTTAATCATTATTAATTAATTCATCATTAAAATAAAATACAAAAAATAGTCAAATAGCTTAAGAATATTGCAACTTAAAATCCAAACTGTTAATAGAATCAAGTTTTCTCCTAGCCCATGATATGAAAAACTAGGAGAAATAAGAAGTCAAACTACAAACTATTTGACCTCCTCCAGGATAATCTTCAATGAAGGAGATCTTTGATTCAATACTGATATTCTGAACAAAATGATACAGAATGTTTGAGATGACTCAGTCATGCCGTTTTATAGAAAAATAATATTAAAGCATTTACCTGAAAATTAAATGAAACAATAGGTAAGTCATAGAGGAAATTAGTTAGTGCATTACCTTCTTTCCATTCCGTTTATTTACAACAGGAACCCTCTCTTCTCCAGTTAAGGTGTTAATATCCAATTTGTTAGGATTTCGACATCTGTGCCGTTTTTGCTTCGGTTTCTGAAATGGGGAAAACAGCACATCTGCACTCTTCTAAAGAAAGGAAAAGGGGCAATTATTTCCTAGACATGAATGCTTAATTTATAAAAATATACATACACATTAATAAACATTAACAATAGCATCAAAACTATTACATGTTTAACAGTAATATTTTAAAACTAAGACTTTACAAATGCATAATATAACTAGTGTTTCAAAACAAGGATCCAAGCTTAAGCTTTTCAAATAGGTCAGAGACCACAAAAATAATTTGACACTTGCAATGTTTACAACTGCTTTGCTTACTTTACTTATTGTAAAAAACATTTGTTAATATCCTAGGAACTTTGTCACATATAAATAAAATGGTAAAATAATAAAATAGGAGGACATTCACTTACTGGTACATAACTTGGCATATCAATAGTATACATGGGATGCAATTTAAACCATTCAACTAAATCCTTGTTTTTAGGTGCATCTTCTCCCACTAGTCTGGTCCCATCTTCCACGTTAATGACAGGAATAGGAGTATCAGGATCCAGTTGCCCAGGAGATGGAATGTTTCTTGCTGGAGGAGGTTCCATTTCTTCATCAAACACTTTGGTCACTTCTGCATCTTCCTGCAGAAAGTTCAAAATTCTATTAACATTCAACATAATGCTAATTCAACAAGAGTGAAACACCTAATTTAAATGGGGAACACTGTAAGCCTTTTAAATAATAATGACAAATAACAGGCATTAATTCTTGTAAGTACTGTATGTATAGATGTACACAGCTATCTCATCATTGCTTATACATACTGTACAATTCTACGGACAAGGTGAGGAAAGTAAGTATAAAACATGTTATGAAGCCATGAATGGCAAGAAATACATAAAGGCAGTCACTCTGGTATCTTTGTGGTTTAAAGTAGACACATATGGCTATAGTAAGGATAGACACCTTTTATTTGGACTCGTGGCCTATCTGGAATTTTTAGATCATGAAGGGTATAATTAGTATTGTAGCACTAAGTTACCAAAATGTTCTGTACAGTTTACGCGCTTCTATTTTAAATGATTAGATGGGCATCTGGCTGCAAACAACTTTCAATTTAAATTCTAAGAAGACTTATGTGATCAATAAGTGAAATATTCCATCTGGGCAGCCATGTTAGATTTTTGCAAGTAAATCTTCTGTGACCTATCTGATGAAGTAAACTATGATCCATAACAGCCTATTATAATCAACAGATTAATATTTAAGATATAAAATTTCTACAAAGTTTTCCAGATTTTTTTCCTACATTCATTACATCCCCTCCCCCAATATTAGGAATGGGCAATTTCTTAGTAGGTGCCAATAAAAAAACCAAAAAACCAAGGGTTTTCAAGGGCTTCAGGAAAAATGACTGGTGATATTTTTAGAATAGCTGCTGTCAGATTATTTCCCCCTTTTTTTTACATTTTGAAGGAAATTAAGAAGAGACATGTATCTTTAAACTTCTCCAAACACAAAAAAACCAGCTCTCAAACGCTTCATGAGTAGGTTTCATATCCTATATATTCTGAAATATTCTGGGAACAGCTAGAGAGTTTCATAGGGTCCACAGATTGGATCCTATGTTTATCATAATTATGTCATTTTTTTAAAAAAAATAACGTAATGGAAATATCTTCTTACTGCTGTCAGAGATGCTTGCTTGCCACTTATAAATAAAAGATCAAGACCTTCTACGTTTTTCCTTCTTCCTCTTCTCCTTTTCATGGGTGGCTCGACATCAATTAAGGAACCATTTAGCAGATGTCTTGTGGGTGTGTGAGAAAGGCCTGCTTGTAGCAGCTCCATCTGACTTTTAAAGGCATCAGATACTGGTGTTGAAACAGTAGATAACAAAAACTTTGAAGGAACAGCTGAGAAAGTTGAGGTAGAACTTGTTGCCTCCCGTGAGGCTTTTGATAAGTCTACAATTTTTTCTTGCCCATTTTCAGAAACAATCTGTGATTCTCGCAATTGGGCAACCATTTCCATTAAATTTCTCCTCTTGGCTGCCCTTTCAGCCTCAATTTCAATCTTCCTCCTCCGCCTCCTCCGCTGACGTGGAACTGATAAATTGAGTACATCTTCCTAATGAAAAATTAACATATATCATTATGAGCAATGACTTTCTTTAAAAAAAAAATGTTCCATTTTTACTGCATTTTTGAAAAATGGAAAAAAGCATAATATGATGGCACTGTCCCAATCAATATTTTTTGACCTGACCAACATTAGGTAAATTAATTATGGTTTTTGTCTAATGAAAAATTGTCATAAAAACTACTTTCAATCTAAATGTTATTTATTTTTATTTATTTTTTCTGGCAAAAGTGGAATTTATTGCCACATGTGTTTTTTGCTGCTATTTTGGCCCTTATCTTTTTGTTAAACAAAACATGCCTTAGATAACTGAGGCGATACAGAGACATCTTCACTGCCACTGATGCTGGCCTGGCCAACCATGGAGAGTTCAGCAAAGCTTCTTTTCTGTAAAGGGCTGTCCACAGCTGCTGGCGTATACCCCGGTATAAGCCCCTGGAAATCAAACATCTGGCGTCTATTTACTGGCCACTTTCCCTTCAGCACTGCTTCACAGATGCTGTCTAATCGGTTGATCATTACTCGATCCTGCAAAAGGGAAATACAAAATCTGCATTACTGTATGGTTTAACAGATTTACTAACTTTAGATCAAGAGTAATTGAAATTTTGCATTTGAAAAGAATTCGAAATCACCCTGAAAGTAAATTGTATGCACATAAATGAAGAACAAACATGATGTTGGTAATCAAAATAAACAAACTGTTATATGTGCAGTATTTTTTCCTGAGTGCTATTACTTAGACATTTTAAAACTCAAGTCGAATTGATAAGTAATAATGCAACTACTACTAATTCTGTCCTAGGAAGTAGTTCTTTATTAGTGTCACTATTAATAAAGATCAACTTTATGAAAAGGTTGCCAATCTAGGAACTCCCATAAATGTCAGCTCTCATTCCACAGCCATTATCACTTCAAGTTCCACTCAAGCATGTATATTGAAACAATTAATTACAGTATGCTGAAAATAAAAGGAAATACAAAACATATGCTGCTGCATAGAAAATACTTTGAAACTTCATTGCACATTTTTGAAACTTTTAACGTTTAAGGTTATGCTTCATAAAACGCTCTTCTGATTTTTCTTGTTAAGAAAATTAAATTACTTGGCCAGTAATATTTGCTTTAAAAATCTGAATGCTGTAAAGATTATGTTTTGTGTGCTGTTATTGATACGAGCATTATATTTTTGGCTAGTGATGTTCTTTGTACATTTGTATTATACTATATTAATTTGATTTAAATTATTTTTTGAAGTTTATTGTAAACTAGCAATACATTAATTTTAAACCACCCTCTCTGGAAACATACAGTTAACAATATTTTGAATCACAAATACTTGTCCAATGTAATTATCAATATTTGGAAATTATCGATTGATAACTAGATAGGATTAATTTTCACTAAACTACAAAATAGAATAAAAGCTGCCATCAGATTTCAGCAGCTGTAGCCAGCTGCTTGTTTTCCCCAGGAATAAGCCTATTATAGGCAAGGTTATTTCCCCTAATCCAGATGGCCCCGTTATGGTGATTAGGAAGCTTAAGACTTTTACTACTTTATTTTTCTCTAGCACTGAGTGAAATCAGAAACTGAGATGTATATGAAACTAATACAATTTCACTATGAGGACTTTATCTATGCTGAATTTTACAGGTATTTTTCCAAAAAAATAAAAGCTATGTGATATTCTATTAATCCTTTTTTAAGATTACAAAAAACCAAAACTATAATCCATTTATATTATAATATATAGGAAATACCATAATATTTAGTTTAAGTTGTTGGTCTTTGAATAGGAGGCCTAGAACATATCTCTTAGGTGGTAGGGAAGTCTCAGTTTGAAATGTTACTTTATTTTCCTGTTCCATCATTATGCAGAAAAACTAGAATATCTCTAACTGAATCTTTTTCAGTTGAGTAAAATCAGATATGTTTAGCTGCTGAGAGCCAAACTTGTAAATACTTCATATGCTTCTTGAGTGCCTCTCATCCCTCCTGAAGAGAATCTGCTCTATAGCTTTACAGAACTGAATTATGATGTACACTATTATGTAATTCAGAGGTGATAACTTTTCAGAAATCAAATGATAAGAATCATGTTATATATTGAACAAACCTTAGGCCAAAAAGAAAAAGCAAATGTTCTTTCATGAAGCAGCTGGGCTACTGATGGGTCTCCATCTTCCATATAAAATCCATCACGCGTTTCGTCCCTTGCAGTGCTCAGGGATGCATTGCTTTCTTCATCAAAATTCTTACTCCGAGAAATCATTCCTGTAGAGAAATAACAATCACCAAAAATTAGCTGCCTGAATAGGACAATTATTTATAAATTTTAGATAATCATTGAAGCTTTGATTGAATTAAGTACTAGGAAATTTCTGTACATCACAATGGCTGCGTTTTATTTCTAAGGTGAAGTTAGAAGAAAAAATCTTCAAGAAATTCTCTTAGAAAAGTTATAATTTTTTAGTAAAATTTATGGTATTTAGTAAAATCACAATAATTTTCTAGGATTCTTTCTGACTTACTTGGATTATATAATTTTGTTATTTTATATTCTGTTTTATTGCAGTTCAAGTAAATAACACAGATGACAGTGCTATTTCTAAAACATTTACATGGTACCCTTTATTTGTTAGAATCAAATAAAACAGTAGCTATCAAACTGTATTATCAACCACTCTTGCCCATTCCTATTTATTTTTCTTTACAACAGCACAGCAATGTTGTTGATTAAGCCTGTGCTTAGTTTTCAGAAAGCAATAATGAGGTCAAACAGTCTTGGAAAGTACCTTAAGAACATGATACATAATCTTATGTAACACATAAGGATTTGTAGACAGAAAAAGAAATTCCTTGGTAGAAAAAATAAATATGGAAAGGTTGATTTGAAAAGAAAAATACTAAAGTCTTGAATTCCTAGTACTGCACTTTAAAAAGTTTGAATGAGATCAGAGCTGAGAATCTTAAGTCCACTGAAAGAACTGCTAAGATCTGGTCTGCCAAGTATAGTAAAAATACTTAATTCAGATTGCATCTACAATTACCTTCAGGTTGTGAAGATTCTTCTGACTTGTCATCATCATCAAGTTTTTCTTCATCATCATCTTCTGAACCTTTTTCAGAAATTGATTTAGGATCAACTTCTGTATTCAGTTCTGTATCTTTTATTTCACATTTTACAGGAGCAACCTCAACCTCAGCCTCCTCCTCCTCCTTATCACTTTTTACTGCAACATCTGCTGTCTCTTCCACCTCCTCCTCCTCCTCCTTACTGTCAGACTTTTCTTTTTCAGCTCCTTCCACTTTAACCTCAGCTTCTTCTGTAGGTTTTTCATCTTGTGCTAGTGAGGTTGGGATAATAGACATTGACTGACCACAGCAAACACCCAGTGGATTTAATAGAGGTATGGTAGTTAGATTACCACCACCTCTATTTTGAGCAAAAATTTTATGAGAATCAAGAAAAGAAAGTTCAGGATCATTTAGAATGTGATAATCTGTCCTGCTGACTCCATGTTTAGCAGCTCCAATCAATAAATCTTTATCGTGTTTTCCACATTCCCACCATTCTGGTAAATCCAAACTTGGTTGACACAATTTTAGCCTCTCTGCCAATAGTGGGTGATGGAGAACCTGCTCTCGGACTTTTCTCAAGAGTTCTATACGATACAAAGTTCTAGAAGCACGTTCTTCAGTGATAGGCTCAATCACAGTACAAAGATCAGGAGGTTCTATGAGAAAAAAAAGAGTACATAGAAATTAGGAAAGTTTTAAAATTATTACATATCAAGCAATATTCTATGCTATTTGATTTTAAGAAGAGAGGTTTTTTTAAAAGTAGTATATTATACAAAATTGATACCGGTACATGGTGGACCACATTCAGTTTGAAATTATGAATATAAAGATGAATATGGTTAATGAAAATAAATTGCGAGAACTGATGGAACGATGGGGTAGGGTTAGAGGTTATGTAGTTAGTAGAATTTGAGACCAAGCTATGAAGAATAAGTTGGAACTACTTTATAATATGTAAATAAATATATGGATCTTAGCTTAAAAGCTTATATTTTGGTGGTGGGGCTTGAATGTTGTCTGGTGGTTGGTGCACAGCTCAATGAGAACTGTGTTACATGTTGTGTGTATGTTTTTGTTACTACAAAAATTAATAAAATTTATTATTTAAACAGTTGTATATTATCATCACTGGATTTCAATTAATTCCCAAATTGAAATAACTCTGATCAACAACCCTGCCCCCAAACTAAAGCAAATGTACTTATAGCTATTCTCTGCAAATGGACAGAATCTCAATTGCTCTTAATTCTTTCAAACTAGGCTTGGGATCTTTAGGGCCCCAACTCAGTTGCTGAAGTGTTAGAATCAATTGCTGTATACAGTGATCCCCCGGGTATTGCGATCCCGATCATTGCGAAACGGCTATATGGCAATTTTTCAACCCGGAAGTAAAAACACCATCTGCGCATGCGCACCCTTTTTTCTATGGCCACGCATGCGTAGATGGCGCCGGGCAGATCAGCTGCTGGGCGGCTTCCCTGGGTCTTCCCCCTCTTGCTGGCAGGAGGGCGAGCGGCGGGCATCAGCGAGGAGTTTGCGTGGGCGGCAGGGAAACCCCAGCGCCGCTTCCCAGCTGAGTCCTGAAGCCAAACGCGGAAGTTCGCTTCAGGACTCAGCTGGGAAGCGGCGCGAGCGAACGGCGTGGGCGGGCGAAGGGCGGGCGAGCGGCAGCGAGGAGTTTGCGTGGGCAGTGGGGAAACCCCAGCGCCGCTTCCAAGCTGAGTCCCGAAGCCAAACGCGGAAGTTCGCCTTTGCCTTCTGGCTTCAGGACTCAGCTGGGAAGCGGCGTGAGCGAACGGCGTGGGCGGGCGAAGGGCGGGCGCGCGGGCAGGCAGGCGGCGGACAAGCGGCGGGCGGACAAGACAAGCGGCGGGCACGGCAGCAGCGAGGAGTTTGCGTGGGCGGCGGGGAAACCCCAATCTTCGGCTCCTCGCTGCTGCGGCGGAAGTAAAAACACCATCTGCGCATGCGCAGATGGTGTTTTTACTTCCGCAGCGCTACTTCGCGAAAAACCGATCATTGCGAGGGGTCCTGGAACGGAACCCTCGCAATAATCGGGGGACCACTGTATTTTCATTTTTATCCTTTACTGAAATATAGTGTAGCATAGTGATCAAAATACTGGACTAGCACTGGAGAGGTTCAAGTCCATTCTAAGCAGAGGGTGGCTTTGTATCAGATACATTCTTTCAGCTCAAACTATCTCAAAGGAATATTGTGGGGAAAACCTGGAAGAGAAATGATATCAAGCTCCTAAAGGAAAGCCAGGATATAACTCTAACAAAAATAGTAAATAAACAGATAATCCCTAAATCAATGTGATGGTTCAGAGAAGGGTAGCATGCCGAAAGAGTCTATTATTAGTCACAACTGTTCTACAGAGGAATGCATTCACTCTTTTGAGTATTAAAAGTCTAGTAGGAGCAAGGCTGCCTATAATAAGCTCAACCTTCAATCCATGAAACTTGAAGGCAGTTTTTATTCACATTTTTTAAAAATTAAAGATCTTTAATATGAGACCTTTTTTTCTAATTTTATTTAATTTAGAATGCTACAGTTGCAAATTTATAGCATGTGTGATTACAACTACTGGGGAAAAAAGGAAAGGGTAAAATGGAAAATAACATGTATCCTTAAATAACTTAAACTATCTAAAGTATCTTTTAGTATTATGGAAAACAATGGGCTTGCCTTCATCTGGTTTGGCTGGCATTCGACACACTCGCTTGCACATAGCTACAAAACAACTGAAGTACTTCTCCAAACTTTCATCAGATTTCTTATCAAGTCTGGCAAAAGCTCTGAACTGGTTCCAATCAAACTGTTGCTTTATAGGATCAAAAATAACTCCAAAAGTAGATACAACACGATAAAAATCTGCTTCCTCTCTTCTTGTCCATCTAAAAACAAAGAGATTAGTATATAAGGATATTTCCAAAAGTCCAACTGAATAAGCGCTTGCATTCTAAAGACAGTAATTTATGTTGCAAGGCAATACTCATTTCTATGAGGAAGCCTGAAGAAACTTACTTTTGACGTTTTTCTGTTATTATAGCTTCTCTTTCTGCTTCCAGTGCTCTGACTTCTTCACGAGGTCGCCGTCGACGCCGGTCAGTCTTCATGAGTGCTTCTTGCCTCATTTGTTGCCTTTTATAACTACGTTGATAGGCAGTAATGAGACGGCGCAAGCGAGTAGTCAGGGTTGAAGTGCTTGGCCAGTAGAGTTGACCAAAATCAGCACTATTTTCACTGTGCTTGCCTAGAGACATATTATCAAGTTAGATAAGAGGTATTCATAGTTAAAGACAAATACTAGCTCACAAAATATCATTATAAAAATAGGTAACAAAAACACTTTTGATAATAAATCCCTGAGAGTTAAAGGAAACTTCATGAAAAGGCCTTCGAATTACTACCATGAATTTTCTTAACTGTATTCTAATGGTAGATACAGTGATCCCTCAATTTTCGCGGGTTCAAACTTCGCGAAACGGCTATACCACGGTTTTTCAAAAAATATTAATTAAAAAATACTCCACGGTTTTTTTTTCTATACCACGGTTTTTCCCACCCGAAGACGTCATACGTCATCACCAAGAGTCACTTCTCTCTCTCTTTCTCGTTCTTTCCTGTCATTCTCTGCTTCAATCATTTTCTCATTTCTCTTTTTTTCTCCCCTTTTTCTATCATTTCTCTCTCTCTCTCTACCTTCCACTCTCCCCCCTCTTGCTCTCTCTCTCTCTCTTTCTCCCTCTCTCTCTCCCTCTCTGTGAGAACGCCTGCCCCGCCTCTCCTGCAGGCCCCTCGCTGATAGCTGGGATGAAAGCGCTCTCAGCTAAGGGACTGTGAGAGGGGCAGGGCGGGCATTCTCAAAGCGCTCAGAGCGGCCGAATGAGGAGGATGAGAAGCTGTAGCCGCCAGCGCTGCTGCAGGAGGACCCGTGTCCCAAGAAAGCCGGTGAGAGGGGCGGATCGGGTGGGCGGGGGGTAGTGGTGAGGGGGCCGGAGGCGCTGGGGGGCGGGGGCAGCCGACATTCAAAACAATCTTTGCCGGCCTCCGCACTTTCATCGCTCCCTGCCCCCAACTTCAAGCCCGGCTCCTTGCGCGGCCTTGGAAAAGGGTGCATGGGGGTAGTTTTTGGCTGTTCATAGCCAAAAATAGTGTTTTTACTTCCGCATCTCTACTTCGCGGAAATTTGACTTTCACAGGCAGTCTAGGAACGCAACCCCCGTGAAAATCAAGGGATCACTGTAACCCGAAGAGTAATATTCATACTCAATATACTTTGTGTGTATCACTTGGAAATATTGTATTTATATATTCTATAGCACAACTACATTGGATCATTGTGCACTGGATCACATTTTTATCAATATCCTCTTTTTTCTTCCATTAATCACTAATCACTTTTTTCTTCCATTAATTTCCAAAATCTTACCTGCATGGAATTCTAGAGCTTCTTCCCTGTCAGAAGGTGAGTTTGCAAACTCCTTTGACAAAAAAGAAAATGTAATGAATAATAGTATTTCAAGAAAGCATAAGAATTAGATTCCAACACATACACGACACACACAATCATGGAAATCATACCATTTCAAAATAACTTAGTTGTAAAGCATGTATATTATAAATTATTACATCTTACATCAATTTCATCCTTGAATGGAATTCTGGTTGGTTTATATTCTGGGTCTTCGTCTTCCCTATCAAAATCACCTCTAAAAGAAATAAAATCCAGAAAATATCAGAGCTAATATCTGAAATCATTTTCCAATGTTTACTCTGCAGCATATCATAGACAGTTTAAAAAAAAAATTGAAGCAAAAGGGAATCCTTCTCAGCAGTTCCTATTGTTACAATTAAAAAATGATTATTTTTTATTGTCCTCATTATAAACATTATTTTGAAACATTCCTATGTATGAGAATCCACAAATGTGATGCAATAGGTGAAGTCAGGCCATCACATACTTTACAGTACAAGTTTATTAATTTTTTTATAATGTCCTGCTTACCCATCGCCACCATCTGTTAATAGATCTGTCCCTCTCTGCTCAGCAGCAATGGCCTTGGCATCAGGCATGCCAACCCTTTCCAAAAAACATAGAGTCGAATCTGCTCTCATAGAATTGTACTTCTCATAGCCTGCAATAAGATAAACATAAGAAGACCAATATCTATCAACAAGAATCCTTATAGATTATACTGATCATAAACTAAGAAAACCTTATTTTAAAAATCCCTTCAAACAGTGATATGCCAATGAAGATCCCAAAAAATGTGTGAATAAATGATAGAAGAGAAAGAGAAATATGATAAATATTTATACTGAACACCTAGAGAAAAATGCTTATGAGCTGCCCTTCTTCCACTACATGCAACCAAACTACCTTCTTTTGGTTGTTCTGGTCACAGTGAAACCAGGGCGTTTTGCTGGAGATACATACATAGGGAAATATGTAGGATGATGCCTGACTGCAATATGATACTGATCCCATCATAGTTTTCACATTGCAGTTTTTTCTTACTGACCACATCGACCAGATGAAAAATGGCAGATCCCAACAGTGTATGGCATCAGTGTGGTTTTTAGGCTAGAGTTGTCTCAGTTGAGCCCACAAGAGAACTCCTGTATGTAGGCAGAGCAGCACAATTCAATTAGGATTTATTCCACAATACACTCTCCTTAACTGCTGTACAGTGTCAAGCCAAATTGTAATCATGAAAGATTTTATAAGCCTTCATTCTCGCCTTTAGACAATCTGGGCTACTGAGAATGCTGCAATGAACTCCAGAGAATTGGGATTATAATCAGAATTTGCCCACTGTATATAGCATGCCAACTCTACTTCCCCAGTCTTTCAAAGTTAACAAGCCTGCATCCCACTCAAGGGAGCCCATAGTTTTCAGCACTGACATTTGTGAAATATTGCTTGGAACAAAGCCCAGGAGGCACTTGTACAGATTAATAGCTGAGGTTAAGCCCACCATCCACTTTGACACTAACTGGCAGAATTAGTAAGTGAACAATGTTGGAAGCAGAGTTTATGGAGAACTGTAAAACTATTTGGCTATTATTTAAACAAATATGGTTTTGTGTTATTTACAGCCAAGAAAGTAATGTTTTCTTCTGAAATATTCTGCAAACATTTAAAAACAGCATCTGATATTTACAACCCGAATACATTTTTTTTTAATGCAGAAGGAAAAAAGGGAACAGAAGCCAACAGTTCTTTGGAACTATACTTGTTAATATTATGACTGAATATTGGTGTAACAGAAAGCTTTATCAAGAAGCTCTGTTCAAAGTATGACATAACTCACCATGTTTGAATACTCCAATTAAAAGAGATTTATCTGCTTCTTTATCCCACCAATCCATAGGAACTTCTGCATGAAATGGTTCAGGAATCCAAATATCAATTTCACTAAAAAAGAGTTAGCATTTCCAAATAATTTTAGGTGCTGGCATTAAGTATCAAAAGATCAAACTTGTGTAACTGTAACTAAACAAAAAAGTAAGAATGCCAAAAACCTCTCTAAATAATATACTTTCTTCCACTCTAAATTTTTACATAATATTTATAAATTAAAATTGTTCACTGATATTCTGTTGAAGTAGTTTATTTCATAAAATTGTTCATCCTTAATGAAGAACAATTGTTCATCCTTAATGAAGAACTAAAATATGCAGCAGTATAAATAAAAGAGCATAAACAGATATGTTTAATCTCTAATTTTTTAATGAACATAAATAAATATTCACACACGTTTTGATTATGAAGCACAAATAAACTTGAATTTGCACTAACCTTGAATCAGAACCCTCTAAGATCTTGTCAGCTTGGTCCCCTATAACTTCTTGCCTCAGATAGTACAGCATGCGGACACGCAGCAGGACCCTGGAGAGGAAAACAGAGAGGGGAAAAAGTTCTTAACTTCAGGACTGTTTGCCAACAGTGGCTTTTGGCAGCTGCTGCTGTTCATCCATCATCCTGCCAAGGCTGATTAGCCATGCTGTATGGTAGGCTTGAAGCGTGACAGATGGTGGCACATAATCACCTCTGTGTGGTGCTTTCTGCTGGCTTCCAACAGGCCTGCCTGGCAACCGCTTAGACTGCACAGAGAGAGATCGAGCTCAGCCCAACCCAGCCGCATTTCATTTAGTTCTACCTAGTGCAGCTTGTGAAGTTTAGACACGTACTCTACCACTGCCTCTGAAGTATTGAAGCAAGTTTGTAAACAACTGAGCAGATGGCTTTCAGTAACTGTTCTGCTTCATTATCTCATAAAATTTCTCAGCTGCTGCCTTAATACCATTTTTGGAAGCACATCAGAAGTTGTAGGAATAAACGAGATATAAAACCTGGTTTTACTACCTTACAATAAACCCCCAGCATGGAATGTTAAGACTTGTCAGGTTACACAAACCTTTGCTTTAAAAAATAGGGAAAAGTCAGTGTTTTCTTAAGAAATTGTTTTGTAAAATGTTTTTGCCAAATTTACTTCTCTTATTACCTTAGAAGACAATAGAAAATACCATATAGCTTCACTGTGTAATTCCTCTAAAAGAATATAAACATTTATTTTGGAGCCATAATCCTATATTCATACTCAAAGATCAAATTGATGTAACTAAACATTTACTCTCTTCCATTCTCAATGAGGCAAAAAAACTATTAAAAGAAATACACTGGGAAAGCATATTCTACCTGAAATAAAGTGAACTGGCAATATGTGTACCACATATTGCCACACACACACACCCTTCCCCATTTTCTGCAGTTCATCATCCCCACAAAATGATGTTGTCTGACTGGTATTCCTGCCTTTTACTTGGTTAGCCATGTATATCTAGTAGTTTGGGCAACACCCCTGCAGTTTCTGTCCCAGCCCTTTCTGTATAGTAATAAAATACCCTAAAGCATCTATAATATTGTAAAGGTTTTTGGGACATGTAGTATACCTACAGAATAAAAAGCAAAACCTGAGACACTCTTTCTAATCTAGAAATCATTCTACAAAAATGCAAAACAATTTTCAACATAGTGAAGAACCTTGTAAAAGAAAGAGCAGAGTTTATTTAATAGCTGACTTCTATAATATTTACTATCAATTAATAAATGAAACAAATGTACATGTCTGTCCATCTACCAGACAAATTTTGGATGAGAAACAAACATGAAAACATAATACAATTTAAAGAAAGAGAAAAGAACAAAAAAGACAACAGAAGCCCCAATAAAAGTCTCACAGCTACAGATGCAACATAACCATGCCAGAACTCCATTAACACAGCCTCTGGAAAAATGCAGGTCTTCACCACCTTCCTGAAAGTGAATTTGTCTTTGTATAGAGGAAGTATGTGATGCTGGCTAAATTGCTATTCTGCTTTTAGACTTCAACTGTCCCTGGCAAATAATTGGAATTTCTGTCTTTAAAAAAATAAAATACTCCAGAAACTTACTGGACTTTAACAACCACAACTGCAAGAGTTTTTTAACTGGTCAAGTACATACCAATATGGAATAAATTAAGAGTTCAAATTGCTGGGTTCAAAATTCTAATGAGTAACTTAGTTCAGAAAAAAGCAGTCCTCCAACTTCAAGGAGTTGGCCATCCTGTATTTAGCAAAAAAACCAAACCATTTCTACACCTAAATGGGCCTAGGTCACCCTTTGATTTCAGATATTGTTTTATTTTTTAAAAAGTTTAATATTAATTTAATGGAATCTTTTGGCGTTATATTGTCTTTCCAACTTTTTTCTTCCATTTTAAATACCTTTTCAATTATGTACAACTTATATATACAAAGTAAAAAGTTCACTTGGGATCATGTTATCCAATTGAACATACCCTGCAACATTATTTATTATTACAGTATTGATAATTTATTGATTATTAATCAATTTGTTCAAAGCAACATTTAAGAAGCATATTCAGAAATATTAAATGGCCATCCATGTTAAATATATAATTTTGAGTGATTAAAAAGCAGTTTATAAGGAAAACTATAAGAGAAACCATATAAAATGAGCCACTCTAATCAAACAAAACTCCATTACAAAAAAGCCTATATGCTATATCATAAACCTGCAAAATTGACACATGTTTATAGGACTCGCATAATACCCTGGCCCTAAAGAGGAGGAAAAAACCAGGTCTTAACAGTGTTCCAGAAGGTCAAAAAAATGCACAAAACAATAATCATAGCCAGTACAATAATAATAAATTACCCAATAAATGTATTACAATATGTAACTATAATTAAAAATTATGATTTGTAGAATAGACTTTTATGAACAGTTACATTAAAAAACCCAATATACTTCCTAATGCATAAAGTATGAGTAACATGAACTAAATGTCTTTTATTGCTCATGATTCGTTTTCTTCAGGCAAAGCCCTGAATAACATCAACAGTTATACAGTTTTTCATCACATATGTTTTTCAAAATAGCAACATTTCCAACAGAGATAATTTCTCAATAAATATGATTAAAGTTACAGCCTGTCCCTTATCTCACCTCATAATGGCCATGGAACATGTAATATAATTTAACACTTTATTTGAATAGGATGTAAGGATTAAATACCATACCCCAGGCTCATGAAAAAAAATGTTCTAATAATTCAAGACCAACCACGTTTTAAAAACTGACAGCAACCTAAATTGACCACATTGAGAAGACAAACAGTAATCTGTATCTTAAGAAAAATGTTAAGCATTAACAAAATAAGAACATGTATAAGTCTACGTATGCTATTAAATAATGACAATGAGGAAGCATAATTTAAGGATTATCCTTATAGTAATCTACATGACCTATATTATGGTCCTACAATTTGAGTTCCATGAAACATTCAAGTCCAAGTCAAAATAGGTCAAATTAATTTAATGGATTAACTTACTTATTGCAGTGATGTTTGAGATGTTTCTTATAGCTGTCCTCCTGAAACAAGGCATCTGGATTACAGCTGGCTAGCCAGTCAGCATTCTGAAACACTGGTTGTGAACTCTGAGCTTTTACTTTTTTGCCTTTTCTCCCCCGGGGCACTGGAGCAGACAAGCCTAAGAAATGTACACATGCATGGTTTTTCAGCATTAACTCTGACACCATGTCAAAGGAGGCCATCTGTCTGTGAACTCACTTTCTCACAGCCCTTTATCATTATGGTATGGACCTCTAGAAAACTAGGTCGTACTTTACATTACTCCATTCCATGAGGACAGGATCATAGTTAAGGCAATATGCAGTAATTGAAAACAATTAGAAAACAACAGAATGCTATTGTATAACTTATCCTTCTAAGCACTCTGCTTAAAATCCTACCTGCTTACCTGGTTGTTAATCTGGTTTTAACTCAGTTTCTGAATTGGCATAGATAGAATTGTGTTGCAAATTATGAAAGGTGCTAGTTGCAGAATAGCATAAACATGTAATGTATATGTATTCTACATAAATTACATATATGTAGAATACATATATTCTACATATATGTAATTTAAGATATTGTAGAATATCGTACATTAGCTGAATATGTGCCAAAATTAAAAGTACAGTATTGTATTTCAATTCCATTAACATGATGTAAGAGATGATAGGGTATAATAATGTTTCACAGTGGCTGGATCATGCTCAATGTTTACATCCCATTATTCTGCCTATGAACTTAAAATAATATTATAGCCTTTCAAGAACTCTGAAACAAAATGCTCACTTAGAACAATTCAGTGACCTTCTCCCACACAGAAGCAAATGCTAAAGAACTGTGCAACATATGTTGGTACAAAAAGCTTATTTAATGCACAAGGGGAATATAATAGCTAAGCAGAAATTTTAATCATTTGCAATTAAAACAAAATGACATTTTATAGAGAAAAGATTACACTTAGAGTCCTTATATTGAGGATTTTTATACAGCATATACAATGAAACTTTGTAAACCCTTTATAATTATCTGAGAGATTTTGATTAAATAAACAATCAAAGAATTGTAGAGCTGGAAGGGAACTTGGAGATTTTCTAGTCCAACCTCATGCCCAAGGCAGGAAAACTTATACCATCCTGGACAAATGGTTGTCTAATTTTCTCTTGAAAACTACCAGCAATCGAGTACCAACAACTCTGGGAGACAAGCTGTTCCCCTGATTAATTATTCTCATTGTCAGGAAATTTATCCATTGTTCCAGGTTGCATCTCTTGTTAACAAGCTTCTTGATTAACAGGAAGTATTCGGCTCAAACTTCTAAAAGAGGTCCATCAATTAATAAATTTGAAACTTCACATGTTTTTCCAACAAAGTATATGTAATCACAAAGATTATTAACTGGAGGAAAATATTGAAGTAGCAACCAATTGGACAACATTGTTCTTTGCATAGAAAACTTTGAATTTTAGCATCTACTTATACATCCAAGAAAGATTCTATGCGTATTATCTTAACAGCTATTCAAAGTAAAAATAGCCCTCGCTAATGACCATTCATTCAGTAACTTTTCAAACTTAGAACAGCATTGAATAAGTTGTACTTACAACCAGTTCTTTTACCTATGGCCATCACAACATATCTGCAGTCACATGATTGAGATCTGGGTACTTGTTGACCAGTGCTGTGTGATTGCCATTTGCCAGCTTTCCACAAGCAAGTTCAATGAGGAAGATGGCAGAAGGTCACAAATGGTGACATGACATTGTACTTAACAGTGTCGTGGGATTCGCTTAACTACACTAACTGGAAGTACCAGAATTTTCTTCGCTAAGTGTTATGGTCACATGTTGTGCTTTAAAATTGCATTGCTTAGTGACAAAATATTTGGTTCCACTTACTGTCCTTTTCTGTAATGAACCAGACACACCAATTGTCTGTCATAATGCTAGTAAGTTTCCCACATTCAAGTTACAAAAGAACAGTGATGCCTGACGACATTTACATGAAGAAATGGCCAAGATAAATCTTGGAGAGGGACTTTAGCATTGATATGTCAGAAGAAGACACTAACATGAAACTCCCAGTGACACAGAGATTAACAACAATAACATTGAAAGACATTTCACATAAAAGTACAATCTTTGCTTCGTTCAAGATCACAGAATATTGCCTCAATGGATTTAAAGAAATGTTTTATGGCTTCAACAGCACTTGATATGAAATAAGGTGCAGATAACATACCAGAATGATTAACTAAGGCCCGAGTTTGTCCATCTGCAGTTGGAGTAATCAAATCCCAGATAAAACTTTTGATATTCTCATCCCCTTTATAATGATTGAGACAATATACAAGGATAGTTCGGCAAATAGTTTCCACATCTTGCTCAGTTAGCTGACGCTTATAACGTCCATGTAGAAGGATATCAGTCCATCGTCCCCAACTACATATGAAAAAGTAAATCACATTTTGGCATTACAGGTAGCCCTAACTTACAACTATCTGTTCAGCAACTGTTGAAAATTTACAGTGACACTGAATGAAGGGACTTAGGCATCTACTCAAATTTATAGCAACTACAGCACTCCTGCAGTTATGTGAACAAAATTCAGGCACTTGCCAATCTGCCTACCCTTATGGTCACTTCTCTTTTCCAAAGGCAATCTTCAAAAAAGGTTAAATAGACCAAACCATGATGGGGGAGGTAGAGGAGACTGAAGGTTATGGATCCTGGCAGGGTGGCTCAGTGCAGGAGAGGCCAGATGAGGCCTGGGATAGGCCATGTATAGCCTAATAAGGTGCTGCAATTTGGGCCTGAGCCTGGGCCAGGCCTTCTAGACCTTTTCCCCCAATCCAAGGCACTCCATGCTCTGTTTAATGGCATCAATTGATTGTGTAGTTGGGGATTTTATTATAATATTGGCTATGCTATAAATGTTTTATATTGGTTTTAATTTTTATTGTTGGATTTGTAATGCATACAAATCTAATAAATAAATACTAATAAAATAATAATCAGTGAAGAGAGCAGAGATTGTGATAATTAAGCCAGGTTAATCATGTGGGCATCTCACTTAACAATTGTCATAACAGACAAGCATAATTCTAGGCTCAATTGCAGTCATAGGTCAAGGACTACTTATACTGCAGAATTTTTGTATTAAAATATATACATATATTTATTGTGTGTACGTTATTTTACTAAGCAAATAGCAAGTTACTAATATTTTATTATAAAGTATTAAATAAAATGAGCTTAAGAATTTCTATAGTAAGCAATTAGGTAACAATTATATTATTTATGGTTATACAATTATATTTTTAATCATTGCATTTTCTAAGTGGCTTGAAAGAAAACCTAGGTTTTTAGAATAGTTGCCTTAATTTTATCATTGCAAAGTTGTAAGAGTGGCAGCCTAAACGCTTACTGGTGCAGTAAGCAACTCCATTCCAGTAGCGGCCATCAGATTTGCTGATCTGTTAGGTGGCGTCATCTTTTTTCATGATTTTTTCAGCTTTTTTGCTTCCTGCGCAAAATCTTTTGAGGGGAAGCTCGTGTGTCCAAGATTTTGGCATTTTTTTGCTTCCATGCATGTGCGGAAGCAAAAAACCATTGAAATTGCGCATGCACGAGTGTCCCCTCATGAAATTTTGACGTTTTTGTTTCCTGCGTTATGTGCGGAAGCAAAATTGCATGTGCAGCTGTGCATGTGCCCAAATCAAGAGGATGTGTGCGCAGTGCATCGGTTTGCAGGTAAGTACCATTGCCAGGTTGGAGAAGGCTGATGAGGAACATAATACGTATGACGTTTGCAAAATGGTTCCCTTATCCATTGCAGCTCTCTGATGCTGAATTTATCTGGAGAGATGGATGGAGAAGAAATGGAGCTGTACAATCTAAACTATGATGGGCATGATTTCTGTTTAGCACTATGCATAGTAGTTGAAATGTGCTATCAGTGTGTTTCTCTCCCATATTCCAAAATACGGTTGCCTGTCAACTTATCTTTTAGTCTGGCAGCGCCATTAGTGAATGCCAGATCTACCCAAAATCATGCACAAAAAAAGAGAGCTCACTTGGTGTGCATTAATGAAACTAGACAGGGTTGATTTGATTCAGAACTGCCTATCTTGGGAATACCAGCATAAATTGAAGGGTGGGGGGAGAGAATTATTGTGATCCACAGATTATATTTGATGTCTACCAGCACACCATTCAACTCTGTTGCTGGTTTTAGAGGTGTGTGTCCTAGGATTAGGCTATAGAAACATATGTTTGTGTATTGACTCATTCCTCTATTTCTTGAATTAGTCATGGTGATTTCTGATAGTGGAGAAGCCAATACTGCATTCCATGAAAATTTTAACATTCATTTTCAGGGCTGGCTTTTGATTCCTGGCTTGTGATATGTTGGATTTTATTGAAAACCATGGAACTGGCTTAATGGATCAGTGACTGCACGTTAGGAAACAGAACATATTCTTCCTCTGGTTGCATTTGCATAGGAAGAAAATTATCTAAAAGTGAAGAGAGTTGTCATGTTTAAGCATTTCCTGATAAAATTAGAACTGCCAGATTTCAAAAAATCTTCCTATAGGCTGGGGGATCCATTAGGATCACTGGATTTGGGATAATTATGTAACATTAAAGATTCCTGAATGGCTTGGTGACTGACAAGGTTGGCAATTCTGCTGAGACCCTAACTTGAATATTAATAATGTGATTAAATGGATCACTGATTAAATCACTCTTAACATCTCTGCCAATGTAAAGTCTGGAAAGCTTTTTGGACTTCAGAAGGCCTATGAGCAATAAAACATGTCACAAAATGGTTGGAGCATAAATAGTGAAAAATCAAATCTGAAGATAAATACACCATGCTAACATGCAGCAGTAAAGGTAATGAAGAAGAATTTCTTTATAGCCATGATTCCATATTCTCATCACGAATCATCTAGCAAAATAATATTGTGTTGTTAGGGGACTTTTAAATTCTGTTTAAGAATCTACAAACAGACTCTTGGAAAGTGCAAGCCCACTCACAAGGGCACTTACAAGATAAAATTATTTTATACTTTGACCCAGGCACTGTGCTTGAAAAGAATGTCTGAAACAGTAACTTCCATCATATGTCTTCCTAATTCCTGTCCTTAATGTCTGATCTGAATGAGCTGAATAAGAATAAGTGGTTGGAATCAGTAAATACACTTCTGTGGAAGTTTGGAATTAGCTAACTTGAGATGTATGGTAAGACATTCCCACTTTAAGAAGCCCACTCCGAATCATTGGTTCTTAATCTATTCATCCAGTCAATAATCTATCCTTGAAAAGATATTAAATATATAGCTACATGTGTTGCTGGGAAGAAAACAGGATATTTGGACTCAATCCAAAACTGACTGAGGTTTGATTATCACAAACATATGTGTTTGGTTATCACAAACATATGTTCTGAAGGTACATCAAACATCATTGTAATAGAAAACAAAGTATATGTGGCAACTGCTCCCTTAAATATACTATATGTCTGTCAAGTATGATTTAGTAGTGACACTTTTTCAATGTGCTCTGTCTGACAATGACCTGCTAGTGATGACCAGGGAAAGAATATTCTCAAGAAAAGCTTCCAATTAACAGAATTCCCTCTTTGTTCAATTATGATTGGTCCTGAATCTTGTGAGTTTTTAGAATTAACTAAAATGTACTTGTTTACCTAATTAAATTAAGTATGCTAATTAAATCTGTGCTATTTACTAATTAATGTATATCATTATTATTTTAGCTGTTTTTGTGCAGATTCCAATTATAATTGCCATCATGAACAACATTTAGACTTTTTAACTTTTTGTAATAATTTTCTAACATGAAATTATTTTTTACTTTAGAATGGTTTTTAACAATTAATTTTGTTTAGAAATGGTGTGCTGGTATGAATGAATAAATGAATGGGAAATTGAAGAATATAACAATTCAGAATAATGCATGCAAGCCAAGTTTCTCCAGTTCACTGTCAAAGAAAATAATGTATTCCAAGAAATGACATCTGTTATATCATATGAGACTTCTATTTGCAGACTCTCTGTGCAATAAGCTACAACCCTATATAAGTAGAAAGAATCAAATAATATAAAGCCTTGAATATGGCTTTGTTTCCAGTTCATTTTACTTACCCATAAACCAACAGATTTTTTTCTACTCTAAAGCATTCACTCCTTGCATATCCCTGGGATTTGTCCTGTGGCCTACGGAGTTTTATGCTAGGTTTTTCTTCAGAATCACTTTCAAGGTCTGAAAATTCCATCAGTTCATCTTCTTTGACTGCACTGTATAATCTAGTTTGCTTTCTTATTCTTGGAGTATCAATAACTAAATTGTTCTGTAACAAAAATAAAAAAATATTTTTGTTTAAACAGTAATAAATATATTTTAGGAAATTAAATAGAACATATAAGTTTAAAATCCTCACCCTTCCATTTAAGGCTTCAATATCAAGTTCAGCCTTTTTTGCCCATTTCTGCCAGAAATTTGGATCATCTAAAGAAATATCTGTTCTGTTACCAGATGCAACAAAACTAGCCTAAAATAAAACAATATAATAGTTTGATTAAAGGCTGCAATATACACATACTTACACAATGAAAATTATTTTGTTCAACTGTTTGCATGTCTACAGAAAGATAAATAAAAATAGGTAATTCTGAATCACCAGAGATCCAAACAAAAAGAGAGTGACCAGAAGTGCATGAAATATTTTCAAAGATCTGATTTTATCAGAAGTGTTTATTGGTGATAAGACTCAAAACATGTTAATTTTAAATGCTTTATGTACTATATGTACTACTGCTTTCATTCAGCAGTATCCTCAAGATGAGAAAAATGACAAATCCCTGTCTGCCACAAACAAATGAAATAACTAAATGTCTGCCTTTTAAACATATAAATATTATTAAGATTTAAAATGTCATTTGAATTTTTAAAAAGCAGCATTCTTATTATCTGGGTGAAAGTGTTGCAACAAAAAGATCATTCTTTATTATCTGTTGCAGTGTCATAGGATTGGAGCACAAAGGGGCAGCAGTGGGTTGTTCCCAGTTTGCGAACTGATGGCGATCTAATTTAGAACCTACCATTGGTCAAATGAGTCCTTTACTTTCCAAATGACTGCATCCTTCTTCTAAAACCAGTGATGTGGAACATTCATTGGAATACAGTAAATGAATTATTTTTCCTTACAAAACTTCCTAATAAATATTTGACACAAAGTGTATCACTACTAGGTACAGTAGTTCTCCATATAATGTGTTAAAGACACAAGACATAATACTTTGAACATACCTGAAAGCTCCGCATTGAGCATCTCTAAAATACTTTATTTCTTGTATATACTGAACAGACATTGATGTTTGTTTTAAGGTATTAAATTTGATATTCCAGATATTTTATAGATTTTTCTGTTTTTCTACAAGGCTTTCTTAAAAAGTACCCAATTTTTTTTATAGAAGGGGAATTGTTTTCAAATTATATTCATGTTTCTATTTGCATATTTGTATGGATTCAGCAAATAGACTTATATTCTAATTTGGAACATTATTTTAGTGTCTGATATGATGGAATATAAGGATAAACCTATATTCTGGGGTTACCTATGGGAAAAATCATTCATACATGATTCTGATTAATTTAGAAAACTGTTGTGGTTAGCTCTGGCCCAGCTCCTGCCCCAAGGAATGTGCAGATGGATGTGGGGGAAACATCCACATGCCGCAAGCCTTTTTTTGCTCCCGATGGAATATGCCGATGAAGCCTCCTCTGACCAAGGAAGCGTGAGTGACAAGGAAGAGGGGAGTTTGGCAGACAGCCCAGGAGGAGATCAATCATCTGTATCATCCTTGGATTCTGAACAAGAATTAATGACACATTCACGCATGCGTAGAGTGATGCATAGGAGACAACAACTGAAGGATTATTACAAGAGAAAATGAGGCCACCTGTGGTTGGTTGGGGCTGCTGTAATTAGTGCTACAGATAAAAAGAACAGCGTGCTGGTTTAGCCTTGTGGCAGTTTATCTGATTCATTGTTTTGTAAAGATCGTGGTTTTTCTGCTGTTCAAGATTGTGTGTAGACTCTCTGGACTTTAGAATTGGACTCAATTTCCCAGTTATTGGGTGAGCAATTGGATTGCATTTAACCTGTGCCTTGTGTGTACCAGAAAATCCCTTTGACATTTAAAAAGGGAGCTGTTTCTATTTTTCTGTTTATAAAAACTTTTGGCTTTTCCTTTTATCGTGTGGTGTGTGTCTTCCTGGACTAATTACCCTGTAATTCAACGGGCAGTTGAAACACGCAGGCAGAAAAGAAAACTAACTTTTTTACTGACCTTTGCAAATGTGGAGCCTTTTCCCTCAGACTCAATTGTGATTGTGTGTGTTCGTCTCAGAAGAATTTGATCTATATCCTCTTCACAAAATTTGGATCCTTCATCTTCTTCATCCATTAAAGCACCATAAGCCCCTTTCCTCAAAAGATCTTCTATTTCCTTTTTGGAGAGCTGCTGAACCTATAAATTGTGAAGAAAAGGAGCTGCCTTTTTAGATTAAAACTTTTTTTTTCTTAACAAGTATAATTAGAATTAGGAAATAATTTCATTTTCTCTGGGATTTTATCCAGTATTGGCTCTCCTTTGAAACAAAAGGAGAAATTCAAAATGGTCCTTTCCTTTATGGTGGTTCAGGAGGCCACCTTTTCCTACAATTGAAGTTTCTGAATCATGCCTTTCTCATTTCTATGCCATACTTCCAAATTCAAAGTAAAGCAATAAAGTTGGACTACATTTATTCCATTTCAATATAAATCAAAGGATGGATTTTTCCCAAAGCAACTGAATATGAAAGATATTGTAATAAATATAGTTTCTTATTATTTACAATGAATATAGAAAGTCCACATACCCCCAGTTAAAATGCCAGATTTTTAACTTTTAAAACTTAACTTTTTCCAGTTGTATAACTCAACTGAAAAACAAACTGAAATATCCCTCTTTTTTTGGGGGGGGGGCAATAAAAAACTACAATAACATGGCTGTATAAGTGTGTTAAACTAATACTTTATTGAAGCACTTTTTGACTTTATTAAAGCATTGTCTTTTGAGATAGAAGTCTATCAGTTGTAGCACATGCTTTTAAAACATAATTTTTATTAATTTTATAATAACAAAAACATACACACAACATATAACACAGTGCTCGATGATTTGTGCACCGACCAGACAATATTCAAACCCCACCACCAATATATTTATTTACATATTATAAAGTAATTCCAATTTATTCTTTGTTAGCTTGGTCTCAAATTCTATTAACCATATAACCCCTAACCCTATCCCATTGTCCCATCAGTTCTCGCAATTTATTTTCATTAAACATATTCATCTTTATATCCATAAAACTGAATGTGGTCCACCATTTATTTATTTATTTATTTATTTGATTTTTATGCCGCCCTTCTCCTTAGACTCAGGGTGGCTTACAACTTGTTAGCAGAGAGGGCTCTATGTGTCACTTGTGGCACACATGCTATAGGTTTGCCTTCATCAGTATATTCAATGTCTTGATTGCTATCTTGCAACTATGAGATCCTTTTGATGCTTTGTAAGCTCTTAATAGACCATGGAAAAAAAGAAATAACACAATTGGAAAGGGCCTTGGAGGTCTTCTAATCCAACCCGCTGCTTAGCCAGAAAAGTCTACACCACTGCAGACAAATGATTATCCAATATCTTCTCAAAAGCTTCAGGTTTTGGAGCATTCAGAACTTCTGTAGGCAAGCTGTTCCACTAATTAATTGTTCTAACTATCAGGAATTTTTAGTTCTAGGTTGCTTCTTTCCTTGATTAATTTTCACCCATTGCTTCTTGTCCTGCCCTCAGGTGCTTTGGAGAATAGATGGACTCCCTCTTCTTTGTGGCAACCCCTGAAGCATTGGAATACTGATATCATGTCACATCTGGTTATACTCAGTTCCTCAACTGTTCTTCATATGTTTTAGCCTCTAGTTATCTTTGTTGCTCTTCTCTGCACTCTTCCTAGAGTCTCCACATCTTTTTTACATTGTGCAACCAAAATTGGATGCAGTATGCCAAGTGTGGTCATATCAAGGCATTATAAAGTAATGTTAACACTTCACAAGATCTTGATTCTATCGCTGTTCATGCAGCCTCGAACTGTGTTGGCTTTTTTGGCAGCCGCTGCACACTGCTAGCTCATATTTAAATGGTTGTCCACTAGGACTCCAAGATCCCTCTCACAGTTACTACTGTTGAGCAAGGTACCACATATACTGTGCCTGTGCATTTTGTTTTTCTTGCCTAAATGTAGAACCTCACCACTGAATTTCATTTTGTTAGATAGTGCCCAATGTGCACCCCTGTTGGTTTTTTGTTATTTGTTTGCTTTTAGGTGTTTGCTGATTCGTTGCTTGATTATCTTTTCCAGAATATTCCCTGATATTGAAGTTAGGCTGATAGGTCTGTAGTAGCCCCTTTTTTGAAGATAGGAACTACATCAGCTCTTTTCCAGTCCTCTGGCAGTTCCCCGGTGCTTCAGGATCTTTGAAAAATATAATTCAGTGGTTCTGAGATCTCGTTTGCCAATTCCTTCAGAACCCTGGGGTGTAGTCCATCTGGTCCTGGTGGACAGGGTAGACAGGTGCTCACATACCATTTTCTTCCCTATCTTAACTTGTGTTCCTAATCTGTTTTTTGTGGAGCTGTTTTTGATAGATTGTACTATTTTTTCCCTTTGTGTAAAAACAGACGCAAAAAATGAGTTTTGTTGTTCTGCTTTCTCCCTGTTGCTTGTCACCTTGTTGCTACTTGCTCCCAGCAATGGACCAATTATTTCCTTGATTTTTTTCTTATTTTTAAATATGTTGGAATTTTGTTATTTTTTACTTTTTTTGGAAACCTTTGTTTGTTGTGAGCCTTAGTTTTCCTCACTTCATCTTACAGGCTCAGGCTATTTGCTGATATTCTGCCTTAGTTATGTGCCCCTCTTACCACTTTTTATACTTGACCTTTTTGTCTTTCAATTTGTCAGAGAGTTCTATATGCAGCCATGCTGGTTTCTTTTGAGAGCTGTTATTTTACTTCTTCATTGGTATTGGGCCAATGGCTTTTATAATCTCACTTTTCAAAATTTTCCAAGGTTCTTGAGTAGTTTCCCTCTTGAGGATTCTTATCCATGGAATCCTCTCCAAGGTCTCTCTAAGTTTATTGAAATTACCATAGCTCTTTTAAAGTCCAAGACTCTAGTTTGACTTTGTTCTATTGCTTGTGCTTGCATAAAGTTGAATTTCAATACTGCATGATCACTCACTCCCAAAGTTTGTTAGAAACCTATTGGATCTTCTACTTGGTGCAGTTTGTCGCCCAGTTGATGTTAAAGGGTAGTTAAAATCCCCCATTACTATTGTGATGGGCTTCCTACATACCTTAGTTAGCGACCAGCAAAAAGTTCATCTATTTCCTCTGTTTGGTTGGGTCGCCTATCGTATACATCTATGGCAATGTCATCTCCTCCCCTTTAATATTGACCCAAATACATTTAAGATAATTTTCATCATTGTTGTGCTCTATTTCTGTAGAGATGTAGTTATTTCTTATATATAGTGAAACTCTACGTCCTCTTTATTTGGTCTATTTCTTTTAAATAATTTAAAACCCTCTAGTTGTATATTCCATTTGTGGATTTCATCCCACCAAGTTTCCATAACAGCAACAATATCATAGCTGTCTTCATTTACTTGAATTTCTAATTCTCCGTATTTATTCCTCGTACTTTGTGTTTTGGTTTATAGACATTTGACTCAATTTTGATTGACCCTATGTTTACTGTCTACATAACCTGTATTGTGCCTGACTGCCCCTACTTTCTTGCCACCTGTTTGATTAGTGCACATGATATGACTATTAAATGTTTGGTTTTGGTTGACAGCAAGGCTGATAATCTTATCCACACAAACATCTATGTTACGTGCACTGATAACCCTATTAATTTTATATTTTTGGAGACAGAAATGTTTTATATCAATTAATTGTCCCTGGTGAACAGTTTAAATGTTTATCCAGAAAATCTGTGAATTTAATGCAAAGTAAGTTTGCATCTTTGATGGATGCAAATCATCTCTTTTGTACAGTTTTTCATTGGACCAGGTACAGACATAAGGACTAATAAAAGCACAGCCTTCCTTTTTACACCACTCCTTTAACTACGCATTAAACTCCACTACAAGCTGGTCTTTCCCTTTTTGTTCCCTATATATTAGTAAAACCTCTGAAAACATCACAATCCTTACTGGCATTGTTAACTATCTTAAAAATATGCCTCTCGTCTCTGTGGCAATAGCACCTGGCAGGCACCTGACCTCTTTTGCTGTAAGAGGCAACTGCATAAATGTTAGAAAAATCCTACTCTAATAGTATATGGTCTTGGCCATTCAGGAGGGGGAGGCAACAAAAAAAGGGAAAAAGGTAAAAAAACAAGAAGGAATTTGCTACCTAGTACTTTCCAAAAAATGAAAGCGGAATTATTACTAAGTGATATTTGGAGGGAAAGACACCCCCACAAAAGGCAATTTACCTTCTACTCCAACCCTCACAAAATTTGGACGAGAATTGACATGATATGGGCGCCAAAAATGGTGGCAGAACAAATAAGAGAGGTCGAGATAGATGTTAATACATGGGCTGATCACAACCCAATAGTGGTCTATATGACGATGAATAATAAACAGAACAACTGGCGGATGAATAGATATATATTAAATGATAAGAAATATAAGGATTGGATTGAGAAGGAACTAAAAATATTTTTTGAAATTAATAAAACATCAGACACTACTCCACAGAATTTATGGGACACAGTTAAAGCGTATATAAGAGGCTTAACAATATCTTATACAGCAAAACATAATAAGGAAAAGAAATTAGAGTACTTACAATTAACAAATGAACTAAAACAATTAGAATCCTTATCGCAGCAACACATTAAGAACAGAGATTTAAAGACAGAAATAAATGTAATTAAACATAAAATTAGAGTTATAGAACAAAACCAACTAACTGAAAAGATCAAAAGAGCAAAGCAACAATATTTTGAACACGCAAATAAACCCGGCAGATGGTTAGCGTATAAACTTAGAAAACAGAGCCAATCAAAATTAATCCAAAAATTAGAAGACAAAGATGGCATAATAAAATATGATACAGAAGGTAAGGCAGACATTGTGTATAATTTCTATAAAGAGCTATATGCTAAAGATCATGTCACTGAAGATGAAGTTTTTAACTATTTAAAAGCTTCAAATTTACCACAAATAACAGAAGACCAACAGGCCACCATGGATGGACCAATAACAATGGAGGAACTCCTAACAACAATTAAAAAACAGAAAAGTAATAAGGCCACAGGCCCAGATGCCATACCTGCAGAATGGTACAAGATAGAGAATGAAACAATAAGAAACCATATGTTAGAAACCTTTAATTTATGTAGACTTGAGGGAAAAATCCCCAAATCTTGGTCAGAATCACTGACAACCTTAATACACAAACAGGGTACAGAACCAGAAAAAATTAAAAACTATAGGCCTATATCATTATTAAATGTAGACTATAAGATATTTATTGCCATCTATGCAGAGAGACTCAAAAGAGTTATAAATGGAATAATACACCAAGACCAAAATGGGTTTCTTCCAGGGAGACAAATTAAAAATAATCTTAGAACTGTAATAAATATACTAGAGTACTATGAACAACACCCAGACAAGACGGCATCTTTAATGTTTCTAGATGCTCAAAAGGCCTTCGACAACGTTAATTGGATATTCATAAAAATGCAATTAAATAAAATGAGATTCGGCTCAAAATTTGTTAACCTAATAGATACTATTTATTCAAAACAAACAACGAACATAATACTGAATAACAATCAATTACCAACACTTGATATAAACAAGGGAGTTCGTCAAGGTTGTCCTATATCACCATTGTTATTTATCATGACTCTTGAAACCTTATTAATTAAAATAAGAGCGGACCCTAAAATAAAAGGTTTAACTGTAGGAGACGAAACCTATAAACTCCAGGCCTTTGCAGATGATCTAATGTTCATAATTGAAGAACCGACAACAACAGTTTCTACCTTACTGCAAACCATTGAACAATACGGAAACGTAGCAGGTTTAAAGATAAATAAAAGTAAAACACATTTCTTGACCAAAAATATGAATAAAACACAAGAAACCAAATTAGAAAGTATTTCTGGAATAAAGACTGTAAAAAAAGTAAAATATTTAGGAATAAATTTAACAGCGAAAACAATAACATTAAAAAATGATAACTATATAAAATTATTAGTAGAAATTAAAAAAGACTTAGCAATGTGGAATAATTTGAAAATATCTTTTCTAGGAAGAATTGCAACAATTAAGATGAATATTTTACCCAAGGTTTTATTTCTTTTTCAGGTAATACCAATAAACCCAGGCGGAATTTTTTTAAAAACTTTAACAAACCTAGTTAAAAAATTCATATGGCAAGGGAAAAAAGCAAGGATAAAAATAAATTGCTTAGAAGATATTAAAGAAAGAGGAGGATTTGGCCTTCCAAATTGGAAACTATACTATCAGGCTGCTGCATTAACATGGCTTAGAGAGTGGATAATCCTAGATAATAAAAGAACACTTAACCTAGAAGGACATGATTTAATGCTTGGATGGCATGCATTTTTATGGTATGATAAAGACAAAAACCATTCATATTTTAAAAGGCATACGTTAAGGAAATACTTATTAGAAGTATGGAAAGACATAAAGAAAAATCATTTTTTAAATATCCCAGAATGGCTAGCTCCTTTAGAAGCAATAACGCATCCAAAGTCTATAAAAGACAAGAAAATAACTCATAGATATAAAGAATTATTAAATGATCAGATGAAGCTTAAATCTAGAATTGAACTACAAGAAGAAGGGATAATAATAGACTGGTGGCACTACGCCCAGATCCGATCTAGATATCAGAAGGATAAAACTCTTTACATTTTTAATAAAAGTAAGAATCCTTTAACTACCTTAATTACCACTAATTCAACAAAAATGATAGGGAAAATATATAAACTACTCACCGCTCATAAAAATATAGAGCTGACTTTAAAAGACACTATGATAAGATGGTGCAGAAATATCGGCAAGGAAATAGACATAGATACATGGGAGAAAGTGTGGATTAATAATTGGAAAATGACTAAATCAGTTTCATTAAAAGAAAATCAAATTAAAATGTTTTATAGATGGCATCTCCCACCAAATAGGATAGCAAAAATGTTTCCCAAAACATCCCCAGTATGCTGGAAATGTAAGAAGGATATAGGAACTTATTACCATCAATGGTGGACATGTGGTAAAGCTAAAACATATTGGAAGATGATTGAAAAAATATTAAAAGAAATAATAAAGCAAGATATAGATAACACCCCGGAATTTTACTTACTAGGTGTTACAAATCAGACCTACAAGAAAGAAATTTTTTATTTAATTATACACATATTAACCGCGGCTAGAATAATATATGCGCAAAATTGGAAAGGGGAGGAAATCCCCAAGGAAGAAGAGGTTATAGCCAAAATATTAGATTGCGCTGAAATGGACATGATGACAAGAAGACTAAACGATCAAGAAGATACTAAATTTTATGAAACATGGAACAATGTTTATAAATGGATAAATAAATAAAAAAAAGACATATAGATTGATTTTTAGTTATTTCTTTTGCATTTGTTTTTACCTAGGTGATAACAATATTAATACTAGTTCAAAAGTACTTTTTGATGATTATGATATAGTAGTGTATGCACAAATATAATGCAATATACTAAGATCTTTGATGTATAATAATTGATATTAGCTTAAATCTTTGGATTGATGGTTTGACATTATTTCATCATACTAATTAGCGTTATATTAAAGGTATCTTTCTGGCAACTATGTTATACTAATCCTATTTAACATCTACATTGAATTCAAGATTTGTAAAACTTTAACTCAATCTTATTAACTTTTTTTTTCTACAATAGTTAACATATTTTTAATTATGTATTCTTTTTCTATATTTGAATGTATACTTTCATAAGAAGCGGGGAAAATACACCCCCACTTTATGTTCATTGTTTGTATGTATTTGTTTGTTTTTTATGAAAATTAATAAAAAAAATTATTAAAAAAAAATAGTATATGGTCTTGGTCAGAGTTACTTTAATTGATTGCAAATATGTACTACTATTTAACGTCAGTTTGAATTGATTAATTCTGAACACAGTCACATCCCAACTTATAAGAGGATGTTGACATTTATAAAAGCACATTATTCTAGTTTGTTTTTCATCACTAAATAATTTCAGCTTGTTTTTCAATTGACTTGTACAACTGAAATGTTATATTAAAGGTGAAAATAATTCTTAAACAGTTTATCTTGGTCTGATTTTTTACATCTCAAAACATGGCAATTTAACAGGAATGGGTAGACATTTTATATCCAGATTTTTATGTACTAATGCCTTTTTAATTAGAATCTTTAGATGGAATACTTAGATGGGAGTATGTAGTGGATCTGTCAAATCTTTTTTGAATAAAATACAGACCATTATCAGCTGACAATTATATTTGAAATGAATAAAGTACACAACATTAACATATTATATAGTAAGAGAAGAGGTACTAGGGAAAAAACTTTCTTCAGTTAATGTAATTCAGAATATATTATATGGCAATTTTATCTATCTATCTATCTATCTATCTATCTATCTATCTATCTATCTATCTATCTATCTATCTATCTATCTATTCATTCAATTTTTATGCCGTCCTTTTCCTGTGACTCAGGCAATAAAGCCCCCCCGTCCCTCCCCGTCTCTCTGCACACTCAAAACCCGTGTTTCCCCGAAAATAAGACCCTGTCTTCTATTTTTTTTAAACTCTGAAACAACTGCTTGGCCTTACTGCCATGCACTCAAAAGCCCAATTGGGCTTATTATTATCAGGGGATGTCTTATTTTGGGGGGAAATAGGGTATATGTGTGTTTGGGTGCGGGTGGGTAAAGAAAGATAGATAGATAGATAGATAGATAGATAGATAGATAGATAGATAGAGATAGATAGATAGATAGATAGATAGATAGATAGATAGATAGATAGATAGATAGATAGATACACACACACACACATACACAAATCAGGAAATCCCAGTATAATAGACTAAACTCAGAAGTTGAATAAATAGCATAAAAAAAGAATATCTGTGCCTGCAATATTCCATATTCGTGCAGATAATACAACATGGGCATATTTGTATAATCATCAGATGTCAAACTCTAAAGGAAAACTTTACACTATTTTTAAAGCTATAAATATAAATGAGAAGGAAAGAAAAGGGCCACATATATTTTACCCCATTTGTAGCATTCTCTCTTCCGCTCATGGATTGAAGCACTGCTTTATCAAGACCAAGTTTTAAGCTTGCTTTGTCAAACATTTCCCTTTCATAAGAATTCCTTGTTATTAATCTGTAGATCTTCACTGATTTGCTCTGTCCTATCCTGTGACATCGAGCCTGAGCCTGGAAAAATATGACATGAGATGTATTTTTTTAAACAGACTAAAATAGGTAGTAAAATGAACAAATGTTAGAACAATGTGTTATTTTAAATTGTTTGGAGTGTTCAAACAAAACATATTATCTGAGCAATAAATTCTGGGGGAAAGGGGGACATTAGGGAAATAGAATGTGTCAACTGCTTTTTACAATATTACCTGAAGATCATTTTGAGGATTCCAATCTGAATCAAAAATAATGCAGGTATCAGCAGCTGTAAGATTAATCCCCAAGCCACCTGCTCTTGTGCATAGTAGAAAAACAAATCTGTCAGAATCAGGTCTGGAAAACCTATCAATAGCTGCTTGACGAAGGTTGCCTCTTACTCTGCCATCAATTCTTTCATAAGGATATCTACAAAAACAAAGCAGTCTTAATAAGGTATACCCGCCATGCCAGTTATTCAATAATGAAAGCACTGTTCTCAAAATACGTATCTTTTCTTCTTACTAGCTTTTATAACTTTGTAGCTCAATTTTAGTTCTAGCTGTAAAAAAGTATGTATATAAGTAATAAGTGAGCAGAAAGTTCAATTATAAGATTTTTTGTTTCAAAAATGTATGTCAAATTGCTGAAAATTATACAAAGTTACAGCAAAAAATATTGCCAACAGAATTAATTGACTATCTATCACTCAGAATCAAGAGCCTAAAAATTGTTCCAATCGAAAAAAATCATAAAAGAAAAAAACATTTTTGAAAAGGTAAGATTTATCTATCTATTTATTTATTTATTTATTATTTAATTAATTATGTACGTATGTATGTATGTATGTACGAACGAATGAATGAATTATTAATGACTGTTTTATTGACTTTTATTAGAGTATGTTACATACTCTAAATGGTGGGTTTTTTTTTAAAATTATACATACAAATACATTATACAAATAATCGATAAAACAGACCAACTAATAAACAAAACAGTAGACAAAACAAAACATGTAAGTACAACATTTGGGAAAAGTAGTTTCCCCACTCTTTTAGAATGTTCAATCAGAGAATTTTTCCTCATAACTTAGTATTCTTTTATTAACGTATTGCTTTGCTTTACTTGTACCCTTAATCTGTCTTATAAGAGTTTGTAATTTATTTATTTTGTCCCTTCCTCTAGCCCAGTGGTTCTCAACCTTGGGGTCGGGACCCCTTTGGGGCTCGAACGACCATTTCACAGGGGTCGCCTAAGACCATGGGAAAAGACAAATTTCCAATGGTGTTAGCAACTAAAGCTTCTATTCTGGCATCTCGGAACATATTTTTACAATCCAACCAATCAGGCGTCTTCTTTCCCTTCTAATTTTTTCGACATCCTGTCCAGCTTTGCACATTCTAGCACCTTTTTAATTACCGTACCTTCCTTCGGTATTTTATCAGCTTTCCATTGTTGAGCATAGGCTATCCTAGCCGCTGTCAAAATATGAATGACCAAATATCTTACTTCTTTTTTAATTTTTTTGTTGAAAATACCCAATTAATATCATTCTGGGTTTTTTTCCCAGTTCTTCCTTTATTATTTCTTTTAACCAATCAGCTACCTTGTTCCAGTAATTTTTAGCCTCTAGACAAGTCCACCATTGGTGATAGAACGTGCCTTTTTCTTTTTTGCATTTCCAGCATAACGGAGAGACTTTCGGGAACATTTTGGATAATCTTTCCAGTTACAGGTACCACCTGTAAAACATCTTATACTGGTTTTCCTTGAATGTAATTGATTTTGTCATCTTCCAGTTGTAAATCTAAATGGTTTTAATCATGTTTTAGTCTAAAAGCATTACTACTTTTAGCAAAACTCCCATCACTCTCTGGGGGAGATGGGCAGTTTAGAAATGTGAAAAATAAATAAATAAATCATAAAGTCTAAAGTAAAAGGTTATATACTATGACTCTGAACATGGATAATTAACAAGTAATATTTTGTTTAGGCATTCTTCTAATTCATTGTAAAATATTCCTTCCCTGTGCAACACAGGATAAATACTTAATAGAATAATTGATAGAATTTATTTCCTAAACATAAACTATACTGTTGTTCTCACCGTCTTTGAATGAGGTAGTCTTCCAGTATGTCCAAGCAGCGCACCATCTGGGAAAAGATAAGCACCCTGTGGCCACCAGCCTTCAATTTTGGCAGCAACTTGTCAATCAATACTAGCTTGCCAGCAGCCTGGATCATTGCCTGGAGCTGAAAATCTGGAGAGTCAGGATTGTGTGTTTCTTTAAACTCTTCCAAAATTTTCTCTTCAGCACCTGCAGAGATTGGACAGCAATATGTGAATACTCTAAAGGTTTTATTGATAAAACTATGAATTTACTTCCAGTTCCCCATACAATAGAGTTTTATGTATAACTATGTATTTATATATTTATTTAAATTTAACATGGAAAATATATAAATAAGTACAAACAATAAAAGCAAAGCTTTCAGCAAACAAGTTTCACAACAACATAGAGGTGCCAAGCCAGAAGTCATAACAGATTAGGCAGCAGTGAGTGACTGAATAATTAATTAGCAAATTAAGAGCATTAAGTACCATATATATAACAGTGAACAGAGAACATAATGAGAAACCCAGTTTTTTTTCCTAGGAAGTGTTTTACCTACTGTTAGTAACCATCAAAATTATAGGTTACGTTAACTGAATTCTAGTATGAAACACATTTCAAAACTGAATGACTGCAATATCTACCAGGTAAAGAATACTTTGCGGCAAAATAAATTAACTGTAGATCATAATCAGAGTAAAAATGTCCCAATAAAAAAAATTATAGGTAAAAACTAACAAAATTGGATCATATGCAGCAATTTATGGTTCCTCCACCACTTCATTAAATATGAGTTATCTCATTGGAATTCTGTCAGAATCTGGATCATAATGGAGAGCAGTATATTAAGAATAAAAACCTCAGGATATCTTAAAATCATTATTACAAGGGTGTTTGCTAACTTAAAATATGGTCAATTTGTTTTTTTCGTAATTTAGTTTTATTTTAATACAAGAACTTAAATATCCCCATATTCTATAAATGAAAAACAGTACAAATAATATAATGTAGGAAATAAGCAGTATCATATATGTAACATTTGTGCAATGAAGCATTAGAATTCTGTTATATATCTAAAAATAGTGGCTGTTAGATGCGACAATGGAAAAATCCACACCAATCGTGGAAAGCAGAAATAGATACTTATTTTTAGCTAATTATTTTTAATCACTATTACAGTGTATAGAATTATTTTGAGTTAGACAAAATTACATTTTGAGCTATCAGAAACTTCATTTATTCTTTTTTTTACTGAATGAACCATAATTATATATATTAACAAGCTGACATGATTTTTTATTATGTGATTCAGTTCACATATCTGACGTATCTAGGCAGTTCTAAATTTTTTGATGATGATGACAAAAACAAATGCCCTTTAAAATTAGGAAATCATTTCTTCAATGAAAATAATGACACCTGGCTTGAAGATACAAGAAAGGCAGTTGATTATTGTCATATATTTATTAATTGGATTTGTATGCCGCCCCTCTCCGAGGACTCGGGGCATTTATGCAATCATTCAAGTAAGTTGTACTGTATATAGTTAAACCTGGCATTTGGAGATTTACAGTCTCCTCAAAAATACAATTTGTTTTAAAATCGAAGCCTGTAAATAATGCAGATTGTTAGCTATGTTTTAACTGTGTAAGCTACAGAAATTCATGTGCAAGTGAGATGGGTGACCATAACACCCAGATAACAATAGTCCTTACACAACGTTTTTAATAAAATAAGAGAAAACCAGCATACCATTTATAAGGTATGGATGGTTGCAACATTTTCTCAGTTCCATCATAGTGTTTAACAGATTAGGGACATTTGCTTGACCACCTCCTTTTGACAAAAATGCGAAATTCTTTTCAAGAATAGCTCTGTAGTATTTTTTCTGAATGTTTGTCAATTCAACTTCAATAATAGTTTCTTCCTTGGGTGCCAGGTTCTTCTCCACATCTTCTTTCAATCGTCTTAACATCATTGGTTTTAAAATTGCTTGAAGTTTTTGAACCTGATAAAATAAATGTTTATATTATAATTTTTATTCCTATTACAGATATCCTTATATAATATGTACACCTTTCCATAATTTTCTATTATGCTGCAATTTTTGGAAAAATGAAAATATTTCTATAATTATTATTATCATTCATCAACAGTGTTTACAGGATAACTTTATTATGGTAAGAATAACTTCATTACGGTAAATGCTCTATTTAACAGATGATTTGGGGAAATGAGTTTCTGTTAAATCCAAATATCCATTAAATCAGAATTTACATCATTTGCATAATTACATAATTGACATGACTGCTGTCGTTTGCAGTAAAATCCCAATTTAATAGAAACATGCTTGATATAATGCACATTATCTTGTTAATGGAATGAAGTCTGAACTGAACATTTGTCTTGTTTATACCAAGTCTGGTAAAAAGAGATCTGTTAAACAGATTGTTTACTATGATAACATGCACTAAAAGATCGTAGTAACTGATATAAAACTATAATTCAAACATTCAAAGCAATTAACATGCACTGGAGGTATTACATGACTAAAGAAGTCTTTAATTGTATGAGATTTAATCATGCCAATAATTGAATAATTAAATTATAGTAAATAAAAAGGCCCATGTGATACAATAGTACAGCAAAATCCTTGTAGATATTTATTAAACAATGTATTATCTTTCTTCTGCAATGGGATATAACATTTTATGTTGCTATTTTGTGAGTTAAAATATTGGTAATATTTTGCATGCTTTGTTTTAAAATCCTGTTTATCAGATTTCTTCAATCTAATAATCTCCAGTTGTACTGAATTAACAGCTAAATTCCTAGCTGACATTGTTCAAATGTTTTAAATGCTTTAAATGTTTTTAAAGCTTGTTTTGCTTTTAAATACTTATTTTTTGCTTTGTGTTTTAAGTATCCCTATAAATATTAATACATTTTAAATAATAATAGGCTGACTCTTATATTCCAGAAAAGTGCATTATATAGTTTACATTTACACATAACCTCTTTAAACATTACAAATATATATATATTAAAGTTTTAATTAATTTTGATAATAATAAAATGCAAAACCTCCTATAAGTAAAATACAGTGGTACCTCTACCTAAAATGCCTCTACTTAAGAACTTTTTTAGATGAGAACCGGGTGTTCAAGATTTTTTTGCCTCTTCTTAAGAACTATTTTCTACTTAAGAACCCAAGCCCGAAAAAATTTCCCAGGAAATTTGAGAATGGCATGAAGGCCCAGCCAGTTTCCTGCCATTCCCCCTTTAATCCCGTCCATCTCGGGCTTTTCTGGGCTGCCATAAGAGCCTTTCGGCGGTGCTTAATGAGGCTTTGGCAGTCCAGAGCGAATGGAGCATTTTCTTTTCTCTGGGCGCTTAGAGAGGAAATAAACCACTTCGCTGTGGTGACTCCCTCGCGCTGCCTCCCATACACCCAGTGCGAGATTGCCTCCCGGAGCGTCTGGGCGCAGAAATGCAAAAGGGGGCGCTTCGTCCCGGCCGGATCAACTCGGCTTCAGCCAAACTGAGGAGTCTCCACAGTGAAGGAAAGGCGAAGGCTACAAAGCAAACGAGCGAGTGGAGAGGGGAGGTCTTCAGCATAGGAAGGAAGAGGAAGCAGGTGGTAGTAGCAGCAGCAGGCGCCTTTCGGTCAAAGGAGTGGGAGGTTCCCCCCTCTTGCCTGCCTGGATTTCTCTCTGGCGCAGTGTATGGGAGGCAGCCTCGCGCTGGATGTATGGGAGGCGCATGCTCTTCTTCACCGCCTCAGAGTCCTGCTTTTTTTTAAGCCTTAAAGTTTTAGATTTTACCCTTACCTCACTTTCTTCCTTTGGCAGCGACTGTCCTCTTCCTCTTCTTCCTCCTCCCACCCAAAATCCGAGCTTTTATTTCTTTCCTAATAGGTTGGCACGCATTATTTGCTTTTACATTGATTCCTATGAGAAAAATTGCTTCTACTTACAGATCTTTCTACTTAAGAACCTGATCATGGAACAAATTAAGTTCTTAAGTAGAGGTACCGCTGTAGTTTGGTTCCAATAAAAACAAAACTATTACTCTAAGGATTTTTTTCAGAATTGGGTGATTATTATAATTGGAAATATTGTGGAATTATGCACCTGTTCCTCCGTTTTTAGATCACCAAATTCCTGCATGAAAGTTGTTTCTGAAGGAAAACGACTTGGTTCCAAGAAATGGAGCAAGCTAAAAAGCTCTTCTACAGTATTTTGCAAAGGAGTCCCTGTTAAAAGCACCTTGTGTTCCTGCAAAAAACAAGACAATGAAAACTTATTTATTCATTTTTTTGTATTTTTATTTACTTATTTATTAAACTTTTATGCTACCCATCTCCACTACAAGTGAAGATTTCAATCTTTTTCATGTCCATTTTTTCCTATTGTACTTCAGATATTATCAATGGATTGTTTAAAGTGTGCAAATGAATTGTAGGTGTTTCATAGCATTCTCTTAAGCAAAAAAAAAATGTAATGACAAGAATGTTAACAAAACTGGAATTCAAATGGACAGAATTAAAATACATTTCTCTGAGATTTAAGAATATCAATACCCACCAGGTCCATCATTTTGAGACCTTCTAGCAGCTTACAATTCCTGTTCTTCAGCCTGTGAGCTTCATCAATGATCACACATCGCCACGGAATGTTACGGAGCTCAGGACAATCAGTCAAAATCATTTCAAATGTTGTAATGATGGCATGAAATCTGTATGATCCTTTAATTGCACGACCCTAAAAGCATACAATTTATTATGTAATTATTATATATGATTAAAACAACCTTATGCATGATTCAAATGTTTTCTCCCAAAACTAAAACATTTACTGACTAATGATGATAGAATTGTGGATAATACTCAAATCCTGCTCTTAAACCTAAACCTCTTAAACCCAAGGAATTTACTTTGGAAGTTGTAAGCTACTATAACATTGTGCATTCTTTATAATGGTTACCAATCATATAAAATGTTCTATGGACTACTGATAATGTGACAATGTGGAAAGAGAACCATATTAATTAATTAATTAATTAATCAATCAATCAATCAATCAATTAATTAATTAATTACGGTCTGCCTAACAATCTGCCCTCTCCTCACTCCACTCATCCTAATTTTTTACTTCCATTTTATTTATTAAATTTATATACCATCCTTTTAGCCTAGATGCAACTCAGTGGCTGCATAAAATATTAGGATGATAAATATAAATATTAAAAATAATATTAAATTTATATCCTGATGAAGGTAACTGTAGCACACAAAAACTTATGCTTTTTAATAAAATATGTTAGTTGGAAAAAGTGCTACCAGACTCTTCCAGATTTTTTGATATGATAGAAAAATGTACTTATAAATCATTCTTAGTTTTATTTAATCAGAGTGGAAAAACTGTATTCTATTTGTTTTAAATCTCCCCATTTAGAAAACCTTAATAGAGTAATATTTATGTGTGCAGAATTTATGGAAAACATTTTCCTTTGGCAACGCCTTTTCCAATCCTGTCTTTATATTTTGAAACAATAAAGGGCAATAACGAACAAGAAGAAATAGTTATTTGAAGTCATCTTTTATTATACTAATAACATTTACCTGTGGGTCTTTGAAGTACATTTCATATGTCTGAATCATCCTTCGACTGGCTTGGCTCCCATGATACACAACAACATTCAACTCTGTCCAGGTGCGGAATTCTCTTTCCCAATTGGGGATTGTAGACAATGGGGCAATAACCAAAAATGGACCATGGATTCCTTTTAAATATATTTCATAGAGAAATGTAATGGACTGGATAGTTTTTCCCAATCCCATTTCATCTGCTAAAATGCAGTTGCGTCTGCAATGAATAAATGTTCAGTTCTAAAATTATAATTCAGCTCCTCAAATGATTTACAAAACACACTTCCTTATTTATTTAACTGTATGAATCCTACGTCTCATAAGGACATTTTCTTTTAAGAATTAAATAGTGTCAACTCAAACATCCTTCTTAAAACAGAAAAAAAAACCACTTCCAAGTTTAATAAAAATTCATGCACACAAAAAATACATGGAGGCAGGGGAGAGAGAGAATAGAATAGAATTTTATTGGCCAAGTGTGATTGGACACACAAATAATTTGTCTTGATGCACATGCTCTCAATGTACATAAAAGAAGTTTGTCAAGAATCATAAGGTATATAGTCACAGAAGTGGCTATTTTACTAATTAAGATCATTAAAACACCCTGTATTTTAAAATATTCAGGGATATAAAATTTGAACAGTCAAACTATATGGTTTCACAATGAATGCATGTTACATACGTGTTGTACCAGTTGAAAAGAAGCCAGTTTACTCCTTCTAACTGGTATTCCCTGAGTTTGTTGTTGTTTTTATATTCTCTGGAACATTCTGATTTCTTCCAGTCATCAGCAGGAGGTCGCTCCTATTTCAAATGCAGCAAATCATATTAGTGGTTTCCACAAACCACATTATTAAACTACTATTAATAAACATTTTCAATAGAAAGCTAAATCTTACCACACGTTCTGTTTCTGGCTGCCTCGCCACAAGTTTCTCATATTCTTCAATCTTAGCTTGATCTATGTCTTGCTTTAATTCCCATGTGCTGTCTTCATACGGAAGTGAACACCATTTCACCAAATAATGAGTCACAGGCTTATTAAGGGAAAACAAACAAACAAAATGATTATATGAAAGTCAATGAATATGATTAATGGCACAGTAATTTTGTAAATTAAATAAAACTTAGCATATTTCATTGAACTTCTATTTTTAATGTAAAAACAGACATAAAGCTAGAAAGTACTTTGGTACATCACTTTTAAAGTTACTGATTACTAACTCATAATTCCAATTCTTTTACTAATTATCTGTGAATTCACCAAAGACTGACCTTAGAAAAACAAGGGCTCTCAGAAGAATACACAAAGTTCATTGATAAGTGTACTGAATTAGTAAGAAAAGTGGTTTTTCAAGAGATCAATTGCAATGAATATGGAACCAGAAGTTCAAATGGTTTTGATATTGGCCAGGTGGAGCGCTGCCAAGGCAGCACAATAGCAATGGCATTTATACTTAGAAATCATCTCACAGTGACAGATTAGATTACTAGAGTTGAAAGGGGCCTTGTAGGTCATCTAGTCCAACCCCCTGCTCAAGCAGGAATCCCTACACCAGCAATGGCGAACCTATGGCACGGGTGCCACAAGTGGCACACTGAGCCATATCTGCTGGAACACAAGCTGTTGCCCAAGCTCAGCTTCAATGTGCATGTGTGTGCCAGCCAGCTGATTTTTGGCTTGCACAGAGGCTCTGGGAGAGCGTTTTTGGCTTCCAGAGAGCCTCTGGGAGGATGGGGAGGGCGTTTTTGCCCTCCCCCAGGTCCAGGGAAGCCTTTGGAGCCTGGGGAGGGCAAAACACCCACCAGAAGTTTCAGCCTCCAGAAGGCCTCCAGGGGGGCGAGGGAAGCTGTTCCCCCCCCCCCCCCAGACATTGAATTATGGGTGTGGGCACTCACACATGCACAATAGTGTGCATCCACACTCTTTTGGTACCAGAGGAAAAAAAGGTTCACTATCACTGCCCTATTCCATTTCAGACAAATGGCTGTCCATTCTCCTCTTGAAAATCTCAAGTATTGGAGCCCTCACAATCTCCGCAGGCAAGCTGTTCCACTAGTTGATCACTCTCACTATCAGAAAGTTTCTCCTTATTTCACATGTTATAGTCTCCAGTCCCCTAATCATCCTGGTTACTTTCTTTTGCCCTTTATTTAGTGTTTCAATGTCTTTTTTGTAGTGTGGCAACCAAAACTGGATGCAATTTTCTAGGTCTGGTCTAACTGAGGCTTTATAGAGTGGCATTAGTAGCACCCTAGTGCTTTACAGCCTGATCTATAATAAATAGCTGTGATAAGGAAACCATTTAAACTGCTTAATAGTAATCCTTATCACTAGGCAACTAAAATCATATCCCTGTAAATTAACACTACAGCTAGATCTCTCCCCCCACATTAAACTTCAACAAAAATGTAGCTGATTCTCTCTGTGTATAATATTTTGTGAAAGCTCACATGTGTTCTACAGCAAGTGACAAACATGAAACTGATAATTTCCAAGTCATAGTCCCTGCACTGTTTTTTGGCAAAGTTTTTCATTTGGCCATTTGGATGGACATGGATGAACCAATACATATGCAATATATAATAAGTAGCTCTATCTAATTTGAAAGTCTGAAAAAAAAATCACCCAACTGGGAGAATCAATAAGATGCAGAATTGCTTAATCTTGACTACTTTTATGTGTGCCTTGCATATTCTTAGATGTTCCACTGCATTCCAATTGGAGTCAAGGTCTGTCGGGATTTGAGCAATTTTATCTGCAAAAAACTTGTTAAAATCCTCAGTATTATCCTGCAAGGGTTCATCAGCTCCCCCCTGGTTAATGAAGGAGGGAGTTACCCTAAACAGAGTGGGTGGGATTCTGCAGATGCAATTAGGGAGACATTATATGCGTGTCTTGTCGCCCTGATCGCCACTTTGTAAATCTCCATATAAGCTTTTACAAATGTTAGGTCAGATTTGGATTTGCTTCTCCTCCAATTGTTCTCTAGACATCTCTTCTGGCGTTTCATCCCCCGGAGTTCCTCAGTGAATCAAGGAGATCTCCAGGGTCTACTGCCACAGAGAGGTCACAAAGGCACTATTCAGTCCAGAGCCTCCACCGTCGCCGTATTCCAGGCTGCCGAACTGCGTACAGGCAAATCCGGCAAAGCCTCAAGCGCCCTCTGAAAGCCCTCCAGGTCCATCAGGAATCTGGGAGGATTGGAGCCTTAAAATCCAGCCACAGCAAAAAATGATATGACCATGACAAAGGCAAGATATCTAAGCCCCTTAATTTCAGGTCATTGTTCAACTGCTCTGAGAGGAATACCATATCGGGAGCGTATCCTCCTTCGTGAGTTGGGCCCTGAACTACTTGGATCAGGTCCATCCGCTCCGAGTCCTCGGAGAGGGGCGGCATACAAATCTAATAAATAAATAAATAAATTAATTAATTAATGGTTGCCATGAACTCCTGCACCAACCCAGAGGATTTGCCGAACGACAGCAGATTAAAGTCCCCCAAGACAATAGGTTTGGGGGATTCTATTGCCAGCCCAGCTAACTCGAGTAGCACAGGCCGGGCTGTTGACACACAGTTGGGGGGCAGGTACATAAGCAACAAGCCCACCTGTACCCTGGGTCCAACTTCACAAAGAGGGACTCACAACCTGATATCTCGGGAGCAGTGAGCCTGTGTAGGACGGTGGTCTTCTTGGCTATAATAGCCACTCCTCCCCCCCTTCCCTGGGGTCGCGGCTGGTGCCACACCTGAAACCCGGCTGGGCACATTTCAGAGAGAGGGGCCCCTCCCTCTGGGCCTAGCCAGATCTCAGTCACACATGCCAGGTCAGCCTCCTCATCCTATGTAAATCCTATGTATGATCTAATGATTTCAACAGCTACATCAATGCTTAATCCCCTATTTCTGCATTCAAATTTATTTAAATTTATGTAATTACACACTCACTAAACAACATGAGCAGATAATAAGGATTAAAAATAATGCAGACATACACACACGAACAGGTTTGGAAAGACTGGATTTACACTTCTCAACTACTATGGTAGTCTAGGCACAACCATCTGGAAAGAGAGACTAATCATATTAACAATACTGACAAATGTAAGAAAGTCTGACCAAGAACTGGTTGAAGTTTCCAGTAAATGAACTATAGCTAAGACTGCTTGTTTTGATTATATAAAACTGCAAGTGAAACTCAATCCATAAAAGTATATTTGTATTGTTACATTTAAAGTTGTAAATATGTTGAAGGAATAAATAAAGGCAAAAATGAAAACAAAAAGTTTTTTCTGCCTTGATTTAACAGGCCACAATGGAAACAAACAAATGGAAGAAATTATAGAATATATCAATATTGATAATGTATTGCATCCAAAAGATATGGAAAGTACAGACAAGAGAGATCTGCTGCAATTAATGAAGAAATTGATATTGGACTATGTAACAAATGTTAAGTAAGATCACAAACTTCTCCTATAGAAAACAAGTCAGGAAGCCCACCACTATTGGGCAGTACATTTCTCTACAAGATTGGAAAAGGGAAAGTATAATAATAAAGATAAAAGTGGTACTAGTGTTAGGACCAATATTTGCAGGACTGAATGCAAAATTGGAACTGAGGAAATATCAATAAACAAAATTTTGGTGGAGATGCAGCACCAGACTGTTGGCATTTGCAAAGTCCATTTCAAAATAAAAACAAAAACCAACAAAATCCCATGCAAGTTGAACTGCCAAGAACTATCACTGGAACATTGAAAACAGAACTGTTCTTTGAATCAAAGCCAAAATTCTGCTTATAGAATATGCTCCAGAATACAGAGGTCTCCTGCCAAAAACCTTACATTTGAATTCTATGTAGTATGTGCTAATATGCATGAAGAGAATAGGTATAGTAAACCACAATGCCCATAATTAATAAGATAATGTAACGCTTTAAACTAATGAAAGATATTGAAATAGTGAAATTATTTTCTCTGCATATTTAAAGACAAAAATACATTCTAACAATGTTTTTGAACTTTTTTTATCACATGATCTTCCCCACTTTTTAAAACCATGTAGATGTTCAATTTATGTGGATTAAATTTCAATATTTATTGAATTAAAAATTAAAACTGACACATTCACTGCTGTTACAATTATTTGATGGTGTTTTACAAAAACGTTTGTTTCTTTAACTGGGTGAAACAGTATATCATGAAGCATCATAAAGGTCTTTGATATATTAGTGCTACCCAAAATCTATTATAACATATACTATATATTCAAAATATGGCTAGGGTGATAATAAAAGCTGGACCTGCTCCTCAGTATGGATAATGTATTTTTACAAAGATTTGACAACCATATAATTAATATAAAATGCTTAATAAATATGTGACTTAACAGCACTTCTTAAATTTGAAACTTTCAAATAATATATATATTTAATTATGTTTTCATTTTATGTGAAATTTTAATTTAGATGGAGAATAAAAATAACTTATACTGTATTCAAAAAGAAAATATAACAGTATTTTACATAAGCCAAACTTTAAAATTTCCTGAACACACAAATTCATTTTCTATTACCATATTTTATATATTTTGGGCATATTAGTATCTTTCATATCAATTGATATAGCAACATTTTGTCCAGGTGAAGGATATGGATGTTCAAGTACAGGTAATCTTTAAAATTGCAACCATAATAGAGATTACCTATCATGGTTGGGTAAATTGTGATAGTTGTAAAACAGGTCAGTCATGTGATCCAATTTTACAAGTTTTTCTGATGAACTCCGTGGTCATTAAGTGGACCAATGGTCTGCTAAGAGTGTTGTTTTGCCAAAAATTAAAGTAAAAACTGATAGTTTTTCAGCAAAACTATCGTAAAATGTGGTCACATGACTGCAGAATGCTGCAAATGGCTATCAATGAGACTCAGTTGCTGAGCAGCCAAAGTTCAAACACTTGATTGTGGGGGTGGTGACCATTAGAGCTTCAAATCTCGGTTGTAAGTTACCTTCCCACAGATCCATTGTAACTTCAAATGGCTGCTAAGTGACAAAGTCGAGGACTACCTGCAGTATTATTTAAAAATTAATGCATATCCAAACATGTAACAGAAATGCCCATTACAATAAATTAAAATGAAAGTAGTTTTAGCAATGTAAGGCATACTTCATTTAAATTTTGCTAGCAAACAAGTGCAATTTAAAAATAAATAAATAAATAAACTTACCTCTCCATTATCATCTTTGCTATCTGAAATATCCATTATTCGGTCAACTTCAACATAATCTGGATTAAAAAGTTCATCATCTATCTATTAAAGGGCAAGCATGAATAAAGGGGGGGAAATCAGTAAATAAAGCCATAGGGGAAAATGCATGTATATCATTAATTGAAGTGCAACAATCAAGAATGATAGCATTTCTGAGAGAATTGAACTTCTTTCACTTTGTTAACTGGACCTCTTAATCACAGTGTAAAACTTTTTATCATGTAAGAATGTTTAGGAAGAGGAATGTTTAGGGATATTTTAAACGACATGGGAAATTATGATTCACTAACAAACATTTATTTATTTATTTATTTATTATTTGGATTTGTATGCCGCCCCTCTCCGAAGACTCGGGGCGGCTCACAACAAGTGAAAAACAATCCAATACAATCCAATTAATTAAAATATTATAAGTTTAAGAAAATCCCCAATACTAACATACACACATACAGGCATACCATATATAACTTCAACGTGCCCAGGGGGAGATGTTTAGTTTCCCCATGCCTGACGGCAAAGGTGGGTTTTGAGGAGTTTACGGAAGGCAGGAAGAGTAGGGGCAGTTCTGATCTCCGGGGGGAGTTGGTTCCAGAGGGCCGGTGCCGCCACAGAGAAGGCTCTCCCCCTGGGGCCCGCCAACCGGCATTGTTTAGTTGACGGGACCCGGAGGAGGCCCACTCTGTGGGACCGAATCGGTCGCTGGGATTCGTGCGGCATCTTAAAATGTTTATAGCATATGGTGCATTTAGCATTCGTGAAAGCTATGAAAGCTATATGCTGTAGAAATAAATTTCTAAAGTCACCTAATTACTGCTTAAATCATATTCAGAAATAAATATTCCTGTAAAAATAAATCACTCTACTAAACAAATAATTCCCTCAATACTGTCAGACTTTTTACTAAATCTGCACTTCTATTCTACTAGTTTTTCTCATCATTCCTATCATCCTTTTCCTCCCACTTAGGACTGTATGACGATAACTTGTTGCTTGTATCCTAAGATTTTTATTAATATTTATTGTTTCTTCATTGCTTATTTGACCCCTGTGACAATCATTAAGTGTTGTACCACATGATTCTTGACAAATGTATCTTTTTCTTTTATGTATGCTGAGAGCATATGCACCAAGACAAATTCCTTGTGTGTCCAATCACACTTGGCCAATAAAATTATATTCTATTCTATTCTTCTAGAAATAAATTAGATACCCTCTTTGTCTCCTACTTTATCTTGGCAATGATCTTATTTTTTTTAAATATTTCTTAAATTTATGTGAGAAGTGGTATATAATTGTGTACAAATCAAATCTATTATAAATACATACTTTTTTCTCTTATATGGTGTTGTGCAGTTGTTTACCTGTTCAATTAATGATTTACCTAGATTGCCTGGACAAGTCCCTGCAGTTTTCTGGTTAAGATTTTTCAGAAGTGTTTTGCTATTGCCTCCTTCCTAGACCTGAGAGAAGGTGACAAGCCCAAGGTCATCCAGCTGGCTTTGTGCCTAAGGCAGGACTATAACTGACTGTCTCCTAGTTTCTAGTTTGATGCCTTAACAACTTCGCCAAACTGGCTCTCATGTGTTTGCTGGTACAAGCTAACAGGCAAACACACATAGCATTTTTTGAATAACATAAAACATTCAAGGATTTTCGGACACATTATATAATTGTTGAATTGCCATATCTTGCCAATAGTTACTTGGTTATTGGACAGCTACTTAGTCATTGCTTGATACATCTTACATAGCAGCTAACTTTATCCATTAATAGTTATTTCTAAGCATCCTTTCCACTAACTTTCCGCCATGGAATCTGATGTTCTGTAGATCACAGATGGTTTCAGAAGAGAATGGAACATACAGATTTTCATGACAAATCAAACAATTAAGTTGTAACTTCTTTTTAATTGATTATTCCATGAAACTGGAGGAAAAATCCACCCAGAGAGACTGTTTTGGATAACACAGTGTTTTAAATTGGACTGTCCCTAATCAGCTTATTGCAGTAGCTACTTAATGTGCAGAGAAAAGTGTATTATTCCATCATGACTTAGGAATTATTTGAATTCATAAGTCATGATGAAATAATACATTTCTCTGCAAATTAAGTAGCTAATTCACTGCAGTGGGTTGATTAATTAAGTTGTTATGTAGCCCTATTAATGTAGATTAATTTTGTTCATTCTCACCTGCTGATCGAAAAGAGGAATTTATGAAGTTCCCTATAAGCAGAAGCCATGGACCCACTTTGACAAAGCTAATTGGGAACATCTGAGTCTCATCTTTTTCAACAGACATGAGAAAATGCTGAAAAACCCAAAAATTTTTGTACTTTCTTGGTCTAAAAAGATACTTATAATAAAGGTAGGATAAAATGGAGTAAGAACATTAAAATTGCTTCAACATGATGACAGCATAAATAGGTCATGATCTTGAAGCAGTTTTAAAATATAAGCCCCTGAGATGAGACTCATTTGGCCTTCCGAAAGAGCTTGAAGATATAGCTCTGCCAACTGGATTGAGTCCTAATCGGGATTTTGGAATTCTGAAAGTGGCTAATGGATTACATTACAACCACCTCCTCCCTGTGAGAACTTTGCTCCCTTCCACTCCATCTTATTTAATTTTAACTGACTTTTCAAATTTAAGATCCCTATTTATTGTATAATGTTTTATATGGCAATTTTATTGAATGCTTGTAAGCTGCCTAGAGTTGCCTTTGGCAAAATGGGTGGCACATAAATCCAATTTTAAAAAGTTAAGTAAATGGGCAAGCATGTAAATAAATAAGTAAATAAATAAACTAAAACAAAACATGATAGCATAATATGTCTTTCCTAACTGTTTAGAAGATGACCATAATTTCTAAGGTTGCATGTAATCATGGAAAAAACACTGTCTTGACAACATAGGATTCTACTTGTAATTTATGGGATGATATAGGACACAGTTTATCGAACAGCAATCTCAAATCAAAGGTTTAATAGGAAATAATTGGCATCTTGGACACAAAAACTGAAGAAAAATTAAAGAAAATTGGTACAATTTAGTGAAAAAATAATCTCCAGAAAGCACTGCATGTAGTATTCTGAACCAGCAATGGTTTGTGAATGTGGCATGTGTTGCATGTGACTTTATGCTGACTAGAACTGGTTTGCCTAGATTAAACTTCAATTTGTCAACTTCCAGACACCAATTCCATAGCCTACTGAGAACAGCACCCAAATAAATCAACATTGCTTATGAAATCTTTAGCTACTTTGTTTTCAAGCATTGCCTGTAGTGGATATCCAGTTGTTGCTAACTATTTTCTAAGCTCCCTACCCTGTTTGGTTTAAAGATGTAAAGAAGAGACAGGATTTTTAGACCTACAAACTGTATTTATTAAAGAACAGCACAATTATCTTATTCTATCTCTTATATAGATTTTGAGACAGAACAATAAACAAAAATGCATTAATTCTTGGGCATTTATATAATTCCATATTTCCTAGAGGGGAACCTCCTGTATCTTTTGGATCAGAGTGTGCTGTTTTGTTTCTTCTTCTTCTGTTTCAGTGTAACACTGTAAAGTGAGGGGATATCCAGTGTTAACCTACACACCAGTGAAATTAGATCTTCCCATTATTTCACCTAGATATGGCAGCCATAAAACTCACCATCTACCAACTATTAAATGAGGTTTCAATACTGAAACATAATTATCAGGTGTAACTTTGTGGGCAGTTCAGGCTTCCTACTAAGTGACAGACAAACTATTATTTACTCAGTTTGCTTAGAAAAACAACAAGGTTTTAATTAAATATTACATGAAATAAAGATTCAGGACTAACATGTTTTTGCTCAAATTCCTTTGCTACTTGATTGGACATAAAGATATATGACACATATTGCTCAAATCACTAGCTTTTTTGTAACTTGAAGCCTCAGCTGGTTCTAGTTTGCTTGAAACAGATTAGACTGAAATTAAGAAATTATCTGGAATATGTGACATCATTGTGGAGAAAGGGGAAATTACTTATTTGTACGTATCTATAAAATTAGAATCAATCGTTTTAAAACAATAATAATACAATAAAGTCTAAATCTTGTAACAATGTAAGAAGCCAGCATAATAAAATACAATTCTAAAATAAATCAATAAACACAAGAGTTAAGATCATTAAAAAATCAAGAGAATTTAAACATCAATCCACTTCAGTAGACTGAGTGCCTAAAAATCTGCTTTCAAAATATTTAATAAAAATATTTATCCAGCTTATATAAAGTATTATTAAAAAGGAGCCTATGGGAGCACAGCTTTACAATATATTAGGTGCAATATCTTCAAAGCATATAAGTATTTACAGACCTATGAGATCCAGATTCCTGTTTCAATATGATCAGCTATCACATTGTACATCTGCTTACATTCCAAATAGTTTTCAAAAAAAATTGCGGGTACATTGAATAACTGAGCTTCACTTGATGGAGTTATCAATGAATTTCAGCCTCACTACATGATTTAATCCAATTGAAATAATAAAAATATACCTCTGAAAGGAACTTATTTTGAGCCTGCTTTGCTTTAAATCTTTTAATCTTCTGTTGAATTCTCCTGTCTTTGTCCAGTATTTCCACAGATGCCCATTGGCAATGGAGGTAAGAGCTAAAAGAATGGAGAAAAATAATCATAATACTAAGCTTATTACCTGTATTTATGCAAACTGACTGTTGTCAGTTTGCATAATTGTCTTAAAACTAATACATAAAGTGTATAGTTTTATGGTATCATTTAGCAAATAATTGCAATGGACATTTGATTAAATATGGAAGATAGGACACTGTGAATCCTCTTTTACTAATATCATCTCTCTAAATATTAAGAAAAAAATTGTAAAACACAAGTGGATAAATAACTCAATTCATTAAAAAAAATCCCTGATTTGCATGAGAGTATGGCAGAATGCGACTTGCTTGCTTTAGGTTAACAGTGTTGAATTGAGCTATTAGCTTTGTGACTAATTCATGGCTGTTACTTGGTCAATAAACCTAATTCATAACAGTAACCATCTACATAAATTAGTCTGACATAAACATTTTAACAGAATAAAAATGTTCCAAGTCAGCTTGATTTAAATCAGATATTGCACAATTAAATATTTTCTACCACAACGTTTGGAATTGAAGAGCACATTTGGAATTCCTAGAGTTGGTTGTGGGCAACTCAGAAATAGTTATACAACAACTAAAACAGGGAAAACACTAGGGCTTGATAGACTTCCAAGTTGGCACAATCCAGTGTATACTTCATTAAAGTATGGAAAACGTTTGGTGGCCTTTAGTCTGCTTCTTTGAAGGCAAGCTTGAAAGTGGTCCTGCTTCTCACCTTTTACTTACTTTAAAGGTGATTGGACTTTTCCCTTGATGCCCATCCTCCCCACCCATCTGCTGGTTTATTCTCCCTGTAGTTGATTGTGTAGCACTCTTAATTATAACCTGTTATTCTTAACTCTTAAGATGAATTTGCTTTCCTCTAGAAAGCTGAAGATAAGACTGCAAAGATAGGTTACCTCTATAGGACAGGAAGTAACCTTAAAATCTGCCTTCTAGCCTTACAGTTGAACTATTAAACTCAGTAAATTTAAATGTCAATTTCTATAATGTCATTTTCACTTCAACAATAGCTGAAATTTACATTACAGTGATAGTCTGCAGTAGCAACTAAACAATATTGTAGTTATTATATATTTTTAGTCTGGAGTTCTGTTGTCATCTAGTAACTAATCTCATGGTTAGAAACTTCCAGCTCCACTCATCATTAAATAGTGTATAAACTAAGACGTTGTAGATACAGAAATATTCCATAAGGACACATATTCTCCTTCCAAACATTTAATATTTTGTATTGATACTCATATCAGAACATTATCTATAATTGATTTGGATGTAATCTTTAGATATGTAATATGTAAAACTTATGTTTTACATATTGTGAAACTGTTTAAAAGAATGCTGAAGACAGGGCTTGCTTACAAGTTTTTGTATTTTACATAAAATTCTTCTGATTGTGTTTCTTCTCCATTCTCCATCTATAAAAAGAAAGATCAGTGGTTCTGATTACAAACTGTAGTAAATATCACTTTAATCTTAGTTAATAGAAAATGCTACTCAAAAACAGCATGTGTTTGAAATTTTACAATAACAAGAGAGTAGAATAGAATAGAAGAATAGAATATATTAGAATTAGAATCTATTCTATTCTACTCAAAAACAGCATATGTTTGAAATTTTACAGTAACAATAAAAATAGGATTTAAAAGTTTCTTATATATTTTTAAAGGAAAAGTGCAGAGAGAAATGCAAAAACGTCCTTGAATTTACTTAAGACTTGAAAATTCTACTCATTACAATTTCCAACACATGAATCATTGTAACTCCTCCCTAACCACACACAGCTTCATTCACAACAACTTGACCCCAAAATGGCTTTCTGCCAAACCCACAGTGCTAAAGAGAAGCCAAGTATACCATTTTCTCAGGCAGCAGCCAATTAGCAACTGCACTCCTGAATGCCTTATGTATTATTTTTGGCTTGCTCTTGACAACTTTATATTGTGGTTTTGTGACTTGTTCAAGTAGTGTTTTAATATGGTTTATGGTTCCATAGCATTAGTACTGCCGAATAAGTATTCATATTAAGCTGGACTTGAAATGTGTTATTGTTGTTTTAATGCATTTTTATATAGATTTACTTGATAGTACAATTACACAAAACTTGGCAAAAAGTCCTTACACATCAACTAGGTAAAGAAAAGCCCAAATGCTACTTTCATTGCTTAATTTTAACACAATCCTGTTAAGTAGGATAGCATATCACGCAATCACAAAATCTTATTTTAGACTTTGAAATACAGCTTTAAATTACAATTGTGTTTAAAATGTGTATACACAACCCAGATGAACAGAAACTCTCAGACTTACAACCATTATGGTAACCAGCATGTATTTGTGACAGTTGTGGTTCCAGGTAACATGATTGCCATTTTCGACTTTCCCAGCCAGCTTCTGACAAGCAAAATCAATGCAGGAAACTGAATGAGAGAGCCAGGAACAAGAGATGGAGCCCCCCTGCTGAATGTGCAAACAGAATCGGGTGGGGGCCCAGTTACAACCCATGACATGGTATGAGTGAAATATGTGACTTGTTGGAGAAAAAGAGGGCCAATGAGGTTGGGGAGGAGATCTCTGGGGAATGGGAGCACCATAGTATTACGGTCATCATAGTATTACGGTCATGGGAGAGGTAGATATAGTGGGAACCGAGGGGTAGGCCGCTCACGGGGAACTAGGATTTACTGTTTCAAAGTGATAATGTGTTCCATCCCCTCTGGCTCAGCTTGTACACCTGGTGACTTGGGATGTCAGGACCCTGGGCTCAAGCTACTGCTGTTTAATGCCAAATCTATTGTCAACAAAGCTCCCCTCATTCGTGATTTAATCATGGAGGAGGGAGTCAACCTGTCATGTATAACTGAGACCCGGCTGGGCCAGGAGAGGGGTGTCCCCCTGTCAGAGATGTGCCCAGACGGATTTCAAATATGGCATCAGCCGCGATCCTAGGGAAGGGGTGAAGGAGGGGTAATTATATCATGCAAGAGTCTTCTTCCTCGCAGGATCCCTGCCCCAGAGATTGTTGGGTGTGAGTCTCTCTTCCTGATGTTGGACTCAGGGGTTCAGTTGGGTCTATTGCTGACGTACCTGCCTCCCAGCTGCGTCACAATGGCCCTGCCTGCATTGCTAGAGGCGGTAGCCAGACTGGCGATGGGGTTCCCCAGGCTCATGGTGCTGGGGGACTTTAACTTGCCATCGCTTGGCAAATCCTCTGATGCAGCTCAGGAATTCATGGCTTTCATGACAACTATGGACCTGACCCAAGTAGTTCAGGATCCAACTCATAAGTGGGGTGTCACACGCTTGACGTAGGATTTCTCTCGGGGGAGTAGAGAGATGGTCTGAGATTTTTCCTTTATCATGGCCAGATCATTTCCTGCTGAGGTTAGACTTTAAGGCACCGCTTCTCCATTGCAGGGAGGTGGAACCGATTAAGTGGTTCCGCCCCAGACGGCTAATGGACCTGGAGGGGTTCAAGAAGGAGCTTGGAAAGATACCCGAATCCCTTGTCCACAGACAGTCCATCTAAGTCCCTAGTAGTTGCCTGGAATAGGGCGGCATGTGGGGCACTGGATCAAATTGTGCCTTTACAACCTTTGCAAGTGGATCCAGGAAAACTCCCTGGTTTACTAAGGAGCTCCGAGAGATGAAAGACGAAAAGACACATCAAGAGCGATGCTGGAGGTCCAGTAATTCCGAATCTGACCGAACAGTACTAAGAGCCTTATTAGGTCTTATTTAGTGGCAATACAGGCGGCAAAATGTTCACATTTTTCCGCACTTATTGTATCTGCTGACTGGTGCCCAGCCACCCTTTTTAAGGTAACTCGCTTCTTCCTTCAGGTGGAGGGAGCAGTTTTTGTCAGATAAAGTCGCTCAGATTCAGATAGACCAGGACCCTGATTGGGCAATGCAGGCAGAGATGACAGGGGCAGATCTTAGTCCTACTAAGATGAGTTTGAGCCTGTGACTCCTGGGGAAGTGGACAAGTCTATGAGACCAATGAATTCCTCCAACTGTTTGTTGGACCCGTTCCCCTCCTGGCTGGTTTCATCCAGCAGGGAGGTGTCACAAGGCTGGCTCCAAGTTTTGGTCAATGCTTCCTTGAGGGAGGGGTTTGTCCCACAACCGTTAAAGGTGGCGGTTGTGAGGCCCCTCCTCAAGAAGCCTTCCTTGGATCCAGCAGAACTTAAGAACTTTTGTCCAGTCTCCCACCTTCCCTTTGTAGGAAAGGTTGTAGAGAAAGTAGTGGTGCTACAGCTCCTACAGTTGTTGAAGGAAACGGATTATCTAGACTCTTTTCAATTGGGTTTCAGGCCTGGCTACAGCACGGAAACTGTTTTGGTCTCTCTGATGGATGATCTCTGGTGAGATGGGCGTTATTCCTCTATCTTGGTGCTACTTGACCTCTCAGCTGCTTTCAATACCATTGACTGTGATATCCTTCTGCACCGACTAAGGGAGCTGGGATTGGGAGGCACGGTATTACGGTGGTTCTCCTATATCTGGTTGATTGCAGTCAGTGTTGGTGGGAGGGTAGAGGTCGATCCTGGATCCCTCATTTGTGCAGTGCGTCAGGGCTCGGTCCTCTCTCCCCTATTATTTAACATCTACATGAAACCACTGGGTGAGATTTCAGCAAAATGCTATATATCTCCATCCCATGTTAGTTCAGTGAAGCAGTGGATGGGATGTGCCAGTGCCTGGATGAGGTGAGGGTCTGGATGGGAATTAACAGGTTCAATCTTAACTCTGACAAGACCGAGTGGCTGTGGATACTGCCTCTGAAGAACTATGTTGATTGTCCTTCCCTGGTTCTTGCGGGAGAGACATTAACCCACTCAGAACGGGTTCGCCATTGGGTCTCCTTCTAGACTCACAGCTAAGATTAGATCAACACCTGACAGCTATAACTAGGGGGATCTTTGCGCAGATTTGACTAGTGTACCAATTGCGACCCTACTTGGATCGAGAGGCTCTTCTCACAGTCACTCATGCCCTTATCACCTCATGGCTGGATTATTGCAATGCACTCTACTTCAAGGTTACCCTTGAAGTTGGTCCAGAATGGAGCTGTGAGAGCTGTGGGGGATGCTCCCAGATAAACCCACACTACACCAATTCTTCATGAGCTGCAGTGGCACAATTCAAGGTGTTGGTAATTACCTTTAAGGCTTACATGGCTTAGGGCCAGAGTAACTTTGAGACCGCCTTCTACCACGTAACTCCCAGCGACCAGTTAGATCCCACAGGGCCGGCCTTCTTCTGGTCCCATCAGCTGAGCAGTGTCAGCTGGTGGGTCCGTGGTGAAGAGCCTTCTCTGTGGTTGCCCCAACTGTCTGGAATCAGCTACCTCCTGAGATCCACACTATCCCCACCTTATTGGCCTTCCAGAAAGCCATAAAGACCTGGCTTTTCCGACAGGCCTGGGCCCTCGGGGGAATTACTAACGAGGTCGACCCATGAATGTATGGACAGCTGTAATTATTTTAAATTGAAATGTTTTTATATTGATTCATGTTTATTTTTGTTATGAACCGCCCTCAGACCCTAGGGGGTTGGGCGGCATAGAAATATAGATAGATAGATAGATAGATAGATAGATAGATAGATAGATAGATAGATAGATAGATGTTTACCAAACACATGATTCACTTAGCAACTGCAGCTATTTGTTTAACAACTGTTAACAGGAACGAGGAAAATATATAAAGTTGTCTTAAGTTGTAACATATGCAAAATCTAGTTTAACTGTAAAAATCTTATTAGTTTAAATTCAGCTAGTGCATAAATTAAATTCCTCTTTTAGTATTGTGAATTATTATAGTGATTATGCATGAAGAGATGAACTACTAAATACTCATCTACTAAACAAATACTGTTCCTTTCTAATTTTTCTGACACAGGTTGCCCTTAAAGATGGCCCATCCACCTCACAGCTTTAGTATAACTAAGAAAACATATTTTTCTTTTTTTGGAATATTAATTATTTTAGTTAAACTGATTTAACTAAATCTAATGAACAGAATTTTTAATTGAAGGATGGAACATAATACCATCTTTCCAAGTCTGTTGCTTTCTACACAGCAATTTTAACCTTTATTTTTATTCTGCAAAAATCTTAACAGCTTTATGCTGCACATTGTTACGTTAAGCATTTTTTTTGCCAGAATCTTGTTTTCAGAAATAAAAAAAATCATATAACGGAGTTGCTTAATGACTATGGTATTCACTTTACAACAGTAGCATTTGCTTAACAACCATTGTGAGAAAGGCCATAAAATCAGGCATATGTCACATAGTGACCCACTTAATGATTAGCATGATTTATGACAATAATGGTCACAAATCAAGCACTATCTGTAAAAATATGTTACTCAGGGTTTTTTGGGTAATTGTTATGGGTTGGATATGGCTGTCAGATCTCTTTGGCAGCTGTCTCAAACAAAAATAATTCTTCCGAGCAAGATTATCACCTATTATGATGAAAGGGATGGGTGAAAATAAATTCAGCAACTGGACTGTTTCCAATTTAGAATCACTTGAACTCCCATTACATTACTGTGGAGAATTTCATTGTTTCTAATAGCTCCCCCATGAACCAGAAGAGAGGTTTTTCTTTTCACTGATAACGGAGGATTCTGAAGGTCACTATTCACAAAAATGTTTCCTGAATATTAATCACTCTTTAATAAATATTGTTAATAAACTACTGGCAGGGCAAAAGAATTTAGCCAAGGTAGCAAACTGTGGGCAATAGATGCTTTAGATTATATACATTTTGATTTGGCCCTGGTATCATGACAATATTATTAATGTTTTTTTCTAATAGAATTACTTATATTAGAGGCTGAAAGAGTATTTAGTGATAGGCAGTCTCATCCTTATGAAGATACAAAATATTCTATAGAATCCAAGGAACAAAACTGTAAGGATATGAGTTCAATGCATTGGATCTAGCAAAGCAAACATAGCTTATTCTATATGAGCTAAAGCAGATAAATAAATGTATAGACAGACAGATGATATACTCTCTTAATGAACGAATAATCTGGCTTACAACAAAATCCCTATATTAATTTTGTTATGAAAGCATAATCCTAATTTCATATCCAGAATGTGTAAAAATAATTTTCAATCTATTGTTAATAGCTTTATGAAGAATTATCAAAAATAGCATAGATCATATAATTCATTTCTGCTCTATTTACAATTTCTTTACTTATTACCCTTTTACTTTAAATGAATCTCTGAATAGGTAATGCTGAAATTTAGAAATCTATTTTTAAGAAATTCAAAAAACATACACACCAGTAATTAGTAAGTTTTGATTGACAGTTGTGAAAGAATTTACAGTGAAACAAACTATTATAAAAATGAAGATTTAGATAATAAACATTACCTGTTTCTTGATTATGCGGGTACTCAAAATTTTTTCTACTACAGGACCTTCAGCATCAGAAGATTCCTTAAAATGAAATATTTTATAGTTTAAGTTTTAAGTTTTATTAGATTTGTATGCCGCCCCTCTCCGAAGACTTGGGGCGGCTCACAACAAGAGCAATACAATATACAAAGTACAAATCCAATATAAGTTAAAAGCAATTTAAAACCCATAAATATTAAAAAAACGATCATTACTACACAATCATACCATTCTCATATATTACAGTCAGAAAAAAGGTGGTGCTGGGGGGACAAGATAGTTATTCCCCCCATGCCCGGTGACATAGATAGGTCTTCATCATCTTGCGGAAGGTGGGAAGAGTAGGGGCAATTTGAATCTCCGGGGGGAGTTGATTCCAGAGGGACGGGGCTGCCACAGAGAAGGCTCTTTCCCTGGGTCCCGCCAAATGGCATTGTTTAGTCGACGGGACCAGGAGAAGGCCAACTCTGTGGGACCTGATTGGCTGCTGGGATTCATGCCGCAGAAGGCGGTCCCAGAGGTATTCTGGTCCGATGCCATGTAGGGCTTTACAGGTCATTACCAACACTTTGAATTGTGACTGGAAACTGATTCGCAACCAGTGCAGGCCGCGGAGCGTTGGCGAAATGTGGGCAGATCTTGGAAGCCCCACGATAGCTCTCGCGGCCGCATTCTGCACAATCTGAAGTTTCTGAACACTTTTCAAAGGAAGCCCCATGTAGAGAGCATTGCGTAATTATTGAATAAAAGTACAGAAAGGAATAGCCATATATATATAGTCAGGATTGGTCATGTGTCTCTATTATTGCCCTTTGGAAATGTCTAACTTGAACTTGAATAATGCTGTCACTTTGGGGAAAATTATATCAAATATAATATTGAACTTTTCAAATTCCAGATATAAAAATTATTTTTAAAGGTTCATCATCTTTCCCCACCATTTTGTCAGAACTGAAGAAGTTTCATGGATGAGAAGAGAAATGTTTTCAAGAAAAAAAAATCAAGGAAATACAGTTGCCTTTTGGAAAAGCAGTTTTGGGACACCATGACCTGGATGATTCAGACCCTCCATAGAAATGTCACTGTGTTCAATTTCAATATAAGATGAATATTGTAAACCTTTTCAGGTTTTAAAGAAATAATTTCCTATTCTCAATCATTTTCTTGCAATTGTGCAGCAGCCACTCTGGAAGAAAACTTACCATTTTCTGTTCTTTTATCCCTTTGTTATCAAATGTTGCTATATCTACACACAGAGGAATACACACACGCACATGTACACACACCATATTTTTCAGAATATAAGATGCACCTTTTTACCTCGCAAAAGAGGCTGAAAACTTGGGTGTGTCTTATACATCGAATGTAGCCCCACTCATGCTTGCTTGTTAAGCCAAACAATTCATATCAGCTTCCTGACCCTCAGCCAATTTGAGGCTGGGCCATGTGCTAAAATGAAAATGAAACTAGCTCCAAGGCAGCAAATTGCTGGGAGAGAGACGCATAGATTTTTACTTTCTGATGAACTGGATGCAAGGGGGTAAGTCAATAACTATAAAAGTTTGTAGAATGTTCAAATTATTAGACATTTTTTAAAAGACTGCTTTATTAGACAACAAAATTAAAAAAGCTTTTTAATATAAATGCTTGCTCTGAAGAGGCCCAGTGGTATTGCATCTTCTTTTAAATAGTAGAGAATACTTCCAGAAAGCCATATCAATTTTAAAGACCAGTAAAAGTATAATCTAAAATGTAACAGTGTCCACTTTAGTATTAAGATAAGGCAGCTGAGTTAAACCTTGACTTAGTCGTGTTTGGAGTAGATCTATTTAAATAATTGGGAGGAGTTAGTATGACTACATTTAAGAAAACTTTCTGGCATTAATATACTACCATAATGTACATTTCTCCAATTTTTTGCTATTTCCAAAGGTGCACAGAAATACACAGCAAATAGTGTATACCATCTACTGTTTGCCAGAAGGCAAATTTCCCGGAGACAGAGGCAGAATTTTCCCCCCTTGTTTTCTTCCCCCAAAACTAAGGTGCATCTTATACTCCGAAAAATACGATACACACACAGGCACACAGAGAAGGGGGGGGGGAATATTACTAGGACAAGTTTTCTTTTTCAGCATCCTGTCAGCCCTCCTACGTAAGCTAGAAAGAAACTAATTCTAGTTTATTGTAAGACTACATTTCAAGTCTGAAAGTAAAATCTGTCTCTTTTAACTGTCTGATCAAATAGTGCAAGTCTTGTCCAAGTTTCTTTCTCTGATCATTAAGTCACTGGGAGTTCCACCCTTTCTTGTCTGATACTTCTCTAGAAAGCATCTCTTTCCTTCATCCCTCCAGGTCATTCTCACATACCATTACATATTCCAAAATCACTATACATATACCTCTATTAGTGTTTCACATATTAGCAACAAGGAAGAAGTATTGAGAAATAAGGGCAGAGAAGAGAGAACAGGGAAAAATATCAGGAGCTAGAGATTGATGAACTAAAAGGCAGGACTTACAAGTTAAATTTTAAATCCTTAAATGGCTGCTTATTTCCTAGAAATAATCTAAGGGAAGCTCATTTATCTCTAGAAGTGATTAAGGAGCTAGGTCACTTGCTCAATTACAAAAGTTGCTTTTTCAAATGGAAGAAACACATTCTTAAATCATTTATAATTTAAAGAAGACATCTTCTCATTCTGCTATAAGTTCTGCTAAATAAATATATAATTAAAAATGTTACCTCTGTAAAGGATCATTATATACATTTTTAATGCTTAAATTCATCAAGAAACTTTATTTTTATTTACTTTATACTGCCTTTTTGTTTTATTCAAGAATCTTACATTATTAAAAATACAAAAACAAAGCATAACAAAGTTAATGCAACTAAAATGAAACAATAAATCAGACTGTTAATTACATATCAATTAAAGGCTCAGTGTTTATTGTTTTCCTAAACATGCTCACTCAATGCATCTCGTTCATTTTTCCTGAATATTCAAATAGTTGATTTTCGATTAATATGGCCATCTTAAAAAGAGCTTCTCTTGCTGTTTCGAGTAATAGGGCAGAAGTACTATGAGTGGTGTAGTCCTGCAAATCATCATTAAGCCAGTCCCTTAAGTTCTGTATAGCAGGCAACTGGCAGCAAGTGGAGTGTTCCAAATGCAGAATTGTTGCAAATATTTGACATAGCACTGGAAAAGATTTAAGAAGGCTTTTAAAAATAATTACTGACCAATAATTATTTCAGTATGCCTATTTTCGCCAATGGCTTCCTAAGTTAATTATATGAAGTTTTTTTAATGATGTAATATCATATCATCACTATTCATTTTATTCAATTCATTTTATCCATCATTTACACTACATAAAAAAAAATCAAACATATCCCACTGCTTACTAAAAGACAGTAATTTCATAAAGGGGTTCTTTTAGTACCTGACAGCAGGAGACAAGCTTGAGTGGTTTATTAAGTCATAGAAGCCAGACCAATGAATTCAGAGAGATAAATTCTGTCTCTTTGGAGCCTCATTTTAAGCTTTTCAACACAGACCATTAATTTCATTAAATTGTGTAAAATTACATATTGTTGGCATGTAAAGAAAATGTGAATGAACACAGCCTTTAAGAATCTAAATAACTAATTTATTTTGGCATGTTGAGCCAAACTGAGATGGAAATCCCTTGGAGGGGAAGAAACACTACAATATTGTACAAAATTTTTAGTTTTTTCCTCATTTGAAGAGCAAAAATATGAACAGACCTGTTGTTCTGCTTGAGAGTTATTTGAAGGGGAGTTTCTTCCAGCAGCATCTGCAGCATCAACTTCTTCATCAGAAATCTTGAATTCCAAGTCTTCTGTATAACGTTTTCTTTTAACTTGCCTGCTAGAACGCCTCTTCTGAAAAAGAAACAAGAAATAAATGTATATGTTTCTATGTTGTTACCAATAATAAGTATTTGTTCCTAGTTCCATACATTAGTTCCTTAATACAGAATGGTTTTCTTCAGTTTGTTGGTCTGATGTTCCAGTTCATATACCCTGTTTTTCCCAAAATAAGACATCCTCTGATAATAGCCCAATCGGGCTTTTGATTGCATGGCAATAAGGCCAAGCGCTTACTTCAGGATTCAAAAAAATTTAGGACAGGATCTTATTTTGATTAAGGATAAATCTATTCACAAAATATACACGGAGAAAAATGAATACAATTCTAAAAACATGGCTGATTTTATTGTTTATGAAACACTGACAGACTTAGGGTAAGCTATAAGAATGATCAGAGATTCTCAGTCTGGAGCAAACTATCTTTTGGTAGTACCAAGAGTGGATCTTTGGAAAAGTTATACAGAAGGTAAAAAGCAAAAACAAAAAGAAAGAAGAAAAACTATAAATCCTGTATGAAGTATTAGTTGACAGATTAAGTGCATAGGGCGTTCTAAGAAATGATGTGTGGAAGCAGACTGAAACAAAGTGAAGACAATAATGTAAACAATGTGTTGCACAAGGGTGAAAAAATTACTTTAATAGGTAGTATGAACAATTATTCTTGATAGAACGATATAAGGAAATAGACCAAGGATAAAAAGTGCATATTCAGTGAGAGAAAAAAGTATTTAGTCAGCCACCAATTGTGCAAGTTCCCCCACTTAAATTTATTTGCAAATTATGGTGGGAAATAGGTATTTTCAGAGTCTTTGGAGAGGAGCGGCATACAAATCAAATCAAATCAAATCTAATCTAATCAATCAATCAATCAATCAATCAATCAATCAATCAATAAAAATTTGGTCACCTACAAACAAGCAAGATTTCTGGGTCTCACAGACCTGTAACTTCTTCTTTAAGAGGCTCTTCCGTCCTCTACTCATTACCTGTAGTAATGGCACCTGTTTGAACTTATTATCAGTATAAAAGACACCTCAGTCACATTCCCAACTCCACTATGGTGAAAACCAAAGAGCTGTCGAAGGACAACAAAAACAAAATTGTATCCCTGCACCAGGCTGGGAAGATTGAATCTGCAGTAGGCAAGCAGCTTGGTGTGAAGAAATCCAACAGTGGGAGCAATAATTTGGAAATAGAAGACATACAAGACCACTGATAACCTCCCTTGATCTGGGGCTCCATGCAAGATCTCATTCTGTGGGGTCAAAGTGATCACAAGAACCGTGAGCAAAAATCCCAGAACCACACAAGGGAACCTATTGAGAGCAGAGAGCTGAGACCAGGGTAAAAAAGGCTACCATCAGTAACACACTACGCCGCCAGGGATTCAGAGCCGGCAGTGCCAGGCGTGTCCCCTTGTTTAAGCCAGTACATGTCCGGGCCTGTCTGCAGTTTGCTAGAGAGCATTTGGATGATCCAGAAGAATATTGGGAGAATTTCATATGGTCAGATGAAACCAAAGTAGACCTGTTTGGTGGAAATACATCTCATCGTGTTTGGAGGAGAAAGAATGCTGAGTTGCAATCAACGAATACCATGCCTACTATGAAGCATGGGGGTGGCAACATCATACTTTGGGGCTGTTTCTTTGCAAAGGGACCAGAATGACTGATCTCTGTCCATAAAAGAATGAATGGGGCCATGTATCATGGGATTTTGAGTGCAAACCTCCTTCCATCAGCAAGGGCATTGAAAATGAAACGTGGCTGGGTCTTTCAACATGACAATGATCCCAAGCACACCGCCAGGGCAATGAAAGAGTGGCTTCGTAAGAAGCATTTCAAGGTCCTGGAGTGGCCTAGCTAGTCTCCAGATCTCAACCTTATAGGAAACCATTGGAGGAAGTTGAAAGTTTGTGTTGCCCAGCGACAGCCCCAAAACATCACTGCTCTAGAGGAGATCTGCATGGAGGAATGGTCCAACATACCAGCAACAGTGTGCGCCAACCTTGTGAAGACTTACAGAAAATGTTTGACCTCTGTCACTGCTAACAAAGGATATATCACAAAGTATTGAGATTAACTTTTGTTACTGACCAAATACTTATTTTCCACCATAATTTGTAAATAAATTTGTTAAAAATCAGACAATGTGATGTTCTGGATGTGTTTTCTCATGTTGTCTCTCATAGTTGAAGTCTACCTATGATGTCAATTACAGGCCTCTCTCATGTTTTTAAGTGGGAGAATTTGCACAACTGGTGGCTGACTAAATGCTTTTCCACCCCACTGTAAGAGGAGAATTGCTGCAAAAATGAAGATGGGAGAAAACTAATGTATAAGGACAGATGCAAAAGAATACAAAGAAAGGAAGGAACATTTAACATTAAAAGGAAGATACGGAGCAATTTTGATGTGTATAAAAATACATTTATTCCATCAGAAATGGAATTTAGAATAAAAGTAATGAAATAATTTGGGACATAACAGAATGCTAGTTTGTGTGTTTTACATTTACATTTGTAGTATATCAATAACTAGAATTGAGATTACCATTACAACTGCTAAAATGTAAGTCATGAAGGCTGTGACAATAATGAAAAACAGAAGACTACAGGTGTAGTTAAAGCATGTACGTGATTTTCTTATTGACTAGCTATGTAACTTAATGCATTTGTGAAGTCATCTGTGCCGAAGGCCCAAAATGTTGTTATTGCTTCATTGTGTAAAAGGAATGACATTAAAAGTAAATACAGAAACCATAAGAGGATTTCTTCATTTAGTGTTCCTTGGAAGACGTTTAGAAGAATTCAGACTAAAAGGACACAACAGATGGCAATAATTTGCAATAAACAAAATTTGGAAAATATAGTAATTTTATATCAGGCAGGGTATATGCAAACCATAATTTTTTTTTGCTCTTCAGTGTGCCATTGAGAAATGCATGAAGGTGAGAAGGGACGTTGGTCTTACCTGATACGTTCCTTCTCAGAGAGGTGAATATAGCATCCAGAAATGGGTTCAACGCCATCTGCTTGCTAATTGGACTGAGTCTGTCAAAAGCTGTTTAGGTCACGCCTCTGTTGCTATCCTTTAGCAGCTTTTGACGAAGCAAAGCGAAGCGACAGACTCACATATGCCATGGTCAATAAATCCTTAGTCCTCCTGTAGTCCAAAGGCAGAGAGTCCACATACAATTAGTCCCCAAGTGGGGCTGGATGCTATATCCACCTCTCTGAGAAGGAACGTATCAGGTAAGACCAAGGTACCTTCTCCGTTGTGGTGGATATAGTATCCAGAATTGGGACATACCAAAGCCGGCTGTCCATCTAGGAGGGGCCAGACTGTCTGACCATTCCTCAGTCCCTTACTTTCTACTTCCAAAGGACACTCCCACTGAAGCGTAAACGTTCTCCTTATAGTATTTAACGGATGGAGAAGGGGATAACCAGGTGGCTGTTTGGCAAACCTCAAGGTATGCTTGAGTTGCCCATGCCGCCATTCATTTCTAGTGCTTGAAATAATGACTTCCTCCCTCTCAAAAGGGCCATTGGGATCTATATTGCCTGTCTTATCTACCTATTCTGCTGTTGCCTCCGTCTTTGGAAGTAATACTTCTGAGGGCACTGGAATCCCGCACCTAAGTCCTGAAGTTGTTAAGAAGATCACCGGAAGTTTTGGGCTGCTTGTGCTTCCAAATATATGGAAAATGATGGCTGAATTTTTTGCTTTTCTCTGGACTCCATCAACCAAGGTTCCAGAGCCTCCCCAAAGAGTTTGTCTGTGGAGAAAAGGATAGAGGCCAGACACCACTTATGGTGGGCATCCGCCTGCCAATTTTTCAGCCAGACTAGGCACCTGGATGCCACAGTAGAAGCCATTCATTTTGCAACAATCCTGGCCGTGTTGAGGGTAGCTTTTGCTGACAACTGCAATGCAGCAATGACTTCATTAATATCCTGTTGTAGTCTGGTGTTCATTAGTGAATACCTGTTCTGAATCTATTTGAGCCAAATTAAGGAAGCCCTATTAAAAAAGGATGCGGTCATGGACACTATGATGGCCCATGAAGCCACTAAGTAGGCCTTTTGGAGCAACTGCTCTGACCGTCTGTCTTCTGGTCACAAGGTTTCCACCAGATCACCTGGAACTATCAAGGCTTAGTGTAATGCTGTGACAGGCCCATCCACTGTCAGCAGGTGCAAGGCATTGGCCAATTCAGAGGCTATGTTGTATAGCCTCTTTTCTGTGCTGGAAAGATTGGGCCCCGAAGTAGGTGAATGAAGCGGAGACGTGACCACCTCCACAAATAACTGAGGTGTGGGTACCATTTCCATCTTGGGCATTTGAAATGAAAAGAGTTATATCAGGTAATGTTTTCTGATAGCTCTAAATCCTGGGGACACTCCCCCTCTGAATAAATTGTGTGTCCCTCTTGGGATGCTCCTGAAGAGCTCTAGATAGCGTGAGAGCTGTTGTCTTTGAGTAGATATTGGGTAGCCTGAATCAGTTGGCCTGAAAATACTAGTGCTGCAGGAAGCAGATACTGGGAAGTCTGGAGACCTGAAGCGAGAAGCTGCTTAATCATCTTGGCTATGATGGCTTGCGATAAGGTGGGGCGATAACCTGCTCAGCTTGTGATCTGAGACCCATAGCTTTAGGTGTAAAGGTAGTGGTGGATGGATCTCTGACCTATTGACCAGGGACATGATTTTGCTAGTGATCAGTCAAGGAGACCTGTAAATTACCCCAGACATAAGCATCTAGGTTTGGAATTAGCTGGTCCAAGTGGGAGTGAACACCAGTTAATCCTTCAAGTGAGGTCTCTTGTGGAGTCCTGAGTGTGCTGGTTGGCAGCCTTATTACACAATTTATCCAGAGCTTTAGTCCTGCAGCTTTTAACCTTCTGGCCCACTTTTTGGGGGAAGCGGATCTTTGATGTCGTGCTTGGAGCCACTGGTGGAAGGAGCCTTGTGACTGAGAGGACTTATCCATTTTAGAATATCTATAATGTCTATAACTGTTGGAAGCAGTTGGATCCGCCATTCTAGGGAGCCTAGAAGTCAGGCTTGATGGCTCAGTATAAGCAGTCTGCTAATGCGCCGATGGCCCTCTCTCTCCTTCTCTCCCTCTCTTTATCTCTCTCTGGCTGCTGTGACACTTAGAAAGAAACTGCCGAGGAAATTTAAGCGAGAGCAGGCTACCATTTAAGCGAGAGCACGCTAGTTTGCGGAAGATCAAAGAGCCGATTGTCTTGGCAGCTTAACCATGCTATTTATAGCAATGTGGCACTATCCGCAATGTTTCCTAGCCAGAAGGTTGTTTGGCAATTCAAAGACTGCAATAGATGTCTGGCAGCCGCTACGATTACCGGTTGGAAATGGTGGCTTGCTGCTACGTTCAATATCGCAGAAGCTCCTCAAGCAGGAATGGGATGAAGCCCTTATTTCCTCTTGGCTGGATAGTTCTTTTCCATTTGTGGAGAAGAAGGTAAGACAAAAGAAAGATAGCAGCCCCCAAGTCCAAATGTGGTAGGAGAGAGGCAATAAAATTTGCAGCTGCCACTGACAGCTCAGAGCAATGGTGGACGCTATTGATGATGTCTGTAACTCGTATAATGGTGGCTCTGCAGGAAACGTCTAACCGCCAAATGACCATACAAGGAAATCTCCTCTCCCCAGCTATCAGAAATGCACTATCACATTATAAAGGCAATGTCCCGAATATGAAATGTGAATAGTCCTGCTGATTGTCAGGAGCAGCAGGAGCTAGCTAGAGCTGAAGCTCTGCTGTAGGAAAAAAATGCCAGTGACTCTACCAACATTAAGGAGTCCACTGTCAAACTCTCTGAATAGTAGATCTGATGGAATGGGAAATTAGATGAATCCAGAATCCAGAAATGCTCAACCTCAAACAGGAGTAATGGTTGCACAACTGTCCTAGTTGAGTGACTTGAGTCTAAAAGCTGGGAAAGGGTAGCAACAGAGATGTGACCTAAATGGCTTTTGACAGACAGTCCAATCAGCACGCAGATGGAGTTGAACCCATTTCTGGATGCTATATCCACCACAATGGAGAAATTACTATACTGTATGTTACTGTATAATTTGAGTTATACAATACAATATTTTTTATCAATATGAAAGTTACTTGCTAGATGCAATAAAAGCAGTGCATGATAGAAGCAAGCATATGAAAATAAGTAATATATTTAGCAAATGATTCAATACTGAGCAAGCAGTAAGATAAATATGTGTGATATCCCCTTGGATGTTTAATATATTTATGATTTATTTATAATATAATATATAAGGAATATTTGTGGGGACATCAATATATAAATACTTTTGTATGCTGACAATACTATGTTGTTGACTGAGAAGTTGAATAACTGAAACAAATGCTAAACTGTATAATGCAATAAGAAATATGGATCTGAAAATAAATATAGTGACGATCTAGATAGCAGTACCTAATAGGAAAAATGATGTGAATAAATAGCAGAAACAGTATAAATGTATGTTTTTATATATAAAAACAGAAAAGTAAAGAAAGATTAATTTCCGTATTTTGGCAGAATATTTATTTAAGATGGGGAAATTGTTGGAGAATTTTAATATGCATAAATGCTACTAGAATGATAATGGGATAGTATGTTGTCATTGTGGTGCCATGGGGACGCAGTGGTTAGAATATAGTACTACAGTTCGAGTGTCACCAGCTCAAGGTTGACTCACTCTTCCATCCTTGTGAGGTCAGTAAAATGAGAACTCAGATTGTTGGGGGAAATATGCTGACTATGTAAAACTGCAAAGAGAGAGAGCTATAAAGCACTGGAAAGTGCTTCATAAGTCTAAGTACTATTGCCATTTTGAAAAATAATTTGTGTGAATATATATGTGTGATTCTATCCACTTTTGAAGTGAATTTCAGAGTTGAGAATAGTGAAAGAAACATAAATGGAGAAGGAATGTGTTCCTTAAGAAGTATTTTCTGATAAAATAAGGTTAGAGATGTAGAGGTGCTGAATGCATGTTAAATGAATACAAAACTGAATGACCTACAAAAAGGAAATATGTTAAGGTGGCTTGGTCATATAAAGAAAAGAAAATAGGATTAAATTCCAAAACAATCCTATGACGAAACAGTGAAAAAGTAATGATCGGATAAAGCTAATGAGATTTTTTTTTAAAAAGGTAAAACAACAAAATATGCTATAGGGATATGATGGAAACATAGGTCATAATAATAGAAATATATAAGGAAAGAGAGGAAATTGCACTGTTAAAAACTCTATTTAGATTTTATTTTATTGAAATCCTTTTTTCATTAATAATTAATCTTTTTCTACATTTTGTATAAAATTTCTTTCTCTGAAATGGAATATCTAATGTGTATGTAAATAGGTGTTCAGTAAATAAAACCCAATTCTGTAATTTAAAAATTCATAAATAAGGATAGAGAGCATCAGATTAAACCCTATCAGGAGTAAAATCAACTTACGTTTTAAAACCTGCCTGTACACAAATAATGCAATTGGAAGCCAGATTTTTTTCAGGAGTTTTAAGTCTTTATAATCTTTATTATAAGATCATTTGATTTTGAATTATCTGGCTAGATTCAACTTTCTTGGCTTACCTGAATCATTAGCTTTTGATCACTTTTTAACTATGATCATAATGTATTAATTCCCAAGCAAGGAAAATAAAATGGCAAACCTACAAACCGAGATTGCTTAGGAGCAAGAAGATAAGATCCAAAGGACAAAATAATGGATTCTCTAGTTTTCCATTCACACCATAACATTGAAAAAATAGACTGCACATATTCACATGCTAATCATTCATAGCATATCAAGTTAGGTCAGGAATTCTGGCTTCTAAGTACCACAAGTTCTGCTGTATTAGTTGCAGTGATCTACTAATATTAGGCATAGTATTAATGAATCTTGACAGCCAATTTAGTGTAGTAGGTTAAGCCACCCGGATATAAATCAAGAGACTATGAGTTCTAGTCTTGCCTTGGACACAAAGCCATCTAGATGACTGTGGGCCAGTCACTTTATCTCAGTTGAGGAAGGACTTAAAAAAAATAAAACCTTTACCAATAACACTGCAGGAACTTGTCCAGGCAAGGCAGAGGACCTGAAGGCACCAAAAAAACCCAAACCAGTATTTTGGTATACAGTGATCCCTCGATTTTCGCGATCTCGTTCTTCGCGAAACGCTATATCGCGATTTTTCCCACCCGATGACGTCACTCTCTTCCTTCCTTTCTCATCTTTCTTTCTCTCTCTCTTTCTCTATCTTGCTTCTTCCTCTCTCACACTCTCTTCCTCCCTCTCTCATCTCTTTCTTTCCTTCTCTCTCTTTCTCTATCTCTCCCCCTCTTGCTGGCGGGCGGTGAGCGGGCGGCGGGTGGGCGGGTGGCAGGCGGGCGAGCGGGGGCATCAGCGAGGAAGACCCAGGGAAGGTTCCTTCGGCCGCCCAGCAGCTGATCTGCTCGGCAGCACAGCGAGGAGCCGAATCGGGGTTTCCCCTTTGCGTGGGCGGCGGGGAAACCCCGATCTTCGTCTGCTCGCTGCTGCTGCGCTGCCGAGCAGATCAGCTGCTGGGCAGCTGCAGCAGCAGCGAGCAGACAAAGATCGGGGTTTCCCCGCCGCCCACGCAAAGGGGAAACCCCGATTCGGCTCCTCGCTGCGCTGCCGAGCAGATCAGCTGCTGGGCGGCCGAAGGAACCTTCCCTGGGTCTTCCCTGCCGCCCACGCAAACTCCACCATCTGCGCATGCGCGGCCATGAAAAAAGGGTGCGCATGCGCAGATGGTGTTTTTACTTCCGCAATCCTACATCGCGAAAAATCGATTATCGCGAGGGGTCTTGGAACGGAACCCTCGCGATAATCGAGGGATCACTGTATATCAATACTATTTATTTCCTATATCCTATTCCAGCAGGAGTTCAGTTTCTATTTTTTATTACGGTAACTACAATTCACCAGAATGTTCCAAACCTAATCTTTCATTAAACTCAACTACAGTGAATTTTAAAAAAAAATCATAATTACTTCAAGTAACTTATTCATGATAGAGCATTGTACAATTCAGATAAAATGAGGCATGACTAACTTGACAGCAAATGGACATTTCCAATTTTTTCTTAATCAGTTTCTTTTTTAAGGGGTGTGCTTTTGTTTTCTTGTAAAACTAAATAATAGATTAGCATTATATCTGAACGAGGCCATAGTGCTCAACAATCAGGTATGAACAAATGACCAATTGAAGTACCTGAATTCCTCCATCATCTTCCTCTTCAGGATGTGGGGATCCTAATGGTGTTTTTTCCACATCTGAGTTTTCAGAAGCTTCCTTTCCTTTGTTGACCTTTTTCTTCGCTGCACTAGATTCTGATTCTGTTTTCTTGTTACTGAAATAGAAATACCTTTAATTAGCATTGATTATACAAATCTTTTCCTATTCTAAAATGGAGTAGATTTCCAGAAACTATTATAGCTGTTTCAATTTTGTCAATCTAATTAATTTTTAAATATTATTTTATAAATGCTATCAGACCCATTTAATCACAATATGTATATAAACAACATAAATACAAAAAAAGTCAGTTTGTTGAAAAGGCTAACAAGGTATACATGATAAAACAAATTGAGAAAAGTAACTGAAGGACAAATATTGACATGTTTATCTTAAGCAGCATACATGTACACCGACCATGTATTACCTTTCTTTAGAATTCTCCTTTCCAGGGTGGATATCTCAACACTGCATAAGTCAGTATTAAAATGGGGCATGGATAGAGTTGAAGAACTTACATAAAATGTAAAACCTGGTCTCCAATAAATAAAATTTAGGCACTTCCAAAACCATTCCAGTAGAACACTGAGCATTCATAATGCCTTCATATTGCCAAATATAATAATAGCAGAGTAAGCACATGGGAATCTGTTGATATTAATATTGTATTCAGGACAGAAATGGCAATTTTTGCTTCTATGTGGGATTTCTGAAAAATAGTCCCATAACAGATGAAGCAAAAATTAGTAAATGTGGATGTAAGGTGTACATATTATTTAAAGCCGCCCTGAGTCTTCGGAGAAGGGCGGCATAGAAATCCAATCAATCAATCAATCAATCAATCAATCAATCATAAAGACAAATTCATGAATATTCAGTTGAAATTACTTTAATAACTGGAAAAACCACATATGAATACATACACAATTCCACAGAACTCCATCAGATATAATGTCAAATTCCTAGAAACCATACATGTACTTTTGTCAAATATATTCCTGATATTCAGAATCCAAAAAAGAAGAAAAGATTGGATAATTTATTTTTCATTTGACTTTTTATGCTTACGTCACACTAATAGGTTTCTAAAGGGACTGATTGAGAATCATTCTAATCCATTATTTTTACAAATAGTAAACACACATTTAATTTCCAATAAGCTCCAAAAAAGATTCTGACATTGCCAAACATTGGTTGATACGAGTTAAGAGTCAGAAGACAATCATTTTCTTCCAAATGAATCTTCACAACTGTTCTGTTTCCAACCCTGCCAGTGCATATATACTACATGGACAGTACCCTCCCCTACTATGAGGCTCCATTTCCAGCATTTATTTCCGCTCTAACTGCCACAAATTATACAATGCTACAGCTGAATGCAGGGCCCCTTTCCTTTCATCTGCACGCCAAGAGCAATCAGATTACCCTGGTAACCAGTGATCACATGACCAGCACCTGCTCTTTTGGCTGGATGCCACTGACTAAAGCCATCTGCTTCCCTCAATCAGCTTTCAAACATTTTCAACACCTGCGCTGCAGCATTTTATGGTTTCTTTTATCAAATCAGGGGAAAACTGCTTCCCAAACTTTACATATTTCTCAAATTTGCTTAAATCAAAGGTAAGCCTGTCGTGCTTGTACTGTTGCCAGATAAAGCAAGTTGACAGGTTACTACTTTTTACTGGTGACCTCTATCAATCAGACCATATAATTTAGTTTAATAATGGTTAGCATACCTTGTGTGCAGTACTGCTTGTGAGTGGCTAGCCTGACATATTGATGAATTCTTTAGAGCAAGTTTGATAACATGCTAATATCCTAAAAAGTGGCAAGGTGCATTGTCATTCTCTGTTTTTTAAGACAGAGAGGAAATATAAGTACTTACATAGAAAGAAGGTTCACTCTGAATTGAATTAAATTGTCTGCAGAACCAGCTGTGCTTTTTAAAAAAAAACTTCCGTAATATCACCCACACCCATCCACCCCCCATCGACTAGAGCAGTGTTTCCCAACCTTGGCAACTTGAAGATATTTGGACTTCAACTCCCAGAATTCCCCAGCCAGCGAATGCTGGCTGGGGAATTCTGGGAGTTGAAGTCCAGATATCTTCAAGTTCTGGACTTCTGGACTTCAACTCCCAGAATTCCCCAGCCAGCATTCGCTGGCTGGGGAATTCTGGGAGTTGAAGTCCAAATATCTTCAAGTTGCCAAGGTTGGGAAACACTGGACTAGAGGAAGGGAATGACTCTAGACAAACATAGTACACTTAAGCCTTGTGGTTCTTTCAAGATTATCTTTTTATTGTCCAGACTGGACTCAATGTCTTCTACATAGTTTTCTACCACTGAATTCTTCATTTCAGAGCCCTAACTATCTGGAGAGGATAAGAAATTTGCTATTCATAAAAATATTAGGGATCTGCAATCTTTTCTTGATAAATGCTAATTCATTCTCTGCTGAGATAGATAGGTAGACAGTGTAGAAGAACAGGCTGCTGGGAAAACTGCAGGCACCTGTGTTGTCTTTTACCCCACTTATTTGAGCCTTCTCCCCAGTGGCAGCACAGCAGAATTGCTTATAAAAGGCTTAAGTTTGAAACAGGTGGAGGAAGAGGTATATGGGCCTTTATGATTCAACAACAGGAGCAGACGAACAAAGATGCTAAATGTGAGGAAAGCATGCTTTCTTGACAGACAAGGAAAGGGTTTGGAATAAAATGAAGAGGCCAAGCCAAGCCCACTATTTAGAAGCTGCCAGTGCTTTAATAAAGTAGAAATTAAGAGTAAATAAAATAAATCCAAGAAAATAATTAGGGAAAAGATTTAAAGATAGACCAGGGTGTGTAAAAATAAAATACCATGGCGTTGTAGTAAGTAACAATACCAATAGCTCACTAGTAGTAGAAACAATATGTTTCTACTGCCCCTACGCTTCCTGCCTTCCGTAAACTCCTTAAGACCCACCTTTGCCATCAGGCATGGGGAAATTAAACATCTCCCCTGGGCACGTTTAATTTATACATGGTATGCTTGTGTGTGTGTCTGTTATTACATGCGGTTTTTCTTAAATCTTTAAATATTTTAATTAATTGGATTTTGTGACTGTTTCGCTTGTTGTGAGCCACCCCGAGTCTTCGGAGAGGGGCGGCATACAAGTCCAAATAATAAATAAATAAATAAATAAATGTCCCAAATGTGATTTTTCAAAAGAAAACTGGATTTTGTTTTTCCTTGGTGTATAATGGCGCTTAGCCGTAACATTTTGCACCCTTGGTTCAGTACATGAACATTATCAATTTCTTTTTTTTTTTTTTTAAATAATTTTTTATTATACAAATAATACAAAATATAACATAATATACAAAACATAAAACAATGATCGTAACAATTGAGAACGATCGAATGGCGTGTCGATTGACAAGATACAAATTGTGAGCAAGAAAAGGGGAGGGGAAGAAGTAGATAGGGAGAGGGTAGAGAAAAAGAGGGAAAAAGATAGAAAGGATAGAGAATGTAGAAAAGATAGAAAGGGTAAAAGGTTGGCGAATGTCCAGGGGAGCTGTACTGAGAACGAGAACTGTTTCCTATTTCATTAGCTTGTTACCATGGTTCGGTTTATTTATCAAGATTGGTTAGTGCAGGTGTTGAGTTAATCAAGTTAAAGAGATTTTAGAAAGCAATAGTAAAGATACTGTCAATATATATATAAAGTCTCTTAATATTATATTAAATATAAAATAGCTATATACCAGATTTGTAACTGGTCGAGCTTGTATCTAACATATCCTTCTTATGGCGTGTTATTCTCACTCTTTTTTCCTATCCAATTATAAAAAGGATCCCAACAGTTATTAAATGTATCCATTATTTCGTTTCTTACTATTATAGTTAATTTCGTCATCTCTGCGCAGTATGTAATTTTTTTTATTATTGCATCATTCGGAGGTATCTCCTCATTCTTCCACCACTGCGCAAAGGTTAGTCTGGCTGCTGTTGTTAAGTGGACAATTAATTGTATTTGGGGTTTAAGTAATTTTTGTCTAATAATGCCCAAAAGAAAACATTCAGGGTTTTTTTCTATTGTTATTTTAAGTATTTCGTCAATCCAAGTTCCAATTTTATTCCAATAGGTTTTAGCTTTTGAGCATTGCCACCATAAATGGAAGTAGGTGCCTATTTCTTGGTGACATTTCCAACAATAAGGTGAAAGTTTATTATTTAGTTTTGTTAATTTAATCGGGGTAATATGCCACCTGTAAAACATTTTAACTAAATTCTCTTTATAGGATGTGGCAATAGTCAATTTATAATTTCTGCTCCAGAGTGTTTGCCACTCCTCTTCTTTAATTTCTTTTTTGAAATCCATATTCCATTGTTTTACATTGATTTTTGTGTTAATATTATCCAATTCATTATAGTTTAGGTAGCAATAGAATTTTTTAATTAATTGTTCTTGGGCTTCTGTACATAGTTTGTCTAACGGGGCATTTTTGATTATTCCAGGGTTACTTTTGTCCTTGTTAAATTTAGTTTGTATCTGTAAGTATTCCCACCACTCCATTTTTTGACCTAAATTTTCCAATTCTATTCTTGATCTAATTTCCCCGTTGGAATTTAATATATCCTTGTACCTTATTATATTGTTTTTTTAATGGAAATTAGGATGCACATATGCTTCTAATGGGGCATACCATGTAGGGATTCCTTTGTAAAGTTTAAACTTAATTTTTTTCCAAATAAGTATTAAAGATTTCCTAATCAGATGGTTAGTAAAATATTTATGGGTCCTCGGCTTCTCATCCCAAAGATAGTAGTGCCATCCTAAGTGAAGGTCGTGACCTTCTAAGTTAAGTAATCTGGTGTTAGCTAGGCTCATCCATTCTCTCATCCAAGTTAGTGAAGCGGCAATATAGTAGTCTTTCCAAATTGGGAGTGCCAGACCTCCTTCATCTTTTCTATCCTGTAGGTATTTTAGTCGAATTCGAGGATGCTTGTTCTGCCAAATGAAGTTACTAGTAATTTTGTTCAATTTTATAAAGAATTCCTGTTTCAATTGAATTGGGATTGTTTGAAATAGGAACAATATTTTGGGCAAAATGCTAAGTTTTATAGCCGCGATCCTCCCAAGTAAGGAGAGTTGTAAATTTTTCCATTTCAACAAGTCGAGTTGTATTTTATCTATTAGTTTATTATAGTTGTTTTCTTTTAAACTGGACACTTTATTTGTCAAATTAATGCCTAGATATTTGATTTTTTTAACTATTTGAATATCAAGTTTGGCTGTTAAGATAGCTTTCTGCGGTTCTCTCATATTTTTGGTTAAAATTTGAGTTTTTGTTTTGTTTATTTTAAGACCTGCTGCTGTGCCATATTCTTCTAGGACGGCCAGTAGTTTAGGTCCTGATGCTAAAGGTTCTTCAATGATAAATACCAGGTCGTCCGCGAACGCTTGTAGCTTATAAGTTTCATTTTTGCATTTTAGCCCTTTTATATCCTCCTTTTTTCTAATGATTCTGGTTAGAACTTCTAATGTTAGGATAAACAGTAGTGGGGACAGTGGACACCCTTGTCTCGTTCCTTTGTGAAGGGAAATTTTTGTCAATATGTCTCCATTAAGGATGATATATGCTGCTTGGTCTGTATAGATGGCTTTTATTGCGTTTATGAATTTAGGGCCAAATTCCATATATTCAAGTTGTTTGAATATAAATTTCCAGGACACGTTATCAAAAGCCTTCTGAGCGTCTTGTGCTGCACAAGCAGAATTTTGTAGTTATTCAATTGTCTGAGGTGATACAGGTGAAGAATGTTCAAGCATCCTTTCTTATCCATGTCTTCTACAAGCCTCTATAATGGTTGTATAAAAGCATGTATAAAATGTCTCCTGTTCACAAAGATAATTCTTACAACGCAAATAAAAACCTAAGTAAAGTATTTTATAAAATCTATCCTTATTTTTATATAAATGTTCTATTAACATTCTTCACAGATTAAAATTCATCTCTATCTACAAGAATGTAGGAACTACATTTAGTTCTGAACCTCAGTAAAGTAAGGGCTGCCTCCAACTTTCCCCTTCCATCGCTCCCTCTGCACACACACACCTGAGTCCTTTGGGCTGTCCTTCACCCTGCCTTGTAGGCAGTAATGGGCAGCCAAAATTTTCACTGCCACACTATGGGTGTGGCTTATTTTGTGGGTGTGACTTAATGGTCATGTGACTGAGTAGGAGTGGCTTGCCAGCCATGTGACCAGGTGGGAGTGGTTTGAACGATCATCATCGTTCAAGTGAACTGTTAAGTCCTCGACTTACAACCTTACCAGTGTCACTCGCTGGGGTGACAATTGCTTCACGTTTCCCACGCTCTCCCTCCTGGTTCGCCCCCCCTGCCTCAGGCAGGTAGCTAGGTGAACGAGTACTGCCAGAAGCGTAAATGCTGCCAGCGCCGCTTCCACCCACACCTTCTATTTGCACCTTAGGTGGGAGGTGGACACGTGAGGCTGGAGGGGAGCTGGGCAGGAGAGGGGGAAGCTCGTCCCAGGCCAGGAAGGAGGGAAGAGGAAAAATCCAAGGAGCGCAGATGCAGCAAGGAGAGCCAAGACAAGACCAGTAATCCAGGAAGTGACAGCTGCCGATCAATTGGAACTCCGCATGCATCTTCATTTTTGCCGGAGGAACTGCATTCTACCCTGTCCTGCCTGCTGCCCACCCCTGCTTGTAGGGCAGGAAACAGCCCCAGAAATGCACAGCCTGTACATAGTCACAGATACCCTGCACTCCACGACATCTACTGCTGTATGCTCTGCTATCTCAGTAAATCTTTTTGATCTTTCTGTTCTGCTGATGATGAGGCATAAGGAAGCTGGCTTTGTATTGTGAAAAAGGGGGATCAGGGCTGCTTTCAGCTCCCCACTTTTTCAGTGTAATCCAAAGCAAAACCCAGCAGTCAGGCAGGCCCACCTGAAAAACAGTGAAGGAAAGGGTAGCTGATGCAGAGTGATGAGTAGAAAGATAGGCAAGGGGGAGGAAGGGGGGGAGGCAGGGGGGGTTGGAATGCCACTATAATGATAAGTGTGGCTGGGGTGTGAAGCATCAAATATTTTATCACAGGGTGCTTCCGCAAAAGACAGAATTTAGGAAATTGTTATTCCATTTGTTCAGCCCCATCATGATTTTAAAAGGTCACCGTATGAGTAGTGGTCAAATCAAAGACTACCTCTAGCTTTCCCAAACAATTCATTTTTCTCTTCACTTTCTTCTCAAAATTGTGTCTGTTTTCTCTCAGAATACTATTTCTTATTCTGGTTCATTAACTACATTTTTATAGGAATAAACAACTGCACATAGAAACATAGAAACATAGAAGTCTGACGGCAGAAAAAGACCTCATGGTCCATCTAGTCTGCCCTTATACTATTTTCTGTATTTTATCTTAGGATGGATATATGTTTATCCCAGGCATGTTTAAATTCAGTTACTGTGGATTTATCTACCACATCTGCTGGAAGTTTGTTCCAAGGATCTACTACTCTTTCAGTAAAATAATATTTTCTCATGTTGCTTTTGATCTTTCCCCCAACTAACTTCAGATTGTGTCCCCTTGTCCTTGTGTTCACTTTCCTATTAAAAACACTTCCCTCCTGGACCTTATTTAACCCTTTAATATATTTAAATGTTTCGATCATGTCCCCCCTTTTCCTTCTGTCCTCCAGACTATACAGATTGAGTTCATTAAGTCTTTCCTGATACGTTTTATGCTTAAGACCTTCCACCATTCTTGTAGCCCGTCTTTGGACCCGTTCAATTTTGTCAATATCTTTTTGTAGGTGAGGTCTCCAGAACTGAACACAGTATTCCAAATGTGGTCTCACCAGCATTCTATATAGTGGGATCATAATCTCCCTCTTCCTGCTTGTTATACCTCTAGCTATGCAGCCAAGCATCCGACTTGCTTTCCCTACCGCCTGACTGCACTGTTCACCCATTTTGAGACTGTCAGAAATCACTACCCCTAAATCCTTTTCTTTTTCAGTATTTGCCAACACTGAACTGCCAATACAATACTCAGATTGAGGATTCCTTTTCCCCAAGTGCATTATTTTACATTTGGAAACATTAAACTGCAGTTTCCATTGCTATCTTAATATACTCAACTAAAGCATCTTGCTCTACAACATAGTATACATCTGTAAAACCATATATGATTGTTATTTCTCTTTCATACTTAATTCAGAAACACTTTAGGTCAGCCAAATAAATTATCAAAATATTGGAATATAGTAAATGTATGAAAAAAAAATCCAACAGCATTATAATCTATAGTTTTAGTAATACTAGGCTGATTCCTATTAAATGCCGTCCCTGGGACTTTGTTTTGCAGCCATTTGGTTATTATTCATAAGTTATTTCATCATATAGGTGGAGTTTCCTTCAGTTCCTTTATTTTTCTATTAAACTTCATGAATAAACTGCCATGCTGCCAACTTTTTATATCAGCTACTTTTAAAACATTTTACTAAAACTAGACTGCAAGAACTTAATCATACATTTCTTAAATTTAACTCTTAATGTGAAGCTATAGACAGTACTGCTATTTTATAAATTAAGGAAATACAAGTGTTCCAGGTCAACAACCCATATATGGCTCATTTATTTATTAGTTAGATTTATATGTCACTTTTTCTTCAGGAGCTCAAGTGGGCGTACTTGGCAATCCCACTGAAGCTAACCAAAACAAAGCTTCCATCTCCAGTCCTTATCCTAATCCAATTTTTACACCATGCAAGTAATGTACTAGGATCACAACTCAAAGCAGATTGTTAACTGAATTTGATTTATTTAAATTTGATTGAAGTATTTAAATACAATTAACATTATTTTCCTTCTATTTAATAACTTTGCCTTTGTATTATTTTAGAATCAAAATTTAATGGCAATTTTTGGTAATATAATTGCTTTCAGAATTTTGTGCAACTTTGAGTTTATCAGTACCGGTATATGCAATTATGGATGGAATAATATACAGTATAACTCTTTATTAAACATCTAGTGATTCACATAGATTATTTTACTATAATAATTTAATCATTGCAGTAATATAGGTAGCATTTCCACAGCAGAATTTTATAAAATATTACAAGACACATAAGTGATGTTATGTTAGAAGTATTTAATGATTTGTTACTGAAGGCCAAAATCCCAGATAAATGGACAGAATTTATTTATTGATTGATTGATTGATTTATTGATTGATCTGATTTGATTTGTATGCCGCCCCTCTCCGTAGACTCGGGGCGGCTAACAACAGCAATAGAACAATTCAAGACAAATCTAATAATTTAAAAACATTTAAAAAAAAACATTATTAAAGCAGACATACACACAAACATACCATACATGAATTGTATAGGCCAGGGGGAGGTATAGTAAGACCTCACCTATCGCGGGTGTTACGTTCCAGACCCGGCCGCGATAGGTGAAATCCGCGATGGGGAATTTATCCTCCTTCCCACCAGCTCCGGATGCCTGGAGGCGAGCAACAGCTAACCTTTCCCCCCCACTACTACTTACTCTGCGCCTGAAGAAAAGAAGGGGAGGGGGGCAAAAGAATCGCGGCCCCCGAGCATTCCCGACCCACTGCTGTTCTTTGCAGCAGTTCGGCCAAACATCGTCTTTTTTGCCTTGCCCCGGCTGGAAAGTCCCTGGTGAGCTGCCCCGGCTGGTTCTTTTTTTCTCTCTCTCTCTCTTTTCTTTTTTTTTCCCCCTCCACCCGCCCAGCACTTCCTCTTCCGCCCTCGAGCCCAGTCTGGAAATCCCCGCCACGTCGCGTTCCTTTCTTTGCTCGCGCTCGCTTGTTCGCGTGCTGCCGGGAGCTTTTTCTACAACCCCAAGCACACCGCCGCCGCCGCCAACCACTAAGCGCGCCTCCAAAGACTGCCTTCTCGGCACTGGCGAGGCGGGTTGAATGAGGGGACGGGCCTCCGCTGGAGCTCAGTCCCCGCCCCGCTCATCATTCGGGAGTCCCGCTGGAATTATTCTAGCGCTTGTTTGTGTGGTGAAATGATTCAAATGAAGCTTCTCTCTGAGCATGAGCTGAGCACTTGTCCTGCCCTTCCAAACTTCTAAGCGCCGTATCTGTGCCAACGCTGACTTCAAAACCCGCAATGAAGTGAAGCCACGGTAGGTGAAGCACGATATAGCGAGGGACTACTGTATCTCAATTCCCCCATGCCTGGTGGCAGAAGTGGGTTTTAAGGAGCTTACAAAAGGCAAGGACAGTGGGGGCAGTTCTAATCTCAGGGGGGAGCTGGTTCCAGAGCGTCGGGGCCGCCACAGAGAAGGCTCTTCCCCTGGGACCCTGCCTCCCAAGGACACGTCCATCTGTCCGTCCATCTGCGGGGGGGGATTATTTACCCCCTCAGAGAGGGTTCGCCTCTTGGGCGTCCTTCTCGATCCACAGCTAATATTAGAACACCATCTTTCGGCTGTGGCAAGGAGTCATTTGCCTGGGTCTGCCTGGTGCACCAATTGAAGCCCTATTTGGACAGGGAGTCTTTGCTCATGGTCACTCATGCCCTTATCACCTCAAGGTTTGACTACTGCAATGCTCTCTACATAGGGCTACCTGTTCGGAAATTTCAGCTCATCCAAAATGCAGCCGCACGAGCAATTTTGGGCCTTCTGAGACATGTCTATATCTCATCATCACTCCATGGACTGCATTGGCTAACGATCTGTTTCCGGACACAATTCAAAGTGTTGGTTATGACCTATAAAGCCCTAAATGGCATAGGACCAGACTATCTCCGAGACTGCCTTCTGCCACACGAATCTCAGCGACCGATGAGGTCCCACAGAGTTGGTCTCCTTAGGGTCCCACCGACCAAACAATGTCGGCTGGCGGGACTTAGGGGAAGAGCCTTCTCTGTGGGGGCCCCCAGCCCTTTGGAATCAGCTCCCCCACGGAGATTCATACTGCCCCCACCCTCCTCGCCTTCCGAAGACTTTAAAAACTCATCTTTGCCGCCAGGCCTGGTGTTCCCTTGATCTTTCCCCCGACAAATGAATGCTTTAGTTTGATTGTTGAATGAATGATATTTATAGTTTTTTAATTAAAATTTTAAAGATTGTTTTTTAATGTATTAATTGGATTGTTATTATTGTTTCTTGTTTTTCTGTATATGCTATGAGCCGCCCCGAGTCCTTGGACAGGGACAGCATACAAATCCAATTAAATCTAAATCTAAATATCTAAAGAAGATTCTGACTTACAACAAATAAGAAATTATAGACCAAACTCTTTATTGAATGTGGTTTATAAGATTTTTGCTTCAATTATGGCAAGATGGTTGAAGAGACTATTGAATGAATTTATTCATTCGGACCAAAATGGCTTTTTACCTAAAAGACAGATAAGAGATAAGAATTGTCTTAAATATGTTGGAGTACTATGAAGTTCACTCTGAAAAACAACTAAGGTTATTGTTTCTAGAGACACAGAAGACTTTGAAAACAAATGAATAAGGAAATCCATTTAGTAAGCAAGATTGAGAAGTGGTTTTGGTGTACCTAATCGGGAATTATATTATCAACCAGCAGCATTAACATGGTTGAAATAATGGATTCTGCTAAGAAATATAAGATTGTTAACTCTGGAAGGTGATGATTTGCAAATAGATTGGCACACTTTTTTAAAGTATGGTAAGAATAAAATACATTCATGTTTTCAGAAGCATTGTTTAAGAAACAGTCTGTTAACAGTGTGAGAAAAAGGAAAAGGAAAACATTATATGGAAATATCAATGTGACTTTCAGCAATGGAAGCACTCATATATCCAAATTTTATAAACTTAAGAAATGTTATAAGATATAAGGATATTTTGACAGAGAAAGGAAACTTATTCATTCAACTTATTTGTTATAAGTTGAATTAGAGGAAGAAGTGGTAAAAGAAACAATGATAATTTGGGTGAGGAATTTTGGATACATGATGGAATTGGATAAATGGCAACAAATATGGAAAAGAGATTACAAACCAACCATGGCAACAGCATATAAAGAAAGTATGTACAAAATGTTTTATAGATGACATACGTCATTCAGAAAAATAATCAGAAATGTTTGAAATGTCAGCAAATACCAGGTTCTTATTATCATATTGGGTGGATGTGTAAAGAAGCAAGAAAATTTTGGACTAAGATACAAACATATTAGGAGAAATACTTGAAGAAAAGACAGAGTTAAAACAAAAAATCTGTCTTTTAGGAATTTTACCATAAAATTAAAAAATAAGATAACTAACAACAATACAAAACAATAAATAATTTTTAAAAAACAACAAAAACAAAAACAACAGAGTTGGAAGGGACCTTGGAGGTTTTCTAGTCCAATCCCCTGGTAGAGCAGGAGACCCTACACTACTTCAGACAAATGGTTATCCACCCTTTGCTGCTTGTTCTACTCTCAGGTGCTATGGAGAATAGCCTGACTCCCTCTTCTTTGTGGCAACCCCTGAGATATTGGAACACGCTTTCATGTTGAGTTTCCCATCCATCCCTTCGTCCAAGCCATTGATGAAGATTTTGAAGAGTATTGGGCATAAAACAGACCCTAAGGGTAGGCCACTGCATACTTCCCTCCATGTAGATGTAGTTCCATAAAGCGTGAGTGCAGTTGGTTAGCCAGTTTTGAATTCATCTGCTGGTGTTGCTGTCTAGCCCACATTTTTCAACTTTATCTAGTAGTTGGTTATGGTCTAATTAATCAAATGCCTTACTGAAATCCAAGTAAATTAAACTGACAGCATTCCTCTAGTCCACCAATTTTGCCACTTTGTCAAAGAATGCAATAAGATTAGTCTGGCATGATCTGTTTTTGACAAACTGATGTTGGCTTTTGGTTATTACTTTGTTTGCTTCTAGGTGTTTCTTGATTCATTGGTTGATTATCTTTTCCAGAATCTTTCCTGGCATTGAGGTCAGGTTAATAGGACTATAGTTTCCTGGATCTATTTTTTTCCCTTTTTTGAAGATGAGAACTCCATCAGCTCTTTTCCAGACATCTCTGGCAGTTCCCTTGTCCTCCAGTATCTTTGAAAGATGTAGTTCAATGGTTCTGAGAATTTGTCTGCCAGTTTCTTCAGAACTTTGAGGTATAATCCATCTGATCCTTGTTCTGTTTGTGGCCTTCCGATAAATTTCAATCTTCAGAAAATCACTTCTTAGTAATAAAACTCTCTTTATTTCACTCAAGTAGGATATATGAATGCAATGCATAGTTTAAAAGTAATATAGAAGTAGAATTCTATCTCATTAAAAAAAACAGTTTCGACTCTGGGTCTGGGAAGCGCGCCAAACTCAGTCATTATCACATTCCTTAGATAGCCCCATCTCATTTACTCAAAACAAAGGCAGTACTCACTGAATAGTTTTGCTAGCACAGAAATCCTGCACAGAATGTCTTTGGAGACAGAAATCATGATTTTTATAACTTCTTTTCAAGCACAGCAGTTTGTCAGCTCTTCCATGGAACGAACGTTGAGAGTCCATGCCTCCATGCCTCCATTTTCCACAACCCTTCCTTTATATTGCCTGGAAGTGACATCACACCTCAAAGAGCTAAGGCTGTGAATTAATACCTTTTGCTCTGGATCTCCTCTCGCCTTTTAGCCATTTTTCTATAGTGTGGATTAATCCAACTATTTTCCATTAATATGTCTACCCCACTGTCTGACAGAGACCAATCTCCCATTGTCACATCAGCCCCCTCAGGCTCTTCCCAGTCACTGTCTGCCTCACTCTCTCAGCTTCCTTTGGCAGCCCCTCTGGCCCAGGGTACCCTGGCTTATTCTCTTCAGAATCAGGCATGACCTTAGGTGGACAAGGATCACTCACAAAAGTCCTGGTGATTTGAACTCGTCTAGGGTAGACAGGTGCTCACTTATAATTTTCTTTCCTGTTTTAACTTGTGTTCCTGATATGATTTTGTGATGTTGTTTTTTGTTATTTTTTACTTTTGTCGCAAGCCTTTGTTCATTGTAAGCCTTAGCTTTCTTCAGTTCATCTTTATAGGCTCAGACTATTTGATGGTATTCTGCCTTAGTTATTTCCCCTTCTTTCCACTTTTTATACTTGTCCTTTTTGTCTTTCAATTTGTCACAGAGTTTTCTATGCAATCGGGACCTGTTAGTTTTCTTCTTCATTGGTATTGTGCTAGTGTAGGCTTTTATAATCTCGCTTATAAAATTTCCCAAGCTTCTTGTTCTCCTTTTGAAGATTCTCATCCATAGAACCCTTCCCAAGCTCTCTCTTAAGTTTATTGAAATTAGCTCTCTTAAAGTCCATGACTCTAGTTTGAGTTTGTTCTACTGCTTGTGTTTGCATAATGTTGAATTCCAATATTGCATGATCACTTGCCCCCAAGGTTCCTGTTGCTTCAGCATCTTCTATCATTTCATCTCTATTAGTGAGAATTAAGTCCAATATGGCTGATCCTATTATTCCCTTCTCTACTATTTGGCTAACAAAGTTGTCTGCTAGGTTTGTTAGGAACCTGTTGGATCTTCCATTTGGTGCAGAGCTTGTCTCCCAGTTGATGTAAGGGTAATTAAAATCCCTCATTATTATTGTTATGTGCTTCCTACATACCTTAGTTAGCTGACTAGCAAAAAGTTCATCTACTTCCTCTGTTGGGTGGTCTATAGTATAGACTATGGCAATGTCATTTCCCCCACCCCCTTTAATATTGATCCAAATGCATTCAAGATAATTTTCATCATTGTTCTCTATTTCTGTAGAGATGTAGTCATTTCTTATATATAGTGTACTCCTCTTTTATTTGGTCTATTTCTTTTAAACAATTTAAATCCCTCTAGTTGTATATCCCAGCGACCGGTTAGGTCCCACACAGTTGGCCTTCTCCGGGTCCCATCAACAAAGCAATGTCGCTTGGCGGGGCCCAGGGGAAAAGCCTTCTCTGTGCGGCCCCAGCCCTCTGGAATCAACTCCCCCCAGAGATTAGAATTGCCCCCACCCTCCTTGCCTTTCGTAAGCTCTTTAAAACCCACCTCTGCCATCAGGCATGGGGGCAATTGAGATATTCTTTCCCCCTAGGCCTTTATAATTTATGCATGGTATGTTTGTTTGTATGGATGTGTAGTTTTATAATAAGGGGGGGGGGGATTAGTTGTTTTTAGTATTGGATTTACATGCTGTTTTTTATTACTGTTGTTAGCCGCCCCGAGTCTACGGAGAGGGGCAGCATACAAATCCAATAAATAAATAAATAAATAAATAAATAAAAAATAAATAAATAAATAAATAAATAAATATTCCATTTGTCAGTCTCATCCCAACAAGTTTCCATAATGGCAACTATATCATATCTTCTCTCATTTACTTGAATTTCTAATTCACTCTGTTTATTCCTCATACTCTATGCAGTGGTGTATAGACATTTGAGTCAATTTTGATGACCTTGTGTTTACTGTTTACATGACCAGTTTTGTGTCTGACTGGCACTACTTTCTTGCCACTTTTTGATTAATGCACATGATATGGCACTCATTATTAAATGTTTGGCTTTGCTTGCTAGCAGGGCTGATAAACTTACCCACAAATATATCTATATTGCGTGCATTGTTAACCATATTAATTTTACATTGCCTGGGACAGAAATGCTCTGTATCAATTAAATCTATGTCCCCACAGTTCAGTTTAATATTATATTTAATAATATATAGTAACATCAGCTAGGATTGTATTTGCACAAAATTGGAAAACAGGAATGATTCCTGGAAATGAGGGAAGCCTTTGGAGCCTGGGAAGGGTGAAACACGAGCCTATTGGGCCCACCAGATGTTGGGAAACAAGCCGTTTCTGGCCTCTAGAGGGCCTCTGGGGTGGGGGAAGCTGCTTTCACCCTTCCCAGGCATTGAATTATGGGTGTGGGCACTCGTGCATATGCTGTATCGGCAGCCAAGAAAAAAAAGGTTCGCCATCACTGCTCTATGCCAAATTATAAAGTTTTTATGTAAGGAATTAAAAATCAGGCAGATAACATTCATGATACACACAGCAAGTAGTACTGAAATCAGGAACATTTAATACCTCCCTCCTGTAATGATTATACCAGATTCTTCTTAATTCTATATATATGCTGTGGGTTATTAGGATAATGGTAGGTTTGGGCCTCTGTATGTCACCCCACTGAATTTGAAAAGAAACATTCAAGATATAAGCGAAGTGAAGACCTTTAACTCAAAGGGTTTCACAAGTGTGATATTAACCATTGAGAAATTGCAGCCACTTTAATTCACCCAGACCAAAACTTATCACTTTCCCAATATACAAATCTACTGGTAACTATTAAAAGGATCAATAATCCAACAAAATGAGCCTCAGGGACTAAAAAGTAGAGCAGAGAAAGCTATATAAATTATGCACTATCTTTTAGGATATACAGTGGTACCTCAAGATACGAACCCCTTGTCTTACTCGTGATATGAACCCGGGGTTCAGAAAAATTTTGCCTCTTCTTACGAACTTTTTTCGAGTTACGAACCGGTGTTCGGAGACTGCTGGGAAGCCGCGCGGCTGTTTTAAAAGGTGACAGCCGGGCGGCGGGGCTTCCCAGAAGCCTCCCGAACCGAACCCGAGGTTCAGAAAATTTTTGCCTCTTCTTACGAACTTTGTTCGGGTTACGAACCGGCGTTCGGAGACTGCTGGGAAGCCGCGCGGCTGTTTTAAAAGGTGACAGCCAGGCGGCGGGGCTTCCCAGAAGCCTCCCGAATGCCGGTTCGTAACTGGAACAAAGTTCGTAAGAAGAGGCAAAATTTTTCTGAACCCCGGGTTCGGTTCAGGAGGTTGCTGGGACGCCCCCCAGGCCGGCTGCGACCTTTTAAAACAGCCACGCCGCTTCCCAGCTGTCTCCTGAAGCCAAACGCGGAAGTTCGGCTTTGGCGTTTGGCTTCAGGAGACAGCTGGGAAGCGGCGCGGCTGTTTTAAAAGGTCGCAGCCGGCCTGGGGGGCTTTCTAGCACCCCCCCGAACCCCAAACCCGGGTTCGGGGGGGCGCTGGGAAGCCCCCCAGGCCGGCTGTTACATTTTAAAACAGCCGCGCCGCTTCCCAGCAGTCGCGGAAAGCCGTTTATTTGCGGGGGGGTTTTGGTTGCACGGATTAATTGACTTTACATTGTTTCCTATGGGAAACAATGTTTCGTCTTACGAACCTTTCGTCATGCGAACCTCCTCCTTGCACCAATTAAGTTCGTATCATGAGGTACTACTGTATCTTTGCAAATCTGTGGTAGACTTATAGTATTGCTTCATATCTGCTGTTCAGAACACACAAAGTAACTATAATATCCATTACTGTACTATAATAATGTACTTTTTGCTGTGTACAGCAATCATGTGTTTCATATTTTTTCTTATCTGTATCACAGCAATACATCAAAAAGATTAAAGAATTCAAAAGCTTTTGTTTGATAGATTAATCACTTGGCTTATTGATCCACTTGATTTAATTGTGAACATTGTTGGATAGATTTATCATTTCTTGGAACTCCTTAACATATATGCACAGGTTTTTCCACAAGTTTTTAAGATTGCCTGCATTTAAATTCAGTTGAGTGACTTTAAGCTTAACAATATGAACATGCAATGTATAGAAAAAATATCATATTCAATTTGTTTAACCTAACCTTGTTTGAGTACTAATAGTTCTAGCCTTTTATTTTAAAAATATGTTGGGTTCCATTCCACAAAAAATAAAATGTCCTTATCATGGGGGTTGGAATGCTAAAGTAGGAAGCCAAAAGATAACCGGAATAACAGGCAAGTTTGACCTTGGAGTACAAAATAAAGCAGGGCCCAGGCTGGTAGAATTTTGTCAAGATAATATGATGGTTATAGCAAACACTGTCAAGTATGAACAAAATATCCCTGATGACTATACAGTAGAGGTGACAAATATATTTAAGGAATAAGATCTGATAGACAGAGTGCCTGAAGAATTATGGACAGACGTTCGCAACATTGTACAAAAGGTAGCAACTAAAACCATCCCAAAGAAAAAAAAATGCAAGCAAACAAAATGACTGTCTTAGGAAGCTTTACAAATACGGAGAAAAGAAGGGACGCAAAGGGGAAGGGAAAAAGTGAAAGCTACACCAATTGAATGCAAAATTCCACAGAATAGCTAGAAGAGATAAGAATGCCTTCTTAAATGAACAGTGCAAAGATATAGAAGAAAACTAGAGAATAGAGAGGATCAAAGACCTCTTCAAGAAAATTGGAGATATGTAAGGGAACATTTCATGCAAAGATGGGCATGCTAAAGGATCAAAATGGCAGGGATCTAACAGAGGCAGAAGAGATTAAAAAGGGATAGCAAAATTACACAGAAGAACTATACAAGAAGGAGCTTAACATCCTTGATAACTACAATGGGGCCAGGAATGGGTTCTACATTTTTTACTATTGGTTCTGTGGGCGTGGCTAGGTGGGAGGCATGTGAATGAATGGACATAGCCAACTTGATGTCATTCACACACAGTCACCTAGCCACACCCATCGAAACAGCGGCAAAAAAAATGTGTTTCTGAGAGAAGAAAGGGGAGGGGAAAGAGAGAAGAAAACTTCCCAAAAATAGATTGCCAGAGGATTTACGGTGTGGAAAAGAGATACATTTTCTATGTGCTCTACATGGGGCTACCAAGAGTGTTCAGAGACTTCAGCTAGTGCAAAATGCAGCGGCACGTGCAATAACGGGTGTACCATGGTATGCCCATATTACTCCATCTCTATGCGAGCTGCACTGTTTGCCAGTTGGTCCCCAAGCACAATTCAAGGTGTTGGTTATCACCTTTACAGCCCTAACTGGCTCAGGCCAGACTATTTATGGGACCGCCTCCTCCCTTATACCTCATTGCAGCCAGTAAGGGTCCACAGAGTCGGCCTTCTCCAGGTCCAGTCCGCCAAACAATGTCAGTTGGCGGGAGCTCGGGGGAAGAGCCTTCTACTTCTCTGTGGCCGCTCCAACCCTATGGAATCAACTGCCCCCAGAGATTCGCATTATCTCCTCCCTACCAGTTTTCCGGAAAGCTGTTAAAACCTGGCTTTTCCGACAGGCCTGGAATTAAGATTGATTGTTGTTGATTGATTGTTATGGTTTTATAATACATGTGATTTTAGTGATTTCTTTTACTTATATTGTATTTATACCTGTTGTAGTGTTCAGAGTCCATTTGGAGTGAGCGGCATATAAATGCAATCAATCAATCAATCAATAAGGAAGACATGCCTATGTTCATAAAGAAAACCCTGAAAAAGCCGCAAGATCCAGAGCTGCCAATCTCCGGTAAGATGCATGTCTTACAGCCCTCCTGCTCCATCTGCCACTCCCGAATTGCAAGATGTGCAACTCCACCCATCCCTCGCCCTACTTCCCTTTTACCTTTTACCTTTCTTTAATGCACCCTGCTTCCCTTCCCAAACTTCAGGAGGCAGCTGCTCCCATCATCACGGCCTGTGGAAGAAGCCTCCGTGCCACAAAGCTCTCTTGGCGGTAGGGGGGGGGGGGGAAGAGGCTTGCCTCTTCTTCCTTCTCTCTGCTAACAGAGGTTGGACAGAAAAGGGCAGTAAGCCAATGATCTGCCGGCTACCTTGAGTAAATGTGTTCATGGGTGCTTAAAACCCCAGCTTCTGTGCATGTGCAGAAGCAAAAAACAGAATGGCGAAGCTTATGACGCCGCCGAGAGAGCAGGTTCGTGGGCGTGGACAGCTGGCCATCACTCCCAGTTCAAAGAGCGGGGAGAAATTCCTGCTACCCGTTCTCTAGAACCGATCTGAAATGGTAGGAACCACTGGCCTCAAGCCAGACCTGGAATATAAAGTCAATGTGGGCTGTTAAGTTGTCACCTTGGTTTGGCCAAGAATGACTGACAGTGTGTATGGTTTTTTATGGGGTATCAATGCAGTTTTATACTGCTTTTTACTCTTATTATGATTGTTATTATATTTTTATATTGTTTTATTATTATAAGCCTCCCAAAGTCCATTTGGAATTGGGCAGCATATAAATATTACTAATAAATGAATAAATAAATGTGCCTTAGGAAGTCTGAGTGACAACAAAATTAGTGGAGGTGACAGTAATCCAGCTGAGCTATTTAAAACCTTAAAAGATAATGCAGTAAAAGTGCTACAATGAATATGCCAGCAAATTCGGAAAACTCAACAGTGGCCAGAGGATTGGAAAAGGTCAGTTTACATTCAAATTCCAAAGAAGGACAATGCTAAAGAATATTCAAACTACCATACCATTGCATTCATTCACATGCTTGCAAAGTTATGCTCAAGATCCTACAAGCTAAGCTCCAGCACTATGTGGATTGAGAACTACCAGAAGTACAGGCAGGATTTTGAAGACGCAAAGGAACTAGAGATAAAATTGCCAACGTACGCTGGATCATGGAGAAAGCTAGGGGGTTCCAGGAAAAAATCCAACTTCTGCAGCATTGATTATGCTAAAACCTTTGATTGAGTGGATCACAGCAAATTGTGGCAAGTTCTTAAAGAGATGGGCGTACCAGATCATCTTATTTGTCTCTTGAGAAACCTATATGCGTATCAAGAAGTAACAGTGAGAACTGGACATGGAACCACTGATTGGTTCAAAATTGAGAAAGGGGTTTGGCAAGGCTGTATACTATCACCCTGCCTATATCATTTATATGCAGAGCACAACCGGAGAAAGGCGGAGCTAGATGAATCACAAGTTGGAAGTCAGATTACCCGGAGAAATATCAACTGCACCAAGTGAAGGAGAAATATCAACTTCACCAAGTGGAAGATCCAACAAGTTCCTAACAAGCCTAGCAGACAACTTGGTTTCCCAAAAAGTGGAGAAAGGAACAAGGGCATCAGCCATATTGAAGTTAATTCTCACCAACAGAGATTAAATGATAGAAGGTGCTGAACCTACAGAAATCTTTGGGGCAAGTGATCATGCAATATTGGAATTCAATCTTATGCAAAAACAAGTAGTACAACAACGTCAAACTAGAGTCTTGGACTTTGAGAGAGAGCTAATTCCAAAAACCTAAGAGAGAGCTTGGGAAGGATTCCATGGGTGAGAATTCTCAAGGGGAAAACAACTCAAGAAGTTTGGGAAATTTTGAAAAGTGAGATTATAAAAGCCCAGTTTCGTACAATACCAAAGAAACCATCAGGGCTGCATAAAGACTCTGACTAATTGAAGGACAAAAAGAAGAAATATAAAAAGTGATAAGAGGGGCAAATAACTAAGTCAGAATATCAGCAAATAGCCCAGACTCATTTTACCCACTCAATTTTTCCCAAAAAAATGGGTATGTTTTTGCCTTCTAATTCCCCCATCTAGCATTACTGGAGGAGGAATTCTGGGAGTTGAAGTCCAAAGTCTTAAAGCTGTCAAGTTTGAAGTTTGTAAAAAGTGTACATAGTTGTAAAAGTATACCATATTTGTACACTGGTATTTTATTAAATATATTACCACACCATTTGGTCCAGAATACTTTTCCCTTGCTTTCTACCTCTAAAATATAGGTCTTATACTCCAGTGCCTCTTATACTCTGAAATATACAGTATATATACATTATGCCTGCCTTTTCTTCCTTGTTTAGCTAAGAATCTTGTGATTCTCATAAAGATAATTTAAAAGCTGCGATAAGATCCTATCTCATGACAAACTTAAAAATACTTTATGAGTTTATTCAGGGTTCTGGTTATATTTACAATTGGAAATTGGAATGAATGATATAGCCTGTCTCCCTGCCAAGATAGTATTATAATGATAAAGGGACCAATTCTTAAAAACAAGTTAAGAGAAAGTGATTGGGTAGCTTAGTGTCCTTGTATTAACTTCCTCTTCTCAAAATCAAAATCCTGATTGAAATTAAGGTTTATGTTTTTCTGCCCCTTAGCTGGGTCCAAATTAGCCTATAATTCAATACATTATGAAAACCACAAAAGTAAAACATTTTAGTTTGTGTTAATTAATTCTAAGTCAATATAAAACAGGGCTATAATAAATCTGAAAACATTTTCACTAATTTAAATATATTTAGTATTAAACTTGCAAAACAGTATTTCACTGGAACTATTTGTTGTCTTCCATACCTTGCTTTTTTGCTGGTCTTGGGTTTTGGTGTAGTGTGTTTTACTTTCTTCTCCTTTGGCTCTTTGGGGATCTTGGGTGTCTTGGGTTCCTTGGGCTCCTTTTTCTCCTTGGGTTCTTTCAAATCCTTTGGATCCTTTTTCACCTTAGATTTCTTCTTTTTCTTTTTTTCTTCTTGGGAGCCTTCTAGGGCTTTTCTGGTAGGATCCTGATTATCAAGACCACTGGGAAAGCCTTCCTTACCAAATCCTTTGCTGGGACATTCTGCAACAATATGATTGTTTTTCTTTTTCTTTTTCTTCTGCTGTGGTTGAAGCTCAATTGAGGGAAGGTAGTCATCACTTTTCAAGAGTTGGGCATTCGGTCCACTAACCTGAGACATGTCTGGCACTGTTTTTTCTAGGAAGGGTTCCGATGGAGAATGCTAGGAGCAAAAAATGAACATTAAATAAATAAATGCTTTAAATTAATTCAGGAAAAATATGCAGGTTATAAATCAATATAGAAAATACATTTCATGTTTTAAATGGAAAATCATTCTAGAAACTGCTAATGAAGCATATTTCTGCTAGAACAGGAACTGAAACATGAAAGATAGGGCTACTTCAGTATGTTCAAACCTGAATAAAAAGGGGCAAAGATGAATATAAGTAAATTCATGGCAAGCCACATACTCCGAGATTCTCTTTCAATCTACCACATGGTGCAAGTTTTTCAAGATGAGTTCTCTTTCATCTTCAGAAACTAATGACACAGGATTCCAGATTTACCTCAAATATAAAAAATCTCCTCTTCTTCAACTGTGTATAAATGAAGAGCACTTTTATATAAGCAAGATAAATCCAGTTATCTATAGTCAAATCTATAGCTCTTCATCACTATGAAAGAAGTAAGGCAGAATTATGAAACAAATTAATAACAAGCATTTTGATGATTTGAAAAATTGGATTTTCCTCTCATATCAATAGAAATATGACATCTCCACTTATTTGGTATGTTCAGAATTAATTACATAGGTGCAAGTTGTACAAGCTGTAAATTAGTTTCATAGTGTCATTTGTTTCATAAAATTCTAAATATTTTCTTCTGCTGATTGTTTAATATTTTCATTTATCTTCTTTTTACCTAATTCCATTTTTTCCAAGTCTGCCTTTTTTTGTATTAATTTCTACGTTGCTGTTGATCTAAATGATCTCCACAATAAATTGATCATTTATAAATCTCCACATTTTTTTCCAGATTTTGATTCCAAGATAGTTGTTTGCTCTGATAACTAAGCAAAGTGACTAAGTTAGTGGACCAGCGAAATTCCGTGGACATAGCATACTTGGATTTCACTAAGGCATTTGACAAAGTAGATACAACCTTCTTAATGTCTATAGAGATTATCAGTCATACAGGTCACAATTGTCCCAAAGGTGTTTTTTCAAAAAGCAGATGGACTTTTCTAGTTTTTCTATGAAGACATTTCACTTCTTATCCAAGAAGCTTCTTGGGTGAGAAGCTAAAAGTCTTCAAAAATATGGAATAGACAGCATCGCCACCAAATAATTTTTTTTAAAGAATAAAGCACAAAAGCAATTTAGGTTTTGGAAATGCTAAAAGTAAAAAGTTGACCCATTGCTTAGACAAGACTATGGAAGAATAACAGATGATGGGACAGTGAAAACATTTCAAATCTTACTTAGCTTGTTGCTTCTCCCAAAAAAGGGAATTTTGTTCAAATCTATATAAGCAGAAAAAAATGACATAAAAAGAGTGGCAATCCAAAGTAAAGAAATAGCTGGTAAACACCAAATTTAAATGAACAGGTATTTCCAGGACCAGGTAATTACATCTGAATCTAAAACGAACTTGAGAATATCCCAGACTTGTGATATCTGAAAAATTATGGAAAACAAGTTCAATATCAGAAGATTATAGAAATAACCTGGAAGGAAAAAATTAAGAAGAAAATAGTGCTGGAGATATTTAGTGTCTTTGTATCTCTGCTTTCATGCCTTCATGTAGAAAAAAAGCAGTGTTATTCACTGCAGAAGACATGACAAGGAATAATGGGTTTAAATTATATCCAGTCATATTTCCCAATATCAAGGAGTGTTCAACAGTGAAATAGAATGCCTTGGAAGGTGTGAACTCTCCTGTGCTGGAAGCATTTAAAGAAAAATCGGATAGCTATCTGTTATTGATGTCATAGAACTGATTCCTGCAATTGATAGAATATTGGATTAGATCAGGGTTGTCAAACTCAAGGCCTGTGAGCTGCATATGGCCTGCAGAGTGCTTAAATTCAGAAATATCAAAGGACCAACTCGCGGTGTCTCTGCTAGCCAAAATGGGCCATGTGTAGCCCCCGTGCAGCCCATTTTCGCCCTCCATTGCTGACTGCAGCACTCTGCCGGCCAAAAACATGTGTGGTGGCGTCTCTGCACATTCTGTTTTTGGCCAGCAGAGTCCTGATGGAGGATGAAAACGGGGTATGCGGATGCCTCACAGGACATCTGTGCATCTTGTTTTTGGCTAGAAGTGCTGTTGGAGGCCAAAAATAAGCCGCGAGGGGTAATTATAAAAGGACTAATAAAGAAAAAATGTAGCTGTTTGTAGAATATCTTGCAAAAATTCTGCATTATTATTGAAAAGAAAAAGAGATGACCCAGATTAACAGTCAGGAAATCAGATAATTAGAGATTATAGTCAGAATCCCATTCAACTCATAGATGGTAGAAGTATTGAAATCATGTAAAACCCCATACATGGGGCATGACTCAATAAACCAACTGTACCTTAAGGGAAGATGAATTCTATTTATCAGTGATGGTGAACCTTCTTTGGTTCATGTGCCAATATGGTATGTATATGCATGTTAGCCCTTGTTCACGTGCTCACACTCATTTTCTCCTCCCACATATGTGCACCCTGCCACGTTTCCCCCTGTGCTTGCACACAATCCCCCTTCACCTTTGCACATGCACACAGGCCTCACTGAAACCTTGGACGGTGAAAAAAACAGCCGAATGGGCAAACCGGAAGTTCTGTTTTTCTGAACTTCTGGTCTGCCCATTGGGCTGTTTTTCGTACTCCAGGGCTTCAGGGAAGCTTCCCTGAAGCCTCTGGAAGGCAAAAGGGCCTTCCCCAAGGGAAGGCCCTTTTGTTGGCCAGCATGTGCATGTGCACTGAAGCTGACATTGGGCAATGCCTCGTGTGCCCTCCGACATGATTCCGCGCGCCACCTGTGGCACGCATGCCATAGTTTCACCATCATGCTATATATACCATCCCTTCCTGCAATTGCTGAGTACCATGACCTGAATAGTTTTTAACATTAGTGCACTGTATATAGTATTTAAAGTGTGAATGTTTCTGAATACAATTCTCAATATCATCCCATAGAATCCTATTGAATAACTTCTGGCTGCCAACATCTGACGATTCCAATAAGGATGGAACTGGTAACATGGTGCCTCCTCAAGATAACTGGGAGATGTCATAATGTCTGGTGTCAATAAATATATAATACAGGAAGTCCTTGACTTATGATTGCAGCTGGGAATGGAGCTTCCATTACTTATATGTTTGCTAAGTGAATCACACCCAGGTTTTGACTTGCTTTGTCACAGACCTTGAGTGAATCTTCATAGTCATTAATCAAACCACACAGTTGCTAAACAATCGTGTTTCTTTCATTTACTTTGAATGTTGGAAGACATTTGAAAACATCACAAATGGCCCCAGGATAATACAAGCATTATAATACATGGGAAATTGCACTTCTACAAATCAACTTTGGAAAAGAAAAACTTGTATTATGACAATAACCAAGTAAATAGACTTGATTTCAAAGTAGAGATCTATAACAAACCCTGTTTGAACTTTAAAAAATAAGGAAACTGACTTCTAACATGGATATTTTGTTCTTTTTAAAGCTGCTATGTTAAGTTTAAAGCTGCTACTTTAAATTAGATGAATTTTAAAAATAAGTTTTACCTTCGAAGAATGACAAGGAATTAATAAAGGTTCTTAAAGACCGGATGGGGTTCCATCAATAAAACATGCATCTTATGAGAGTAAAATTCTGGTTCTATTCTATACATTATAGGTGATATATAGAAAAATAAGAACAAAAAAAAACAAACATGTGCCATGAATTATTGGCCCCTATGAGAAATTAAAATATTGAACCAAATGTGATTCCAGTAAGCTTTTTGAATGAGATGAAGGAAGGTGACAAGGAGAAATGGAATAGGCCTTTTTTAGAAAATGTATTTATTTATTAAATTTATAAAGCTGCCCAACTCCATGATGACTCTGGCAACATAGAATGGTAGTACTACAAAATAGGCGTTGATTGCTTACCTGAACGCCTCTTCTCGTACGGTGAGCGGGTACAGCAGTCACATGGGTTGCTCATGTCCAATCCGGTGGAACTGAGCCTAGTGTTAAAAAAGCTTGCCGGATCCGCCCCTTCCCCAGAATTCGCGAATCCATAGACTAGGCTCAGCTGTGAAGCTCTGTAGTGTTCAACTCTCATTGTTAGAGGAAGAAAGATATAGAAAGGTAAAGAAGACACATACAAGGGCGGGAAGTGACTGCTGTACCCGCTCACCGTACGAGAAGAGGCGTTCAGGTAAGCAATCAACGCCTATTCTCCGTACTGAAGGAGCGGGTCCAGCAGTCACATGGGACATACCCAATAGATGGTCCCTAGGGTGGGATTAGATTGCTATCGTGTGAGATAACGGATTGGAGTACCCTTCTGCCGAAGGCAGCGTCCGCTGAAGCGTAAGAATCAATCTTGTAGTGCCTGATGAAGGAATTTGGCGAGGCCCAAGTGGCTGCTTTGCAGACCTCCTCCAACGGGGCTTGAGTCGCCCAAGCGGCCGAGGTGGCTGCGCTCCTGGTGGAATGCGCTGTGATGTTCCTTGGAACTGAGAGGGAGGCCGACTCATAGGCCTTAGATATAGTCCCTCTGATCCAACGGCCTATTACTGTTGAAGACACTTTGGCACCCATGACTCTGGGGTGATAGGCTATAAAAAGTGCTTCTGACCTCCGAAAGGGTCCTGTGCGTTGGATATAGATTCTCAGCGCTCTGATGAGATCCAGGGTGTGCCATTTAATTGCCAAGGGATGGTCTCGTTGGAGGCAGAAGGAAGGTAGGACAATATCCTGAGATCTGTGGAACATGGAACTGACCTTGGGTAAGAAGGTGGGGTCCAGTCGCAAGACTACCTTGTCCTGATGAAATTGACAAAGGTCCTGCCTGATTGAGAGGGCAGCCAGCTCCGAAATGCGTCGGGCAGAGGTAATAGCCACCAGGAATGCTACCTTAAAGGATAGGTACCTGAGGGACGCCGATTTTAGGGGTTCGTATGGTGCCTGCGTGAGGGAATGGAGAACCCGTGGCAAATCCCAGGATGGATACCTGTGGACCTTGGAAGGTCTGAGGTTGGCTATGCCCTTGAGGAATTCCTGAACTTCAGGGAAGGATCGGAGAGGCTGTCTGCGGGGACCCCCTAGGACAGATGAAATGGCTGCCAGATGACGCCGGAGGGTGCTGGTGGAAAGTCCTTTATGGAATCCTTGCATGAGGAAGGAAATAATTCTGTGTATGGGGATGCACAGAGGGGAGAGACCTTCCTGTAGACACCACTGGTGAAACTTGGACCACGTGTGGTCGTAGATTCGATTGGTCGAACCCCTTCTGGCCTTTAAAATGACCTCCACTGAATCTGGGTCATGACCACGCAGTTCTAAGTCTCTCCTGATAACAGCCAGGCGGTGAGGTGGAACCACTCCGGGTCTGGATGGAATGAGGCCCCCTGCCGCAGCATATCCCCCGAAACGGGGAGTCGCCAAGGGTCCTGGACGGACAGCTGTTGGAGATCCGCGAACCAGGGCCGGCGGGGCCAATGAGGGGCGATTAAGATTACTCGGGCCCTCTCGGTGAGGACCTTGTGAATCACGTCCGGGAGAATTGGAATTGGAGGAAATGCGTAGAGTAGGCCTGGAGGCCATGGACTCCGGAGGGCATTGATTGCTTCCGCTCCCGGGGATGGAAATCTGGAAAAGAAGCGAGGGAGTTGGGCGTTCGCATTGGTCGCGAAGAGATCCAGGATTGGTAGGCCGAATCTGAGGCTGATTTGATGGAACAGGTCTTGATGGAGGTTCCACTCTCCTGGGTCTATCGTTGCTCGAGATAGCCAATCCGCCTGGACGTTGAGGCTCCCCGAGATGTGGTCGGCTAGGAGCGACCGAAGATGTTTTTCCGCCCAAAGGCCTAACTTGAGGGCCTCCCTCATGAGAGCCTTGGATCTCGTGCCCCCCTGTCTGCAGATATGGCTTTTTGTGGCAATGTTGTCGGTGAGAATGAGAACGTGCCGGTTGGGAATGCGAGGAGAGAAATGCTTCAGAGCCAGGGAAACGGCTCTTAACTCTAGCCAATTGATTGGCCTGGAAGCTTCCTCCGGGGACCACGTGCCCTGGGCTATCATCCCCTGGGCGTGGGCGCCCCATCCCGATAGACTGGCATCTGTGGTGATGACAAATTGATCCGGGCACCTGAACGGGGATCCTTTGTCCATGGCCGGAGATTTCCACCACTTGAAGGATCTGCGAACACTTGGTGGGATGACAATGCGCCGATTTGAGTTGCTGTGCCCCGATCTCTGAAAGGGTAATAGGAGCCACTGGAGTTCCCTAGCATGAAGGCGAGCCCAGGGAATGATGCCTATGCATGACACCATCTTCCCCAAAAGGGAAGACAGAGTTACTATGGATACTGAAGAATTAGATAAAATGTTAGAAATTAACTCCCCTATACTGAGTTTTCTCTCGGGAGAGAGAAAAACCTGGGAGGATTCTGAATTAATAATGGATCCCAGGTGTGAGATGGATGTGGAAGGTTGGAGGTGACTTTTATCAAAGTTGATGGAAAATCCATGGTCCTGAAGGACTGACATGGTGACAGAAAGGTCTGATTTCACTTTCTCTAGGGAGTTCCCATGAATCAAAATATCATCAAGATAACATAAAATGTGGATGGGAAACGCCCGGATATAGGCCGCCAGGGACCCCAAGAGCTTTGTAAAGACCCGAGGGGCCGAGGAAAGGCCAAATGGCATCGCCCTATACTGGAAATGCCTGCCTTGAAAGGAAAAACGTAAAAGTTTTCTGTGGCATTTGGCTATAGGAATGTGGAGGTAGGCCTCAGTGAGGTCTAAGGAGACCATGAAATCTCCCGTGTGGATGGCGGCCAAAATAGAAGATAAGGAGTGCATCTTAAACTTCCTATATTTGATGAATAGGTTTAGCTTCTTTAAATCCAAAATAGCTCTCCAACCTCCGGAGGACTTTGGAACCATAAATAGGATGGAGTAAAAACCTAGGCCCTTCTGACCGGAAGGAACCGGTTGAATGGCTCTGATGGACAATAGATGAGAAATGGCCTCCTCCATACGGTTACAATCTGAGGAGGACCTGGGAGAAGGACAGGAAATAAAACGTTTCGGGGGAGGAGAAATAAATTCTAAAAGAAGGCCTGTTTGAACAGTGTCAATGACCCAGGGGTCCTTGGAGGTGAGACGCCAATTAGAGGCGAAATGAGCTAGGCGACCCCCTATGGGAATAGAGGAGAGATTACCATCTAGGTTTTTTTGAAGCCCTGTTAGAGGACGCTCCCCTTTGGAAGCGAAAACCTCTACCCCTGGAGTTCCTACCTTGGGAACGAAAGCGGGGGGAATACTGACCTGGAGATCTCTGATAGGAAGCCGCTTGATCTTGCTGGCGCCCTGGGCGACGAAAGGACTGCGTTTTGGTAGCCTTTTTTGTGGTTGGACCCAAAACTTTCTTCTTGTCCGTGGTTTCCGTGAGGAGTGGATCCAGAAGATCACCGAAAAGAAGGTCGCGCTTTAAGGGTCCCTGGGATAACTGCCACTTCTGGCGTACTCCCGCTTGCCAAGGGCGAATCCATAGGAGCCTTCTTGCTGTTGTAGAAGCTGCAATAGACTTAGCAGAAAATCTAGTAGATTGCAAGGTGGCATCAGCCACGTACTGGGCAGCTGCAAAGACCTTGTTGAAGTCTTGTTGACCTCTCAAGTCATCGGGAGGAATATGCTGTTGAAGTTGGCGAAGCCACAGCAGCATGGCTCTGGAGAAAAAGGAAGCTGCTGCAGAACTTTTAATGGCCCAGGAATCTGCGGTGAATCCTCTTTTGAGCATTTGTTCAATCCGCTTGTCCTCTGGGCGGAGGACTTCCTCTGCTTCGCCTGGCACAGCAGCCGCCGAGTGAAGGATCTTGACAGGTTCATCCGGTTTGGGAAAGGATAGAAGCTCTTCATAGGAAGAGGAAAGTTTGTACAACTTTCTGTCCTTGGTGGAGGGATTAAGGCCAGAGGCTGGGAAATCCCACTGTTTGAGTAAAGCATCTTTAAACAATTTAGGCATAGGAATTACCTCGTTATCCTCCTGTTCCTCTGTGAAGTAAGGTAAATTCTCCTCCGGGGGATCAGTGGAAGTGGAGGCTTGTTTCTCCTGGGCCGCTAATCCCGTAGAAATTCTAGCTTTGAGGAGGAGAGATTTGAATAATTGAGAAGGAAAAATGGTAATTGGAGAAGGAACCTTTATTTGGGATTCCTCATCATCTGAGAGGCCTTGAAAGGGATCCTCATCATCCTCCATATCCTCATATTCGTCCTGAGAGGAATCTGAATCATCCTGAATAGGAGCTCTAACCGCTGGGGAAGAACCCAAGGGGCGGGAGGGACGAGAAGGAGGAGGAGGTAAGGGAAGCTCATTGATGGTGGAGAGTTTGGCATCAATGGCCTTGGACAACACAGCAAAAATAGATTGGAACTCAGGAGGTAAACTAGAAATATCAGCAGGAATGGCAGAAGAATCCCTAAAGGCCTGGGAGGATCCTGGCTGGGGAGAATCTTCAATAATATCTGGTTCCTCTGGACCTATGCCCCATAGGTTAGGTTGGGGTCTGTCTAGGTTAGGCTCATCCAGAGATAACACAGGGACCCCAGAAGGAGGTAGACTAGAAGCCTCTGGGGGGTCTTGACTACTGAGTACTTGGGCCTGTACTTTCAAACGTTTTGCTGATTTGTCATGGATTCTTTGTAGGGCTAGGTCCCTTCTCTTCTCGGCCCTGGTGACCTTGGTCGAGGGGCGGGCCCCTGGAGAAGAGGAGGAAGAGGCCTGGGGGATACTAGTAATCTCATCGCCTGTAGGCCTGGCCTCTCTGGGACCTTTAGTTGTGCCTCTCTTGGGAAAAGTAGCCATAGTCTGACAATTAACAGAAGACAAGGCTGAGCCAATAACTGAATAATTAAGGAGAAGAATTTCAAGGACTTCCCAAGAGGAATGGATCCTGCTTCGAGGCCTCGAAGCTGCTGAGACTTGAGGGCAATCTGGGCAAACCCAGAGTTCGTGTCCCCAAATCCAGCGGGGCCAGCCTCCCTAAACTTTTTAATTAAGTAAACCAAGGCACTCTGGTTGGAGGCTTAGCCGGTGGAGAATTTAGCCTGGGCGTCCCAAGGCCCGCTCCGGGATCCACGCGGTGGACTGAGGCCTACGCGGCTGGCAGGAGGCCAACACGAGAGGCCTAAATTTTAAAAAAAGGGCGCGAAGGCCTTCGCGCCGAAAAATCGCTCCGTAATATTTCTTAAAGGGGAAGCGATCGACTAAGTCCAGGAGACTAGAAAGACGTCTCACTCCGCAGGAGGTATTTCTTAAGCCCTTTAATATTTTATATACAATAAAGAATCAATAAATCAATAGATTAATACTTGCACCAGGACCTCCAGGCCAAAGGATTAAAAGAATCCACAAGCGGCCGCGGGAATCGTACACGGCAAAACCGCCGGGGGAAAACGAAACCGCAACTTCTCCAAAGGAAAAAAGCCGAGCCACAAACGGCTGGCGCTAATAGTGCAAGTAAATAATAATGGTAAAACAATTCTTACTACTTTTGAAGAAAAAGATCGAAGGGAAGGTGTTAGAATGTTGAACGAGCTATCACAATACAACCGCAGGATATGCGAACTGAGCGAATTCTGGGGAAGGGGCGGATCCGGCAAGCTTTTTTAACACTAGGCTCAGTTCCACCGGATTGGACATGAGCAACCCATGTGACTGCTGGACCCGCTCCTTCAGTACGGAGAAGATGCATCCAGAAATGAGAGAGGCTGTGCATTCTAACAATAATATAACACAGGATCCACCACCCTGTGTAAGTCAACTAGCATCATAATAAAATTGATGTATTTGATATTTGTTAATTCAGTTATAAAGCACCAGAGAAGCATATCCAAATAGGGAGGCTATCTATCAAGATTTGGCAAAATGACAACATGATAAAAATAAATACTTTTTTTGACATCTGCTCCCATGGACCAAAGGTCATACCTCATGGACTCTCATGATTGATCTGTAATGTTTCTTCTTTCAAATAAAGGACAATATAAAACTACCAATTGTAGTATAATACAATTATGGCATAATACACTTTTGTATCAAAGAAACAGAGTAGGGATAAAGCAAAGAATATCTGCTCTTGCTGAATATCCATTTAATCAGTTAAGGAAGAGGTCTTGCTTCTTGGTTGCCTTTATGAGCAGCTGCAGAATCTCATGGTCATATGACCTTAATTTGTGATGTTTTCTACCATTTTCCAGCAAAAATATGAATATACTGAATTCACTTAATAACCACATGGTTCGTTTAATGACTATGTGATTCATTTACTGTAGTGACATACTTTATTACAATATTAAAAATACTAAAAAATCAACTCAGGCGATGTGATTACCATTTATTAATAGTGGCAATGATTTATGACCTTGCAGTTTTCTTTCAGAAATGGTTTTCCATTGCCTCCTGTATAGACTTGAGGAAAAGGAACTGGCTCAAAATTATTAGCTTGTTTCATCATGCTTAAAGTGAAACTAGAACTCATAATGCTCTAGTTTCTAGCTCAGTGCCCCTCTAGTGCAAATAGGAGTTCTCAATGTGTATGTGGTAAAACAAGAAGAGAGAGGATCAAGACTGAATAGTCTTCATTCTTCCTCTTCCTTCTCTTCCTCATTTTACCACAGAAGTTAAAGCAGATACGAAGTTCTGGCTCTTACTTTTCTGCCAGTGTTAATCATTGTTAATTGATGTTGTAGTGTTCTCTCCCCATCTTCTTCTGGATCTGCCTCGTGTTCTTTGACCTTCTGTTTTTTTGTAGACAGGTGAAATTTGAAAAATTAGAATATCATCTCATGTCTCCCATCTTTCTCTTGGCAATGCCCCATAGATTCTCTATGGGATTTAGGTCAGGCAATTTTGCCAGTCAATCAAGCAGAGTGATCCTGTGGTCATTGAACCAGGTTTTGGTGCTTTTGGCAATGTGGGCAGGTGCCAGGTCCTGCTGGAAAATTGAAGTCAGCATCCCCATAAAGCGCGGCTGCGGAAGGAAGTATGATGTGCTCCAAAATCTGGCAGACGGCTACATTGACCCTGGTCTTAATGAAGCACAGTGAACCAACACCAGCAGATGACATGGCTCCCCAAATTTATTTATTTATTCATTCATTTGATTTTTATGCCGCCCTTCTCCTTAGACTCAGGGCGGCTTACAACATGTTAGCAATAGCACTTTTGAACAGAGCTAGGCTATTGCCCCCACAATCCGGGTCCTCATTTTACCCACCTCGGAAGGATGGAAGGCTGAGTCAACCTTGAGCCGGTGATGAGATTTGAACCGCTGACCTTCAGATCTACAAGTCAGCTTCAGTGGCCTGCAGTACAGCACTCTACCTGCTGCGCCACCCCGGCTCATCAAATCAACACAGACTTCACACTAGACTTCAAGCATCTTGCTGTGTGTGCCTCTACATTCTTCCTCCATACTCTGGGTCCTTGGTTTCCAAATGAGATGCAAAAGTTTTCAGTCTGTGTTGATTTGGGGATCATTGTCATCTGTTGGTGTTGGTCCACTGTGCTTCATTAGGGTCAACGTAGCGGTCTACCAAGAGATTTTGGAGTACTTCATGCTTCCTTGTGCAGCCAAGCTTTATAGGGATGCTGACTTCAATTTTCCAGCAGGACTTGGCACCTGCCCATACTGCCAAAAGCACCAAAACCTGGTTTTGCTTGATTGACCAACAAACTTGCCTGACTTGAACCCTATCTATGGGACGTTACCAAGAGAAAGATAAGAGACATGAAACCGAACAATGCAGAAGAGCTGAAGGCCACTTTTGAAGCATCATGGTCTTCCATAACACCTCAGCAGTGCCACAGGCTGATAGCTTCCATGCCATGCCGCGTTGAGACAGTAATTGTTCCAGAACAGACCAAACCAAGTTCTGAGTACATATGCATGTTTTTACTTTTCAGAGGTCCAATATTGTTCTATGTACAATCCTTTTTTTTAATTGATTGCATGTAATATTCTAATTTTCTGAGATGGTGGGTTTGGGTTTTTCATGAGCTGTACCCCATAATCATTACAATTATGACCAATCACTATCTTGCCTTGCATGTAACGAGTCTCTCTTATATACAGTGGTACCTCAAGATACGAACCCCTCGTCTTACGAACAACTCGTGATACGAACCCGGGGTTCAGAAAATTTTTGCCTCTTCTTACGAACTTTTTTCGAGTTACGAACCGGCGTTCGGAGACTGCTGGGAAGCCGCGCAGCTGTTTTAAAAGGTGACAGCCGGGCGGCGGGGCTTCCCAGAAGCCTCCCGAACGCCGGTTCGTAACTCAAAAAACGTTCGTAAGAAGAGGCAAAATTTTTCTGAACCCCGGGTTCGGTTCGGGAGGTTGCTGGGAAGCCCCCCAGGCCGTCTGTGACCTTTTAAAACAGCCGCGCGGCTTCCCAGCTGTCTCCCGAAGCCGAACGCGGAAGTTCGGCTTTGGCGTTCGGCTTCGGGAGACAGCTGGGAAGCCGCGCGGCTGTTTTAAAAGGTCACAGACGGCCTGGGGGGCTTCCCAGCACCCCCCCCGAACTGTTGCCGAACTTCCGGGTTCGGGGGGTGCTGGGAAGCCCCCCAGGCCGGCTGTGACCTTTTAAAACAGCCGCGCGGCTTCCCAGCTGTCTCCCGAAGCCGGACGCGGAAGTTCGGCTTTGGCGTTCGGCTTCGGGAGACAGCTGGGAAGCCGCGCGGCTGTTTTAAAAGGTCACAGACGGCCTGGGGGGCTTCCCAGCACCCCCCCGAACCCCGAACTTTTGCCGAACTTCCGGGTTCAGGAGGTTGCTGGGAAGTCCCCCAGGCCAGCTGTCACCTTTTAAAACAGCCGCGCGGCTTCCCAGCAGTCGCCGAACGCCGGGTTTTTGTGGGGGGTTTTTTTGGTTGCACGGATTAATTGACTTTACATTGTTTCCTATGGGAAACAATATTTCGTCTTACGAACCTTTCGACTTACGAACCTCCTCCTTGCACCAATTAAGTTCGTATCATGAGGTATTACTGTATATTACATTTCATCTTTTAAGTTGCATTACTGAAATAATTGAACTTTTGCATGATAGTCTAATTTTCGAGTTTCACCTGTATACCTTGTATGGTATGAAATACTACAACATCCTCTCCAGGTTAGCACTTTATTTGCTGTTTTTGTGTAATTTAAGATTGGTATGACAATTTTTTCTCATGTCTCATTTTACCTCTTCTGGTCACTCCAGCAGCTTTCCTCAAACTTTCATTTATGTTTTGTTGTAAGTGCCCATGTCTGACACTGGTAACATAGGATGAGATGAATATGCTTTGTATGAGACGCTTCTTTGTACTGATTGATACTGTCTTATGTTATAGGAGTGAAGCAAGCTGTACTAATACTTGCTTTGATTTACTGCATCATATGTTAGAATGGGTGGTGAATATTAAAATGTGTGACCAGTATCAAAGTAGTATTTTGATATGATTTCCTCATACAGAGAGAATGAATGAAAGTTAAAGTTACCAAACAAATGTATGAAAGAAAAATGAATGTACCTAGAGGAAGACCAATAAAGCTGTGGTTGGATAGAACTTATGAGGTCCTTGAAAAGAGAAAAAGATCAGATGTTTATTTTGTTTATTTATATATCAAATCTGGAAACTGCCTATCTCCCTCACAGAGAGATTCCAAAAGGCAAAGGACAGTGGAAGTTTGCCTCGGGGGGTGGGGGGGGATTAAAGAGGATACTTGGGTCTATAGTTATGAATCTATAGTTATAGATTCTTTGCCTGATAGACCTAATTTAGAGAATGGAGAGTAAACTCAAACCTGTCCTAGCAGAGATATGAAATATAAAACTGAAATACCATAAAAATCATATGGATCTTCAGAAAGAAACTAAAACACTATTAATTTTAATAACCTAATTCTATTCAATATTTTCATCCATGTAAGAGTAATGTATACATAGATCACATAAACTAGTTTAAAATATGCAACATTCATCAATTTGTATAAAAACTAAAATTAGCCTTCTTAGTAACAATGATGGGAAAATTTATTGGGCTAGCAAGAAATCCCATGTTAATAAGAAACCTGAGATGGAAATTGATAAATAGAGAAAAAGCTGAAGCAACTGGAACATTTATTAGTAAAGCAAATTGATGGCACAAAGGAAACTTCATTTTTAAAAAGATAGGGAGCATACACTGAGAGCAATAAAAACCATTCTATTATGCCTTAAAGTAGTAAAGGTACAGAATTTTTTGACTCAGCAGTCAAGACATCCACACTTTTTGGAATGCAGAAATTATGGGTGGCTGCAAAGTTATGATGGAAAATTCTCAACTGCTGCAAGGAGCATCATGCTGTTTATAACACCGAAAGAAAAAAGAAGGCCAGACTATTTTAAGTTAGTTTCTGATGACTGTGGACTTGTCCACATTGTTTTCTTGGCAACAAAATAGTGATTACCAGGTGGACATTTTTTATCATTTCCTTACTATTGTATATAACTCAATACAGTGGTGCCTCTACTTAAGAACTTAATTCATTTCGTGACTAGGTTCCTAAGTAGAAATGTTTGTAAGTAGAAGCAATTTTCCCATAGGAATCAATGTAAAAGCAAATAATGCGTGCAGACCCATTTGGAAAGAAATAAAAGCTCGGAATTTGGGTGGGAGGAGGAAGAAGAGGAGGAGGGCAGTCGCTGTCGAAGGAAAAAGGTGAGGGGAATTAAAAAAAACCAAAACTTTAAGGCTTAAAAAACAAAAGAGGGACTCTGAGGTGGAAAGGAGTACGCGCCTCCCATACCCCCAGCGCGAGGCTGCCTCCCATACACTGCGCCAGAGAGAATGGCAGGAAACTGGCTGTGTCACTCTCTAATTTCCTAGGAAATTTTTCCAGGCTCAGGTTCTTAAGTGGAAAATGGTTCTTAAGAAAAGGCAAAAAAATATTGAACACTCGGTTCTTATCTAGAAAAGTTCTTAAGTAGAGGCATTCTTAAGTAGAGGTACCACTGTATTAATATTAATTTTTGTCAATGCTATAGCCTATGATTCTGTAGTGGATTGCCATTCACATACTAAATCAGGTCTGACCTTATTTAGCTTTTCCAGTTGTCCAAGACTGAACAAACAATATCACTGATCTGGATCAAAAGATTTGAGTCATCTCATGAACAATAGACTAGTGATAAAGACACAGAATAAATTTGTAAAGAATAAGGAAATGCTACAAGCAGACCCCAAGACACTTTATTTCATTTATATCCTGTCATTCATTCTGATGTTTTGGTATAATCCACAAATTCCGAATCCCTCTTCATATTCGCCCTCAGATTTTGGGAAGTATTATCCGTAATCAGTTACTTCATTACAAACACCTGATTTCATTTTGAGTCAGTATAGATTTATAAATGTTTTCTTTTGCTATTTTACAACCCATATACTTTAGAAAATATTGAAATGGTAGCTTCTGGTCAGGAATCATGGCAATCTGCTGCTTTTCAAAGGTGAGGAGAGTCACTTCAGCTATGAATTCCATCTGGGAGTCAGATTCTAGTCAATGTAATCTCTCTAGATCAAAGGGAGATCAAGAGATAAACCACACGTGTTCCAGATGGCAGTTCCTTCAAAGTTAACTGCAGAAATTGGGGGGGAAATTGCACCGGCTTGGGAGTTGAAATGCCAGGAGTCCTGAAATTCCATTTATACTCCCAACTGAAGGGGAAGTGACATTAAAGTCTTGCTTACCCAATTTTCTAAATACTGTACTTTGGGAAGTAACTAACTAGAGTGATCTTGTTTGCATAAAGATAAAACTCTGTGATGAAGTAAAGCTTTCAAAATTACAAATGAGAATGAATGAGACTATGATTTAAATATTCAAGACTTATAAACACCTTAAATAAGAAGATCTAAGAAAGTTTTTCAATGGAGAAGCAAACAGTATTTTTCTTTTTTCCTGTTTTTATTATATACTTTTGATAAATGTGCTTTGGTATAATTTTTCACTAAACCGGTTAAAGAGGTAGGTTTGCTGTTTATACTTAAAATGTGTATGTAATTGGTGGAATCTGCATAAAAAAGATAAAAAAAGATAAGATAAAGAAATCAGACTGTGACTCTGGTTGCCATGGAGATGTGATGCTTGTTGTGACTGACGGTATCCAGAGCTACTAAAATGAAAGTGTCTGAAACAAGAAGATAATAAAGGGAAAAAAGGAAGACTACCTTTTTATTTTGCCTTCTTGAGACATCTTTACTTTTGGATTAAAATTGACTACTAGAAAAATGGCAAGAGAGGTAAGAGAGAATCATTGGAGCAATCTGTGTTTGTGTGTGGGGAGGGGGGGGAATACTTACGCAGCATATATTTTAGATTTTTTTTTAACAATGGAGGAATGACCCTAGGGATATTTTAGTGCATTTTGTTACAAAGAAAACAAGAAATCAAGTCGTGCAGCAGTATTTTAATACAAGATTGAAATGGATAATACAAATATAATTGTTTTGAAAGGGATTCCTATTAGGATTTGTATAAGAGAAAAGAAAATCCTTCTTTAGTGAAAAATTAAAACAGAAACAGATCTCATTTCGATGAGATAAATTGGAAAGCACAATGTTTATTTTTAAAAGCAAAAGACTTAAACTGAATTCTGTCCATAAAGCAAGAGATTTTTTTAGATGACAGAAAGGAGAACTGGAGGAGATGGAGGCTTCATGGTTATCAACACAATAGTCACAATAGAGGCAACAGGAATTGGAAAAAGGCGATACACTACAGGTATGGACTTTTCTAAATTCTTGGAGTATGAATTATAAATGTTTTAACATGGTTCTCAAAAGAAGGGGAAATCATTATTTGAAAAAATTAAAACCAGATGTTATTTGTCTACAACAGACCTTTGGGTGAACAATTTATTTCAGCATACAGTGTTCCCTCGATTTTCGTGGAGGATGCGTTCTGAGACCGCCCGCGAAAGTCAAATTTCCGCGAAGTAGAGATGCGGAAGTTGTACAACATTTTTGGCTATGGACAGTATCAGAAGCCATCCCTTAACACTTTTAAACCCCTAAATTACCATTTCCCATTCCCTTAACAACCATTTACTCACCATTATTACTGGTACTCACCTTTGAATAAGACACTTAGTGATCCTGATATTTATAAACATAATTATTTATTAACAATAATTATTTTTTTGTTATTTATTTGCAAAAAGTATTAGTTTGGCGATGACATATGACGTCACTGGGTGGGAAAAACCGTGGTATAGGAAAAAAACCGCAAAGTATTTTTTCATTAATATTTTTTGAAAAACCATGGTATAGGCTATTCGCGAAGTTCAAACCCGCGAAAATCGAGAGAACACTGTATATTAAAGAGAAATTGAATTGTTTCAAAAATTAACACTCAATTAAATCCAGAAGTTTTATAATTAATGAACATGGTAAATTCATTGGAGTAGAAGTTATATTATACGCAGTTAAAATAATGGCTATAAATGACGATGAAGCGACTAAGAGCAGTTTCCTACAATTCAACCAAACTTTGAACAAAGACATTAAATATTTTTAATATTTAAAATTTAAAAAGAAATGTTAAGATATTAATATTAAAGTTACTGTGCAGATCACCCTAAGGCAGCAAAATGTCATTGGTCATTGAAACTGTAGGCATGCTGAACATGACAGATGCTTCTTGAAGAAGCTATGTGGCCAGGAACTTGGGTTGGCCTCCTTTTCCAACATGAGATTTGGAGATTTTCAAAAGATAAGTGTGGGATGGGTGATGGGCATGGGTGATGGGCATCCTCCAGGGTCCTAAAGGAGCAGGATGGGTGGAGAGGGGAAATGGGGGGTGTTGTAGCATCCCTGTGGTCAGTCATAAGGGAAAATGGCCAAAGGGTGTTGTGGTGGCTGCAACTTTGAAATGTGTCTGTAAATAGCTTATGGGATTTTATAACTTCATATGCTGTTAAATGACCAGTTTTCAAGGACTACATCTATGACAAAATGGGTTTAAAATGTTGGTTATACAGTGATCCCCCGTTTATTGCGTCCCCAACCATTGCGAACAGGGTACTTCGCTATTTTTCAACCCGGAAGTCAAAATACCATCTACGCATGCGTGCCCGTTGTTTCTATGGGCACGCATGCGTAGATGGCAACCGGGAGATCAGCTGCTAGGCGGCTTCCCTGGGTCTTCCCCCTCTTGCTGGCGTCAGCGAGGAGTTTCCCCACCGCCCACGCAAACTCCTCGCTGCCGCCCGCCCTTCGCCCGCCCACGCCGTTCATTCTCGCCGCTTTCGAGCTGAGTCCGGAAGCGGATTCGCTCCCGGACTCAGCTCGAAAGCGCCGAGAGCCAGCGTGGACAAGCCGTTCGTTGGCGCTGGCTATCGGCGCTTTTGAGCTGAGTCCGGAAGCGAATTCGCTCCCGGACTCAGCTCGAAAGCGCCGAGAGCCAGCGTGGACAAGCCGTTCGTTGGCGCTGGCTATCGGCGCTTTTGAGCTGAGTCCGGAAGCGAATTCGCTCCCGGACTCAGCTCGAAAGCGCCGAGAGCCAGCGCCCCCCGGATCCCCAACCCGGGTTTGGGGGGCTGCTAGGAAGCCCCCCATGCCGGCGGCAAACAGCCGCACCGCCCCCAATCTTCGGCTCCTCGCTAGCGCTGTGGGAGTAAAAACACCATCTGCACATGCGCAGATGGTGTTTTTACTTCCGCAGCGCTACTTCGCGAAAACCCGCTCGTTGCGGGGGGTCCTGGAACGGAACCCTCGCAACGAGCGGGGGATCACTGTAATATGCAATGGAATAATTAGAAAATTTGTGGCTGAAAGATTTTAAATTTACTTTATATTCTAACTTTAAACTTATTTTTAAAATAAAATCTTGTTGGTATTGCCTGGAATCTACAGTTATACAGTCATACCTCGTCTTACGAACCTAATTGGTTCCAGGGGGAGGTTCGTAAGACGAAAGGTTCGTAAGACGAAACATTGTTTCCCATAGGAAACAATGTAATGTCAATTAATCCGTGCAACCAAAAAAAAACCCACGGAAAAAAACGCTGCTGCACGGCTGTCACCTTTTAAAACAGCCTGGGGACTTCTCAGCGACCTCCCGAATGCCGAACGCCAAACCCGAACTTCCGGGTTCGGCGTTCGGGAGGCCGCCGAGAAGCCCCCAAGCTGTTTTAAAAGGTGACGGCCGGGCGGCGGGGCTTCCCAGCAGCCTCCGAACGCCGAACGCGGAAGTTCGGGTTTGGCGTTCGGCTTCGGGAGGCTGCTGGGAAGCCGCCCGGCTGTTTTAAAAGGTCGCAGCCGGGCTGGGGGGCTTCCCAGCAGCCTCCCGAAGCCGAACGCCAAACCCGAACTTCCGCGTTCGGCGTTCAGCGTCTGCTAGGAAGCCGCCTGGCTGTTTTAAAAGGTGACAGCCGGGCTGGGAGGCTTCCCAGCAGCCTCCAGAACCCCGAACCCGGAAGTTCGGCAAAAGTTTGGGGTTCGTGAGGCTGCTGGGAAGCCCCCCAGCCCGGCTGCGACCTTTTAAAACAGCCGGGCGGCTTCCCAGCAGCCTCCCAAAGCCAAACGCCAAACCCGAACTTCCGCGTTCAGCGTTCGGCGGCTGCTGGGAAGCCGCCCGGCTGTTTTAAAAGGTGACAGCTGGGCTGGGGGGCTTCCCAGCAGCCTCCCGAACCCTGAACCCGGAGGTTCAGCAAAAGTTCGGGGTTCGGGAGGCTGCTGGGAAGCCCCCCAGCCCGGCTGCGACCTTTTAAAACAGCCGGGCGGCTTCCCAGCAGCCTCCCGAAGCCGAACACCAAACCTGAACTTCCGCGGTCAGCGTTCAGTGGCTGCTGGGAAGCCGCCCGGCTGTTTTAAAAGGTGACAGCCGGGCTGGGGAGCTTCCCAGCAGCCTCCCGAACCCCGAACCCGGAAGTTCAGCAAAAGTTCGGGGTTCGGGAGGCTGCTGGGAAGCCCCCCAGCCCGGCTGCGACCTTTTAAAACAGTCGGGCGGCTTCCCAGCAGCCTCCCGAAGCCGAACGCCAAACCCGAACTTCCGCGTTCGGCAGCTGCTGGGAAGTCCCCCGGCTGTTTTAAAAGGTTTGCCTCTTCTTACGAACTTTTTTCATGTTCCGAACGCCAAACCCGAACTTCCGGGTTCGGGGTTCGGAGGCTGCTGGGAAGCCCCGCCGCCCGGCTGTCACCTTTTAAAACAGCCGGGGGGCTTCCCAGCAGCCTCCCGAACGCCGAACCTGGAAGTTCGGGTTTGGCGTTCGCAACTCGAAAAAAGTTCGTAAGAAGAGGCAATTTTTTTCTGAACCCCGGGTTCTTATCTCGAGTTGTTCGTAAGACGAGGAGTTCGTATCTTGAGGTACCACTGTACTTAGAATCTTTCTGGGAAATATGAACAACATGAAGGGATGTTTTTCCATATTTGACGGAGGTGTGAAAAAGTTTTTAAAAAGACATGAATACTGTATTTTTCGGTGTATAAGACGCACCGGTGTATAAGACACACTTAGATTTTAGAGGAGCAAAACAAGGAAAAAAGTATTCTGAACCAAATGGTGTAGTATTATATCGTTTAATAAAATACCAGTGTAGCAGAATTTTTTTTAAACCATGTATACTTTTTATAAGCATGTATACTTTTTAAAACCATGTACACTTTTCACAAACATCAAACTTGACAGCTTCAATGACTTCAAGCTTGTGGACTATAAACTCCCAGAATTCCTCCACCAGTCTTGCTACCTTAGGAATGGGAGTTAAAGGCCACAAGCCTTAATCTTGCCAAGTTTGAAGACCCTTGCACTTCTAAATCCCCCTCTTTGCCCCCCAGCTGCCCTAAACAGACAAATCCTCCAAATAGCTTACATTATATACCATAAAAGGGGAAGTATATGTCAGTAAAACAATGCCCCCACATACATTATTAGAGTGACAAAGTTAATGAATGACAAACAGTAACAAACAGCAGCTTATCTCAGTGATGTTTCCTATAATATTCTCAAAATATACATGTAAAAAATAATTATCTTGATGTTCTCAGTTTTATGGCTCTTCTATAACAATTTACATTTTTTGTTCACTGCAATATTAACATTTAATATTTAATATTTATCTAATAATAAATTATAGTAGAAAATGAAGCTTTTAATATTTGAAATTTAATTTATATAACTTTCATTTTTCTCCAAAATCCAGTACCAAATTATAGAACTGAAGAAAAATAAAATTCCAGATTGTAATAAAACTGATTTTTATGCTTTGAAATATGAGGAGAAACCTTTTTTCTTGTAGTTAATTATGTGTTTTCACCCTCACCCCTACCAACTAAAAGGTGAAGAATAGAAATATAACGCATAAGACAATTTCAATACAAAGTTTACAGGTGAAACTCGAAAAATTAGAATATGGTGCAAAAATTCATTTATTTCAGTAATGCAACTTAAAAGGTGAAACGTAATATATGAGAGAGACTCCTTACATATACTGTAAGGCAAGATAGTTCAAGCTGTGATTTGTCATAATTGTAATGATTATGGGGTACAGCTCAGGAAAACCCCAAATCCACAATCTCAGAAAAATAGAATATTACATGCAATCAATAAAACAAGGAGTGTACATAGAACAATATCAGACTTCTGAAAAGCATGCATATGTACTCCATACTTGGTTTGGGCCCCTTTTGCAGCAATTACTGCCTCAATGCGGCATGGCATGGAAGCTATCAGCCTGTGACACTGCTGAAGTGTTACGGAAGACCAGGATACTTCAATAGCAGCATTCAGGTCTTCTACATTGTTCGGTCTCATGTCTCCTATCTTTCCCTTGGCAATGCTCCATAGATTCTCTGGGGGTTTAGGTCACATGGGTTTGCTGGCCAATCAAGCACAGTAATCCACAATCGTTGGACCAGGTTTTGGTGCTTTGGGCAGTGTGGGCAGATGCCAAGTCCTGCTGGAAAATGAAATCAGCATCCCAATAAAGCTTGGCTGCAGAAGGTAGCATGAAGTATTCCAAAATCTCCTGGTAGATGGCAGCATTGACCCTGGACTTAATGAAGGAGAGTGGACCAACACCAGAAGATGACATGGCTCTCCATATCAACATAGACTGTGGAAACTTCGCACTGGACTTCAATAAACTTGCAGTGTGTGCCTCTTCATTCTTCCTCCATACTCGGTTCTTGGTTTCCAAATGAAATGCAAAAGTTTCAACCTTACAACTTGAAAAAAGTTTCAACCTTTCAGATACTCCTGCTTGCTTAAATGTCTGTGCTGACAAATTGGCCCCCATCTTCACCCAAACACTAGAGTTGTCCTATGTTCCTTCCTGCTTCAAACGCTCTACTATCATCCCAGTGCTGAAGAAGCCCTCCATCAAGGAACTGAATGACTACAGACCAGTTGCTCTAACATCTGTAGTTATGAAAACCTTTGAAAGGCTAGTGATGTTCCACTTGAAAACCATCACGGATCCACTGTTAGACACCCTGCAATTTGCATACCAAGCAAATAGATTGACAGATGATGCTGTTAATATGGCTCTATACTACATCCTTCCAACATCTTGAATCTCCAATGACCTACGTAGGTTCCTCTTTGTAGACTTCAGTTCAGCATTCAACACCATCATACCGGACATTCTCTTAACCAAGCTAAATCAGCTAGTGGCACCTGAATACACTTGTAAGTGGATCGCAAGCTTCCTAACAGACAGGAAGCAGCAGGTGAAGCTAGGAAAAATCACATCAGATACATGTACAATTAGCACAGGGGTCCCCCAAGGCTGTGTACTCTCACCACTTCTCTTCTCTCTATACACTAATGACTGCATCTCAAACAATCCATCTGTTAAACTACTGAAGTTTACAACCGATACAACAGTGATCAGACTCATTTGAGACAATGATGAATCCGCATACAGATGTGAGGTTGAACAACTATCCTTGTGGTGTGACCGGAACAATCTAGAGCTGAACACACTCAAAAGCGTAGAAATGGTGGTAGACTTTAGGAGAAACCCTTCCTACTATACAGCACAGTATCAACAGTAGAGACCTTCAAATTTCCAGGTCCTATCATATCTCAAGATCTAAAATGGTCACCTAACATCAAAGACATCATCAAAAAAGCACAACAAAGAATGTTCTTTCTGCGCCAGCTCTGGAAGCTCAAACTGCTGAAAGAGCTGCTGATACAGGTCTACAGAGGAATCTTTGAGTCTGTCATCTGCACCTCTATAACTGTCTAGTTTGGTGCTGCAACCCAACAACACTGACACAGACTTCAGATAATCAGAACTGCAGAAAAAACAATTGCTGCCAACCTGCCTTCCATTGAGGACCTGTATACTGCACGAGTCAAAAAGAGAGCTGTGAAAATATTTACTGATCCCTTGCATCCTGGACACAAACTGTTTCAACTCCTACCGTCGCTACATAGCACTGCACACCAAGAAAACTAGACACAAGAACAGTTTTTTCCCAAACGCCATCACTCTACTAAACAAATAATTCCCTCAACACTGTCAGACTTTTTACTAAATCTGCACTTCTATTTCTACTAGTTTTTCTCATCATTACTGTCATCCTTTTTCTCCCACTTAGGATTGTATGGCTGTAACTTGTTGCTTGTATTCTAAGATTTTTATTAATATTGATTGTTTCTTCATTGCTTATTTGACCCCCATGACAATCGTTAAGTGTTGTACCACATGATTCTTGACAAATGTATCTTTTTCTTTTATGTACGCTGAGAGCATATGCACCAAGACAAATTCCTTATATGTCCAATCACACTTGGCCAATAAAATTTTACTCTATTCTATTCTTTTACATTTCACCTTTTAAGTTGCATTACTGAAATAAATGAACTTTTGTACAATATTCTAATTAATACTAGATGAGATTTATTTTTAGAAAATATGAAATTAGAAATTTAAGGAAAATATAAACCCAGAAACCTATATATAATAAAAGTAAAAACACAGGATATAGTTTGCTAATTTGAATTAATTTGAATTATTTTATGAGAAACTGGTAAAGTTTTAACAACAACAATTTTAAAAGCCATCGTAGGAGATGATCAAGCTGAGCCCGTAGGTCATTGGTCAAACGCATCATAAGTCACAAGTCCCTATATGCCCGCAAGAGAGCTAGGTCCAGCTCACCTTGAATGCCTTCTTATTCCCTCTCATTTTCCTTAATTGTTAGTACTAGCTTAGATTTTTGTAGAGAGCTTAAGCTTGCAGTAAATTTTATACACATTTGAATTGTTTTTATCTCCTGATTTCCCTGGCACTTGACAGCTACACATTTCAGCAGCTTAGTTATTGCTCATTACTCATACTCACTATAAATGAAATTAGTTCTATCAGTTTAAAACTCAAATGGAGATTAAAATGAAGAAAATTAAGTGGCAGTATTTAAAAATGGTCATCAAACATGTGCTTCAACTATGGCTACTGTAGATCAGTGTTTCCCAACCTTTTTTGAGCCGCGGCACATTATTCATGTTTTCAAAATTCTGGGGAACACTGAAGGGGGGGGGGGGCTAAAGAAAAGTTTGGACAAAAAAAATATCTCTTCCTCCATTTCACTCTATTTCTCCCTCCCTCTTTCTCTCTCTTCCTTCCTTCCCTTCTTTCTCTCCATCCCTCTTTCTGCCTCTCTTTTTTGCTCTTTCTCTCTCCCTCCTTCCCTCCCTCTATGTCTTTCCCTCTCCCTCCTTCCCCCCTTTCTTTCTCTCTCTCTCTTGCTTTCTTTCCCTCTCTTTCTCTTGCTTTCTTTCTCTCTCATTCTCTCTCCCCTCCTTTTTTTCTCTCTCTCTCTCTTTCTCTCTCGTTCACCACGCCAGCAACAGAGAGAAAAAGAAAGAGCGAGAGAGAGAGCCGGAGAGAGAGTGGAGTGCGCAGTCTCCTCGCCCTCCCAGACGTCCCCAGCACCCGGCCTCGCGCCGCCTCCCATTAGCCCGGCCGACTTTTCCCTGCTGCCGTTTTCTCTTCATGGTGCAAAGCCACACAGTCCCGGACTCCCGGATCGCTCGCTTCTCCGGCCAGCATGGCGCTTTCCTGGGCAGATGGCTTTGCTGACCGGAGAAGCGAGCGATCCAGGAGTCCGGGACTGTGTGGCTTTGCGCCATGAAGAGAAAACGGCAGCAGGGAAAAGTCGGCCGTTTTCTCTTCGTGGCGCAAAGCCACACAGTCCCGGACTCCTGGATTGCTCGTCCCAAGGCAGGAGGCGGCGGCGGAGGAGAGTGGGCGGATTGGGCGGGCAATGTGGCAGGGCGGAGAAGCAAGGGGCGCGTTTGGCCGGAGGCACCGTGGGGAGGCAGGGGCAGCCGCGGCTCCCTTTACTCCTACTGCCGCACCTCCCTGCCCCTGCCTCCTTTTTCCCGCCTTCCTTCTTTGGGGCTCAGCAGGAGAACGCCGGATACAGCGGTCCGGCACCGGCAGCGCCCCGCCCAGCTGGAGCTTCCTAGGGGCGCCGCGGCACACCTGACGGTTGGGAAACGCTGCTGTAGATAATACCATTTGCTGACATGGAAGCAAATTCTGTTTAGAAAACATCTTTTTCAGAAACTTAATGAAGGACAGGTTACAATTTATGCATATGTAATGCAACAATATATTAGAGTGAGTTTTTAAAAGCAAGTTAATTATGATAGTTTGCTTATTTGAACTATAAAGCCTCTTGATAAAACTTAGTTAAAGCTGACTTTGACTTTTTCAATCTGGAAAATAAGAGGAAGGAGTATTGGGTATATTTACACATCACTTTATTTATGAAAATTATGTAGGTAGGATTAAAAAATATATTAAAAGCATACACCTTTCTTAAAGTAGGGCTTAAATATACATTCAAAATATGCTGTTATATTCATTCAAAAGCTATGCAAACCTTTGGAAACCAATTTGTACCATTTCCCACCCCCGAAATTTCCATGTAGGAATTACTACTTTTTTCTTCTATGTGTTAAAAGTTTTCCACTTTTTTTTAGGAACTTCTTAACTCTATATGTTTTTTATTTCATTTTCTTCTTCTTCTTAAGCCATTTATTCATCTTTATATGATAGACTTCATGCTGGAACTGACAATGAATCTCTCTACACACTTAATCCCATACAGAAGGATAAGTTTATAGCAGAATCTCATAGACAATACTACTAAATGAGGTGCACTACCGCAGACAAAATGGAAGGCAAACATGAAGAAATCAGCCTCCAGCACAATACCGAAATTGTATGTATATGTTGTGTGTGTGTTTACTCCAAGTATAAATCCTAGACCTTTTTCTCTACTGCTCAATTAACAGACTTCAGTTTGGAAACTAGTTGCTTGGCATTTATGTGTAATATTTCCTGCCTTGTTAGGTGGTTTCCTCCTTGTCAACTTCAATCTTTACAATTCTTTTGCTATTTGATCCTTATTCATTTTCTCTATCCCATCATACCTCCTGAACTATTTCTTTTGCATTCAACTCATTTTAATTGACTGCATTTATTCCTAACCCTTTTTCATTTTGATTAAGTGTCATCAAGCTATTGTCAACTCTTGGTGAACACATATATTTTCTCCGTAATGATTTGTCACTATTTCAGATCTTCCAATAATGTGCTCAATGCTCTGTAACTGAGTCCATCTATCTTATCTTGTTTCTCTTCCCTCTCTCAGCATTAGAGCCTTCTTTGGAGAGCTAGGACTTTGGAAAATGTGTCCAAATTGCTTAACATGTCTGATAATTTGAACCTGGTCATTTATGACTTGTGTAAGTACAGAGTTGATTTGTTTGCTTTCTTGGTTGTCCATAATAGGAATATTCTATACCACCACACTTCAAAACTATCAATACACTTCCTATCCTCACTCCAATAACAGAGACGTCTAGAGAAGCGATGGACAAAGAGTAAGTCCGAATCCGATCGAACACTTGTAAGAGCTTTTATTAAGACTTACAAAGTGGCGCTCAAGGCGGCAAGATGCGCGTACCATGCTGCCTTGATTGCATCAGCAGAATCCCGCCCAGCCGCTCTGTTTAGGGTGACTCGCTCCCTTCTAAATCAGGGGGGAGTTGGGGAGACCTTGCAGGACAGTGCCGAGGAATTTAACTCGTTTTTTGCTGATAAAGTCGCTCGGATCCAGGCGGACCTCGACTCCAATTGTATAGCAGTATCGGCTGACAACGATTCAGTCGAGGTGACTGGGGCTAAACGTCTTTGTCCATCTGTCTGGGAGGAGTTTGACTTGGTGACACCTGATGAAGTGGACAAGGCCATTGGAGCTGTGAGTTCTGCCACCTGTTTACTGGATCCGTGTCCCTCTTGGTTGGTCTCGGCCAGCCGAGAGGTGACATGGAGCTAGGTCCAGGAGATTGTCAATGCCTCCTTGGGGAGGGGGTCCTTTCAGGCTCCTTATAAGGAGGCACTTGTGCGCCCCCTTCTTAAGAAGCCTTCCCTGGACCCAGCCGTGCCTAATAACTACCATCCAGTCTCCAATCTTCCCTTTATGCGGAAGGTTGTTGAGAAGGTGGTGGGGCTCCAACTCCAGCGGTCCTTGGAAAAAGCCGATTATCTAGGCCCTCAGCAGTCTGGATTCAGGCCCGGCTAAAGCACAGAAACTGCTTTGGTTGTGTTGATGGATCATCTCTGGCGGGCCTGGGGCTTCCCAGATTCAACCATGTTTCTACAACATGACCTGCACTGGCTGCCGATCAGTTTCTGGTCATAATTCAAAGTGTTGGTTATGACCTTTAAAGCTCTACATGGCATTGGACCAGAGTATGTCCAGAACCGCCTGCTACCGCACAAATCCCAGTGACCGATAAGGTCGCACAGAGTTGGCCTTCTCCGGGTCCCATCGACTAAACAATGTCGTTTGGCGGGCCCCAGGGGAAGATCCTTCTCTGTGGCGGCCCCGGCCCTCTGGAATCAACTCCCCCCCGGAGATTAGAACTGCCCCCACCCTCCTTGTCTTTCGTAAATTACTCAAGACACACCTATATCGCCAGGCATGGGGGAACTGACACACCTTCCCCAGGCTTTTATATTTTATGTTTGGTATGTATGTGTTGTTTGGTTTTAAATGATGGGGTTTTATATGTTTTTTCTCTTTTAATATTAGATTTATTCCACTGTAACATTGTTTTTATTATTGTTGTGAGCCGCCCCGAGTCTTCGGAGAGGGGCAGCATACAAATCTAATAAATTATTATTATCATCATCATCATCATCATCATCCAGGGAGAAACAACCAGAGACAGGTATCCTTTAGATAAACAGAACCTATGCCATGAAGTGCTTTGTAGATTATAAGTAGTTTTTTGAATTGTACTCTGAAACCACCAGGTAACTACTACACTTTGCAGAGCAGGGGAGGGGGGTTCCACAAAGATTAATATGGCATGATCAACCATGCCCACACTACTATCTTCTGGACCAGGACACTCCCATGTAGAGTACATTGCAGCGATTGATTAATGATGTGCTTAAAACATTATTTCAGGAAAGGATGCAACTGATACACTAGGTATGCTTCTGCAAAAGTCCTCTTAGCCTTAGCTGCTACCTGCTCCTTGATCAGATGCTGTGAGTCAAAGATGACCCACAGTTATGCAACAGTCTTAAATGGGGAAGTACACTTCCCTTATCCAAGTCAAAATGGATGTTCTCCCCAAAAAGAGGGCTCTCAGGGCCCACAGTTTTCCCGTCCTTTCAGATTGAGCTAAAGACCCTATCCATACCTGTACAGCCTCCAGGCAACTCAGTAAGGAGATTCAGATTGCTGCATCAGCAGGCCAGGGATTGAGTTATACAACTGGGCATTACCCATATATTGACTATGGACCTAAGTCAGCAAATGGCCTAGTTTAGAGGTTTGGGTAGATGTTAAACAGAAGGCGGGGAGAGATTTAAACAAGCAAAGATTGGAAACAGCCACAAGAAAATAGGAAAACCACTGCAAAACAGTGGCCCCTCCACTGCCAAACCTTTAAGCTGATCTTATATTTCTCAATTAACTTATTTCAACTGTATTCAACTTACTTTTTATCTTTCATTCTGCTCTGCTCTACTCTGCCCTGTCTACTTCACTGCTGGGGAGGCATCTACTGGTATAAGATGTGATATCATCAAATATTGATACCAATTGCCAAGGCTCAGTGTAAAAATATCATCTGATAATATGATAGAAGAAAGATTGCCTCATGACAATACCTACTACAATTACAATTCAACTAGTATATAATATAACCACTGTAATCCTGAAAAAAATTGGTTGCATGATCAAAAAGAACATCAGTACTTATACCCCACCCCTGGAAAATTGTACAGCAAGATCAAGGAAATTTGGAAAGAAGTTAGTCAGCTAATGGAGATTGACCTACAGAATGGTGTGTGGAGATTAAAGATAAAACTAGATTACTGAAAAAATGAAAGCCAATGACTCCAACTGAAGCCCTAGAGACTAAAAAAGATTCATAATACTAAGTATTGGGCTAAGGAGATACATTAGAGAAGCAGAGACCAAGAAAAGAGAGAGACCAACCCAAATACATGGATAATAATTCATGTCAGTGAAATTGTGCTTCTGAATTGTGAAGTCATCAAATATTTTAATCACTGTAATTAAATTATTGTTTTTGCAGGAAGAAAAAGATCTTTGTGAATCTCTTTCTGGGAGGAGACAGAGAGAGCAGGGAAAGTAATAATTAGAAATATTTCCTCAACTTGTAACCATTTTAAGTGGGTTTTCTTATAATTACTCCTTAGTAAGTCACTATTATAGTGGCAATGAAGCTGAAAGAATGGCTTGTTTTTGGCAAATAATGAGCTAACTGGCAAAGCTATTAATAACTTGCCTTATTGATCATTGTGCTGTAGCAAAAGAATGATTAAAAAAACATAAAATGCACTGCACACATATATCTCTCCTTTCAAACACTCTATTTTAAAGTACAAAGATATAAAAAAAGTTGCTGCAGCAGAGCTTATAACATGGGACAGCTTTGGTTGTGGGACACGTGAATCTATATGTTGTATCTGGAAGAGATGAACATATACTATGTAAGACATGAAAAACAAAGAGGAAACTGCAAAACTTTCACTTTTTTACTGATTGACAAAAAGTTAGGAAAAAGTCACAGAACTTTGTTTTTATATATGATAACTCCAGCAAGACTATTTACTATATGCACAAGAGTAGAAAGTAGAAAGAATTGGTATTATCAACAATGGAAGAATGGATGGTGAAGATGATGGAAATTGTTGACATGGCTAAGTTGAAAGCTTTGATCAAAGAAGAGACTTAAGTTTAATGAACTTAAGATATGTGGTTTGATAACTAAAAGAAAACAGGAAAAAAATTATGATGCAATAATAAAGAAGTTATTGTAAATTTGGAACGCATAATATAGGGCCTTATATTGTTTTGAACCCTGAAATATGGGCTTGGCCTTATTATTTGGTGGGGCTTATTATTTGGGGGGTGTAGATGATGAGTATGGGCAGGGGTGCACAGAAGCAAAAGAAAGCCGAAAATTAGTTAAAAAAAAAAAAAGGCACCACACACGGACCGGCAAAGACAGCACCAAAGCCATTGTGTGCAAATTGTGCAGTCAGCAAGCCACTACCAGACTACCACACCGGTAGGAACCGACCTCTGAGTATGGGACTAGAGAAGCCCATTGGAGTAGCCCAACTTCTCATGAGTTCAATCAAACTTCTCGAACTGGTGAGAAGTTTTCTTTTACAATGGACTTTCCTGGACACAACGCAGAGGAACGTGATGGAGCTACAAGTGTCGGGTACGACGGGTGTCTAGTGCTGGGGTGCAATTTGAGGGTGTCAAGTTGAGTGGAGTGGGCCGCGAGACACATGTCCTACATGAGACTTATAGCTCCATCACATTCCTCTGCGTTGTGTCCCATTGTAAGCCCATTGTAAAAGAAAACTTCTTGTAAGTATTGTGTGTTGTGTTGTGTCCAGATCCTCCCCCACCTCTGGCTCTCGAGCGGTGGGAGAAGGAAGAAACTCTCATGGGCTGCCTGAAGAAGCCGAGCTAACAGCCAAAGTTCTAGGCAGGCGCAGAAGCAGCCGGGCATGCACTTCCTTGTCTCTTCTAAATGCGACCCTCTCTGTCAGTGTGTGTGTGTGTGTGGGAGAGAAACATAAGACACAGCACCAGGAGAAGGAAGCTTTTGGCTGTGCACTGAATACAACCACATTTTCTCCCCTTTTGCTCCAAGAGGTGGCACAAGCATGATGAGTCTCACAAAGACTCATTTCTGGCGGAGTTTATGGGAAAAAAAGATTTCTTGCATGCAACTAAAAGGTTCCTGACAAGAGAGGGGGCAAGGGAAGGTGCTTTATCTCAGGCAGCCCAGATGTTTCTTTTCCCTTCCATTTCGCTTGAGAGCTGGAGGCAGGGGAGGGTCAGTGGACACAATACCAAGGAATGAATGGCTGTTCCTGTAGGGGATTCTGAGCCAACCAAGCAAGAGGTAAGCGCACACACACACACACAAAACAGCATTTTGAAATGTGGTCCTTCCTGTGAGGAGGTGGAGAGACAGAAATCAATGCTTGCTCCCTCTTCCTTGCAGGCAAGAGTGTGTTTCAAATTTATTTATTTATTTATTAATTCAATTTTTATGCCGCCCTTCTCCTAAGACTCAGGGCAGCTTACAACATGTTAGCAATAGCACTTTTTAACAGAGGCAGCATATTGCCCCCACAATCCGGGTCCTCATTTTATCCACCTCGGAAGGATGGAAGGCTGAGTTAACTTTGAACCAGTGATGAGATTTGAACCACTGACCTTCAGATCTACAGTCAGCTTCAGTGGCCTGCAGTACAGCACTCTACCTGCTGCGCCACCCCGGCTCTTTCCAAATTGCTGTAGACAGAGCCCAGAGAAGCCGAGCAAGTCCCGCAGGGTGTGCGCACACCTGCCTCTCACTTACTTTCACTCTCACAGCCAAGAGAGCCCACGGCAAAAAGAGCGGCTCCCGGCATGCTCCTCCTTTCCCCAGAAAGTAATTGGGGTGGGGGGGTTGTTATTATGGGAGGGTGCTGATTTCAGCTCATACACTGGAAAGGTTAATTGGACTTATTATGAGACATGTGTTTTTTCAGGGAAACACAATATCTTCCTATACCTCACTTCCCCACACCATCTCATCAAAAGTCTTGTTCTATAGTCTGGAAGCTGTAAGAATCTGTGACAAAGTAGGTTGAAATTGAACCGAAGAAATATGGAAGTATCATTTGCCATTAAGATTTTTGATCAGTCCCAGCCTTAAATATAACCTTTATTTCCAAGAATACTGCTGGATTTTGTATATCTCAGAAGGAATTTACTCAAAATCCAAATTAAAGAGAGCTGCAAGTCAATGTTTAGAAGCATGCACGCTTTCTCCTATTGGAATAGTAAAGAATAGACTGGCAAACCTAAAAGAGATGGTTGGGAATAACTTCAATTGTTTAATTGGCTGGAGGGGTCGGGAGTGGGAGACACAGTCCTTCAGTGGTTCTCCTCCTACCTCTTCGGTCAGTCGCAGTCAGTGTTAGTGGGGGGTCAGAGGTCGACCTCTAGGTTTCTCCCTTGTGGGGTGCCTCGGGGGTCGGTCCTCTCCCCCCTGCTATTTAATATCTACATGAAACCGTTGGGTGAGGTCATCCAGGGGCATGGGATGATACCCAGCTGTACATCTCCACCCCATGTCCAGTCAACGAAGCAGTAGAAGTGATGTGCCGGTGCCTGGAGGCTGTTAGGGTCTGGATGGGTGTCAACAGACTCAAACTCAACCCTGATAAGATAAGATGGAGTGGCTGTGGGTTTTGCCTCCCAAGGACAATCCCATCTGTCCGTCCATTACCCTGGGGGGGGGGGATTATTGACCCCCTCAGAGAGGGTCCGCAACTTGGGCGTCCTCCTCGATCCACAGCTTACATTAGAGAACCATCTTTCAGCTGTGGCAAGGGGGGCGTTTGCCCAGGTTCGCCTGGTGCACCAGTTGCGGCCCTACCTGAATATTGTTGGAAAATCAATTTATCCAAGCCTGCAAGATTTGCAGACTTATGCCTTGCCCTCAGACTTTGTATTGCTCAAAACTTTGACTCCTTGGGACTTGTGTTTCCATTTGAGTGGGACAATTACGGGGCTTGCAAAACCTCAATAAAGACTTCAAACTCTCTTGGTATTATGCATGCATGGATAAGGACAGGACAGTTGTCAAGCACCTAAAAGGTGATCATGTGATCATGACTGTGTGTGTGTGTGTTCTGCAGCAGTATTAGCTTTGAGAATGGGTCATAAGAAGCTTTTTTAAAGTTCCTGGTAACTTCGTACAGTTGTTGAGTGCCTGGACATTAAGTGAGGACTACTTGTAGCCAGTTTGTGAGCATTTAGGGAAAAAAATCCAATGTTTGGCAGGAGCCTGCATGGATTTATTAAGAATAAATCATGCCAACCTAACCTGATTTTCTTTCCTGATAGAATGACCAGATTACTTAATGGAAGGAACGCCAGATCTGCAGCAAAGCATTCAAGAAACTTATTATGAGATTCTAGTAAATGTAGTGGATTATGCTATTGTTAAAGGGATAGAGAGTTGGCTAAACAATCATACCCAACCAGTGTATATCAATGCCTCTGCAAACTGAAGTATCACATGGTGTATATCAGGTACTATTCAATGCATTTATACATGACTTTATCGAATTTTCAAATAACGCAAACATAGGTGGATTGCAAAGAATTCAGAAGACAGTCAAGATTCAAGAGCATCTTGGAAAAGTTGAAATAAGAAACAAAAACCATGAAGATTAATATCAAGAGACACAAAAGCCTTACATTAAGGATTGAACAGAAGTCATTATAATGGGCAGCTGTAGTTACAAAAAAAAGTCATCCCAAATCAAATAAGCAGACGTATAAATCAAGATTAAGAAAAATCTATATTCCTTTTCTCTCACATTGGACTTACTGGAGCTAGAATAGTGCACCTAGATCAAGGCATTGCATTCCTCATATGGTTTTCCCTTATACTTCTCATCAGCTTGGTCATTTTTTCTAGACATACTCAAATTGTAGAAAATTTAGGGGGGGGGGGGGGAATTGACCAAGTCGATAAGGGTTATAAAGGAAAACTGTATGAGCAATAGAAAGGACTGGGAATGTTTAGCCTGCAATAAGGCGTAATAATGCAATTCACGTTTTTAAAGCTATATAATATGAAAAAATATTCAGAGGTATTCCAGGGGAAAAGACAAGAAGATATAACGAGATGAATTATAAGGAGGCAGAATTCAGTTTACTGTTATCTGATTATTAGAGCTATTCAACAGTGGAACAAATTGCTTTAGGTTAGGGGATAGTAGACCTTTACTAGAAATCTTTAAACAGATATAATTCTTAAGCTAAATGGATCCAGAAGGCTTTCAGAAGGCGCTTGGGGATCTTCCAGATGCACTTGTCCACAATTCGGCAGAGTCTCTGGCTGAGGCCTGGAACAAGGCTGCAGCGGAGGCCCTTGACCGAATTGCACCGCTGCGACCTCTCCGCGGCACTAGACCCCGTAGAGCTCCATGGTTCAACGAGGAGCTCCGGGAGTTGAAACGCCAGAAGAGACGTCTAGAGAAGCGATGGAGGAAGAGTAAGTCCGAATCCGATCGAACACTTGTAAGAGCTCATATTATGACTTACAAAGTGGCACTCAAGGCAGCAAGATGCGCATATCATGCCACCTTGATTGCATCAGCGGAATCCCACCCGGCCGCTCTGTTTAGGGTAACCCGCTCCCTTCTTAACCAGGGGGGAGTTAGGGAGCCCTTGCAGAGTAGTGCCGAGGATTTTAACACATTTTTCGCTGATAAAATTGCTCAGATTCGAGCGGATCTCGACTCCAATTGTAAAACAGAGTCAACTGACAACGAGTCAGTCGAGGTGACTGGGGCTAAACGTCTTTGTCCATCTGTCTGGGAGAAGTTTGACTTAGTGACACCTAAGGAAGTGGACAAGACCATTGGAGCTGTGTGTTCCGCCACCTGTCTACTGGATCCGTGTCCCTCTTGGTTGGTTTCGGTCAGTCGAGAGGTGACACGGAGCTGGGTCCGGGAGATTGTCAACGCCTCCTTGGAGAGTGTGTCCTTTCCGGCTCCTTATAAGGAGGCACTTGTGCGCCCCCTCCTCAAGAAGCCTTCCCTGGACCCAGCCATACTCAATAACTACCGTCCAGTCTCCAACCTTCCCTTTATGGGAAAGGTTGTTGAGAAGGTGGTGGCACTTCAGCTCCAGCGGTCCTTGGAAGAAGCCGATTATCTAGGTCCTCAACAGTCTGGATTCAGGCCCGGCTACAGCACGGAAACTGCTTTGGTCGCGTTGATGGATGATCTCTGGCGGGCCCAGGACAGGGGCTTGTCCTCTGTCCTGGTGCTTCTTGACCTCTCAGCAGCTTTCGATACCATCGACCATGGTATCCTTCTGCACCGACTAGAGGGGTTGGGAGTGGGAGGCACTGTTTTTCAGTGGTTCTCCTCATACCTCTCTGGTCGGTCGCAGTCGGTGTTAGTAGGGGATCAGAGGTCGACCTCTAGGTCTCTCCCTTGTGGGGTGCCTCAGGGGTCGGTCCTCTCCCCCCTGCTATTTAATATCTACATGAAACCGCTAGGTGAGATCATCCAAGGGCATGGGGTGAGGTATCATCAATACGCCGATGATACCCAGTTATACATCTCCACCCCATGTCCAGCCAACGAAGCAGTGGAAGTGATGGGCCGGTGCCTGGAGGATGTTAGGGCCTGGATGAGTGTCAACAAGCTCAAACTCAACCCAGACAAGACGGAGTGGCTGTGGATCTTACCTCCCAAGGACAACTCCATCGGTCCGTCCATTACCCTGGGGGGAGAATCACTGGCCCCCTCAGAGAAGGTTCGCAACTTGGGCGTCCTCTCGATCCACAGCTCACATTAGAGAAACATCTTTCAGCTGTGGCGAGGGGGACGTTTGCCCAGGTTCGCCTAGTGCACCAGTTGCGACCCTACTTGGACCGGGAGTCACTGCTCACAGTCACTCATGCCCTCATCACCTCGAGGCTTGACTACTGTAACGCTCTCTACATGGGGCTACCTTTGAAAAATGTTCGGAAACTTCAGATCGTGCAGAATGCAGCTGCGAGAGCAATCATGGGCTTTCCCAAATATGCCCATGTTACACCAACACTCCGCAATCTGCATTGGTTGCCGATCAGTTTCCGGTCACAATTCAAAGTGTTGGTTATGACCTATAAAGCCCTTCATGGCACCGGACCAGATTACCTCAGGGACCGCCTTCTGCTGCACGAATCCCAGCGACCAGTTAGGTCCCACAGAGTGGATCTTCTCCGGGTCCCGTCAACTAAGCAATGTCGCCTGGCGGGACCCAGGGGAAGAGCCTTCTCTGTGGCGGCCCCGGCCCTCTGGAACCAACTCCCCCCCGGAGATTAGAGCTGCCCCCACCCTCCTTGCCTTTCGTAAACAACTTAAGACCCACCTCTGCCGCCAGGCATGGGGGAATTGAGATCCTCTTTCCCCCTAGGCCTTTACAATTCTATGCATGGTATGTATGTATGTATGTTTGGTTTTTATATTAATTGATTTTTAATCATCAATACCAAATTACTATTGTACACTGTTTTATTGTCGCTGTTAGCCGCCCCGAGTCTCTGGAAAGGGGCGGCATACAAATCCAATAAATAAATAAATAAATAAATAAATCTTAGTTCCATTTATATAAATCATGTATCTGAATTAACTATGGGAAATTCATTTTAGTCCATGCATGATTGCCCTGTTTTAGAAGGCAATTTTTGGTAGTTAACAAATAAGTTTTGTAATTAATCTCATGAGAAGTAGAATTTAAGACAACTTTCTTAAACAAAGTTCTAAATATAGTCACTGATTATAGTGAAGTAACATGAAATTTTCAACATATTGCAGGACATCAGGACCAATATGATGAAAAGCAGCAGAGGCATTAAGGTGATTCTGTTGCCTAGTAGGCTGAGCTGGGGGGCTGTTAATTCAGAGTGACCCATTTCTATAATTAAAAATAATCAACCATTAGTGGTTAAGATTTCATCTTATTTTAACTTATTTTCACCATCTTTCCTCATCTTTCCTGTTTTGCCATTTCCCTGAAAATATGACCTACCCTGAAAACATACCCTAGCACAATTTTCATGCACATGCCTAATATAAGCCCTACCCTAAAAATAGGTCCTAGTTAAGCCCCACCTCTGGCTGTACAAAGTGGAATGAGGTTCATGCATAAAAATCAAGGTGGGGGGAAGCTGTCCCACGAGCCCCGCACTCACTTAAGTTAGGACTGCTGCAGCCAGGCCTCCCATGCCCCGATCACTTTTATGCTGCTGCCGCTGTTGTCACAGAAAAGAGTGTGAACCAAGTAAGTGTGTGGTATGCTGCCACTTGTGGCAGGAGGCTGCATGATGCTGGGGCTGCTGCTCATATGCGCAACAGCATGTCATGCCATGCTGTATTCTGCTGTGAGCGGCAGGACTGACATAATGAGCCTTATGGTGCCCTGTCGCAAGCGGCAGCACCAGCACAATGCATCATGTAACTTGCTTTGACCTGCGACACCGGCACAATGTGCCACATAGCCTACAAGTGGCAGCATACTATATGCATACTTGGTTCACATTCTTTTCTGCTTTCTCAGAAGGGAGACAAGAGTGAAAGAAAGTGCAGTCCAGGGGAAATGTTTGAAATGGACTTAGAGGAGTTTAGCCAAAAGGAAAAGGATATCTGATGGTAGCTTTTTAAAACATTATTTCCTCCAAAAAAAAAAAAACCCTCCAGAAGTTAAAACCATTTTAATCAGCTGAAAAACAGCTGGGAGAGAGTTTGACAGCTCAGATTGCGTGGGCTGCGCAAGGAGCCATGTGGTATCTGGCCACAAGTGGCCAAATAAGTTGGGCAGTGGCACAACAGTTGTCAGGGCATAGAAGGTCTCGCTATGGTGGTCCTAAGCAGGTAAGACATTCCCTGAAAAAAAGACCTGGTACTAATTCTGGGGCACAAAAGAAAATAGGTCCAGGGTTTTTTTTTCAGGAAAACACAGTGTGCATTTCAAAATGATGGAAATCTATTTGGTTCTTATTATATAACAAAATACTTATAGATTTTCCAGGCTGTAAGCAAAGCATAAACATTTCAAATAAATAATCAAATTAATTTTGTTAGTGACATTAAATTATATTCTCAGAAAAAAAGCAAGTTTGAATGTGAGTAGCTTTTTCAGTTAGATGTGAAACTTTCCTTCTTTTTTACATGTCGTGAGTAAGGTTTACATTCTCTAAAGTTTTGCTTTATATATCATATCCCCAATATTAGATAATGTTAGAAATCTTGCATTCCTTGATGCAGGGAATAGATTTCTCTTCCGTCTCAATGTGGCTTCTCATCATTTCCTTCCCTATTCATATCTGATTCATACCCCCTTCCCCTCATATCTGATGTTTCTTCTTCTCATTTATTCTGTTACCCCTCACTCTCAGATGTATGAAATGTGATTGGACCATCTTCAGCCAAAACAATGACTTAAAAAAAATAGAAGATAGTGTTTTCACTTCGGCTTTTCAGCACAAAGGACAAAAGTTAAGTAGAAAAAAAGTTCAAGTATAAATTGTTTGTTTCTGTTTTTTAAAAAAAACAAGTACAAGGAGAGGCACCTAAAAACTACTGGTGGCAAATGAATCCAATATGAAATACTCTTGGATTTATGGCCCTGTCATAATACACTTGAGTTTATTGGAGATTATTTAACTGTTTCCTTTGCAACTTTTTTTTAACTTTACAGGTTGAAATGCTTATTGCACAAGCACAAAAAGTAATATATTTAGAAACAATATGCAAAAAATCATTTGGCTAAAAATATGATTGTTTAATATAAGGCTATAACTTAATTTTGTTCACAATTAAAATAGATTATTGAATTCACTAATGTATATGCAATTCTCTATAAAAGCACTTACAAGACAAACAAAACACAAATTAATAGGATTATTTTTAAAATGGTCCACTAAGCAAAATTTTATTCAATACATTCCCTACCTGAAGGACAGGCACTTTTTGCGGTGTGTTCTGTGGTGATTGGTGAAGCTGTGCCCAAGGCTGATGGTGAGAATGTGGTGGTGGTGGTGGTGAAGACTGATGATGAATTCCTGTATGAGGCTGCATGGGAGGACATGTTGGCATTTGCTGTTGAAAAGATGACTGACTAGGATGCTGCTGACCAGATATTAATCGTTCTTGTATTGCTTGTGGATCAGCAAGGCTAACACCTGGACAACCATTTGGTCTCATGTGACCACCCATTTCCCGTGCTGCTGAAGATATACCCATGAATGGACGATTCTGTTGTATATTCCGAGGGCCTATACTCCTCTGTCCAATTCCCATGGCACTAGATGGCTGGTGAGATGGCTGAGGGTGTGGTATATTTGGATAACTGCCAACTTCCATTGGTATTCCAGCACTACCAGGTCTGACCTGTGGTGGGGGAGTACCTGCTGGGTTACTCATTGCTTTCATAGGTGACATGGGAGGTGGAGAAGCATAAGTTCCCTGAGGCTGTGATGGGTGCATAGCTTGAGTGTTCATTTGGTTAAGTGAGCCACTAGGGTGAAGGGGCTGCTGGTGTATTAGTCCTTGACTACTGTTAGATGGGAACCCTACGGCATTTGGGTACCTTGGTACAGACTGATTCATTGGAGTGTTATTTGTAAGGCCTAAATTTTGATTCATCCCTGTATTGTTTACTAATCCCTGATTTAGGTTGCTGTAAGGATAACGAGAATACTGCCCTGAGCTGTTTATAGTAGGTGAAGGTACTGTCTGGCCCCGAGAACTAAAATTAAGTGTTTGTGGCCTAACAGCACCTTGTTGAGGAGGGTTGGAAGAGAATCTGGGACTGTGGGCTACTGATTCTCCATGGAGAGCTGTGGGGGGATGATGATGAAATTGTTGCACTGAATGTCGTAAAGAAGGCCCAATGCTTGGATTCTGTTGGGGCACATGAGACATGTGGCCAGGTCCTGAGGTGGTAATAAAAGGATTTCCCTGATTAAGACCTTCCTGGCTTTGAGAAAACTGATTTATCCTCTGTTGCTGGGGCTGACCGTGTTGCTGTATTGAAAAGTCACCACGAGCCATGTAATTTCCCAACTGCTGCATATGCTGAGGATGTCCCTGTCCCTGTGGTCCTGATGGTGTTGATGGTGGCTGGGCAGCTGCTGGTTGTTGCTGCTGGTATGGTGCCCGTATCTGGTCTGGCACATGTACTGCCCTTGGACCCCACATAGAGCTGCCATCTACAAAGGGTTGTCCATGTCTTTCATTCTGCATACCAGGATAGACTCCCATCTGACTACCAGTGCCTCCACCATGAGGAACTGGAGGGTTGTGATATTGCGAATGAGGAGATGCTATGCCATTGCCAGGCGCACTGCTCATCATTCTGTTGGGCTGATCCATTAAATGAATTTTCTGTTGCTCATACTGATTATAATGATCGAAGTGAGTCAACTTTGCTTGATTTTGACTGGTTGTAGGATGATGAAGGGGTGACTGTAGTGAGGGAAATCCTTGATCAATAGGCATTTGTTGCCCCAGAGAGTTTACTGAATTTTCGGGATATCCACAATCACCTAGATTTTCCAGTCCTTCACTGAAAATATTCCCATCTTCTCCAAAAAGACTCATCATTCCTGGATCTGCCATCTTTGTTGCAGCATGCAGTGCCTTATAACTAGAATACTAGTTTGTGCTTCACCTCACCAAGATGTTTGTCTTCAGAGCCTTAGTCATCAACCAAATGCCTTAATGTCATTCCATATTTCCTTAGTTTTGTGGTTCATGGAGTGTCAGGCAGCTTGTTACCAATCCTAAAAAAAAAAATTACAAAAATAGGTTGAAAATTTTAAAAGAACCAAGTCACAATTATAAATATTTATATTTATGTCACATGGAAGCTTTTAATTTTTTATTTACCCAAATAGGAACATTTATTATATAAAAAATCCAAAAGGCAGGAAACCGTAATCTTACGTTAATCCAGTACCTATACTGTACTTTCTTATCTTTCATTCCTGGACAGAACAAAAGAACCCAAGAGACAGCTGAAGCAGCTGCACAGCAGGAAGTATAATACATGAACATAAGCAAACAGCCCATCTGCTGAATAAAATCCTGAAAATGGTCTAGTTACTAACAACATGTCCTTAACTGTATATTCCCAAACTATGTAATTTGGTAAAAGAGAAAGCCTAAGTAAATGTTACAATAAACTAAAAAACTGATCTGGCAAGTGCTTATAGTTAGGTTCCCCCAATATGTTTTCATCAATTATCATTTAACTAACATGTAAATCTGAACTGATAAATAACTAAATTGCAAACAAACACTGGCTTAATATAGTACTAAAGTTTAATATTACTAGTTTAGTCCTTTCAAGTATTCCTATGCATAATCCTACCAATTAAAATAAATCAAAATTATTATTTCCATATTATAAAAACAGAAAACTGAGGCTGAAAAACTGGACCTTGTCTTTGGTTATCTATCATAGTTCACATCAGAGGATTCAAGATTGTTTAACATTTTCAGCAAAGGAAACAAAGATTAAACTATAATCTTCTGATTAGCAACTCCACCTCTATATGACTTGAAAATGTTTACCTAAGTGTGATCAAATAATTCATTTGATTAAAAGAAAGCTATTGGTATAGAAAGACCAAAAGAAACAAAAACTTAAGAAAATAAAGGAGACAGGAAATATATTATAGGGTGCTAGTCCTTTTCCTTTACCAACAGTCTAAATCTTTTTATACACACACACACACACACTTTCCTTTTGCCTAGTGGCTCCTCCAGCTGTCATCCAAGGCAGTTAATTTTTATAGTCAACAAACTATATGTGCAACATATTTTTGCTGATAATGAAAATGAAGAGAAACTAGTATAGATCTATTTCAAACTATTTAGCTTTCATCAGTTAGCCATACTCTTCCCGGGATTTGAACCTGAGCAGTCTGTCTGAAAGCTCTAACCTCTAGGCCACAGGTTGTCCTCCTGTCTCAGCTTGTACCAGGGAAGAGTTATATGGTTTTTTTTCTTTCAAATCACCCTGGTATATCCAAATATGAGAGGGAGCATACTGCTTCCTTTTTGCCTATCGGCCCCCTATCGGGAGTTCAAATTCTGAGAAGGGGATGGCTAGCTGATGAGAGCTAAATAGCTTGAAATAGTCTATACTAGTCTCCCTTCATTTTAATTATCAGCAAAAATATGTTATACACACACACACACACATATATATATGTCAAATGTTTTTTTAGCTGGAATTTTAAAATTAAGGGAGACTAGGATGGCCCCATTTCGGCCTTGTTCTGGCCTCATCAGCTAGCCACACACATATACCCGTGAAAATCTACAAAAACACACACATATATATACACACACACACACACACACACACACACTACGCACACATACATACACACATGATTATATGTATGTATGTTCCAGCATAACTCTGCAGGGTCTCAAGCAATTTCAACCAAACTTGGTATACAAATGACAGGCCCCCCCATGCCTCTATCATTCAGCTTAGCTGTCTGTCCTCCGCAGCAGGGCCAATGAGCGTTGTCATTATTGGGGCCTTCTCAGCTGTCATCAGGGGCACTCTGCTGGGACTCCCATACCAGCCAGAGGAAGCGAAACAGGCGGCAGCAGCGGGTCTTGCCCAGGGATGCACTGTGGTGACCATAGTTCCCTCTAAGCTGAGCAGTGAGCAATCGCTCACTTAAAAATCATCATCAACTCAGAGTTTTCCAAACCTGCCCAGAAGCCGAGAGGGAAAGAGTGAGAGGGAAGGAGAGAGAGAGGAAGAGAGGAAGAGAGAGAAACAGATAGAAAAAAGAGAGGAAGGAAAAGAAAAAGAAAAAGAATGGGAGTAAGGAAGAGAGAAAGAAAATCAAAATCTAGTTTGAAACTAGCTCAACTATTTAAGTGGCATTTTGATATTGATAAGAGTTGCCCTATTATGAGCTCACTGTTATAGACACACAGTACAGTATTTTATTTTGAAATTCTCTGAGGCAAAACAGGGTGGGTTTTTTATTTGTTTGTTTGTTTGTTTGTTTATTTATTTATTATTTCTGTGCCGCCCAGTCCCGAAGGGACTGCCGCTCAGACACTATACTTTTCCGCCCACCCCCCAAAAAAATTTGAGGGAACACTGGTGGTGACCCTATCAGAATGGATAGGTGGCATGGAAGGAGCTGAGTGTTGCTCATGGATAGCCAGATGGAGCCTGCTGCAATGGAGGAACCGCAGCTGTTCACAGCGTCGCTGCTCTGCTGGCCAGAACATAACTCTGGAATGCCTCGAGCAATTGAAACCAAACATGCACACAACACACACACACCTATGGATGTTAAGGTGTCTTACCCCAACAGTATTTTGTCTACTACAGAATTGGGATAAATAAATACCTGAGCAACGCCAGGTTATCAGCTGGACTACCATGTTTGTAACTGCTCTGAAGAAAGTCAGAAGTAACTTCTTAACTACTTTGAATGTAGATTGGGATTAGGCTGCTGTGTATTATAAAACAAATTAAGATGATGTTGCCATAAGAAGAATGGTTGGGAATTACAGACTGGGAGAAATTAAGATTGTGCTTTAAGAGGATTACAACCATTATACTCAGGTTGCTGTTGTTCTTTTTGATATAACCTGCTGCAGATAGTTATTTTTTGTGTTATTGTCAATATGTTTATTCAAGGAGTGGGTTTAAATCATCTGAATGGCCAGAAACTGAGTTGCAAATATTTGACCATGCCTCTTACTCTGGCCAATCATCAGGGTTTTTTTTAACAGATCTGGATTTGGAGAGGATGTAGTCCATCTGATGAAATCGACCACTCCTGGACCCTGGACCATACCAGAACCAGGATGGGATAGGACTCTCCTGCAGCATATCTAGAAGAAACATTTAGATATACAACATTCCTTCTCCTGTGAGCTGCTTGGAGAGTCCAAGCATGGGATATATCCAAGCTAAATTGTCGTTGGACGGGAAACAGATTGGTCCAGGGTCCTCTCGGCCAGTAGAACCCATTGAAACACTTGTCTCCCAAACTCTGTCTCTGCCAAGCCAAAATGTCAAGCTTGTAATTCCTCACTAACGGTGATGGTAAAGCCCACATGGCTGCTCTGCAATCTTGATCAAATGCTAGGCCTCCACCTCCAACCCTGTGCGATTAGATCCAGGGAGTGTGCCCCCCCCCAACCAGAGAGACTGACATCTGTGATGATGACTGTCTTGTGAGGCACCTTGAAGAGGCAGCCCTCGAAAATAGCTGAAGATTGCCAACAGGTTAGAGTGTCGAACCACTAGGGGAACCAGGACTTTGTGAAGCGAGATGCTGCAGCCCATCTTCTGGAATGGTAAAAGGAACCACTGAAGTTCCCTAGTGTGAAGTCATGCATAAAGCATTATCGAATGCATGATATCATTTTCCTGAGGAGAGTGGCCAGAAACAACAGGGAAACCCTGCTTTCCCATTGTATCTGAGAGACGAGACCCCTTATACTATCCTGTCTCTCCTGGGAAAGGGAGACCTTACACATTAGGGAATTAATGGTTCTCAAATGGAGAAGTGAAATGGAGGGGGAAAGGTGGCTCTTGTCCAAATTGATGGAGAACCCATGTTGTCTCAGAGTTACAATGGTGACCTGGAGCTGATGCAGCATAGGTTTTTAGAAGGCACATGCACCAAGATATCTTCCAGGTTAACAATGGACATGCGTGGACAGAGACCTAAGGTAAGCCACTACGGCTGCTAGAAGAACAGAATCCAGAGCCATCCCTGGATTGATGCCTAAACTATTTCCCCCTCATGGATCTGTCTGGAGGCTGATGCAGTATAGATCCATACTGATTTGGGGCCCCAGGGAAACTGGAGTCCTGGTCAGCTGGCTGAAAGGGCCACCAGTAGTGTGGGGCCTGGGGATGGTTGCACTTGCTGGAAAAGGAGGGAGGACCTTCTTCCTGTCACTGGACTCCATCAGAATTGGTCTAGGGAGTCTCCAGAATCTGCCCCTTTATTGGGCCTGTGCCAGATTGTACTTATGGTGGGTATCTACGGGCCATTGGCAAAGCCAGTGCACACATCTTGCTACAACTGATACAATCTGGCCTTAGAAGCAAAGCAGGAAGAATGCAGGGTAGCATCCGTCAGAAATTGGGTAGTTGCAAACACTTTATTCAAGTCCTGCTGTGCTCTCAAATTGGAGGTAGGGATGTGATCTTGGGTCTGATGCAACCAATGAGTAATTTATTTATTTATTTATTTATTTATTTTATTCAATTTTTATGCCGCCCTTCTCCTTAGACTCAGGGCGGCTTACATGTTAGCAATAACACTTTTGAACAGAGCCAGCATATTGCCCCCACAATCCGGGTCCTCATTTTACCCACCTCGGAAGGCTGGAAGGCTGAGTCAACCTTGAGCCGGTGATGAGATTTGAACCGCTGATTTACAGATCTACAGAAGCTTCAGTGGCCTGCAGTACAGCACTCTACCTGCTGCTGCACCCCGGCTCTATGTAATGTAAATTAATTTTTATATGTTTTTATTCTATCATTGAGGTATTTTAAATTTGTAATTATTTTATTGTTGTAAGTCACCCAGAGTCTGCTAGGAGAAGGGCGGCCTATAAATTCAAACAATAAATAAAATGTGCTGGCAAAGAAACAAGTTGTAGAAGAAGCTCTAACTGCCCACGCGGCTACATGGTGCGGCTTTATCCAGGCCTGTTCAGTTCTTCTGTCCTCCAGTTTCACTAGCTCTTCCGACTCTCCTGGCATAGTGGTGGGATAATGTAAGGCCAGAACCTGATGATGGACGATTGACAGATGGCACATAAAGCAGGTCAGAAAGTTGCACAATACATTGAAAATTTCCTGTTCAATGGAAGATGTAGAAGGACTGAACGCTGGGGCTGACCACTATCTCTGAACTGCGTCCAGTTGAGGAACTGGGATGAAGTCCATTTCCGGTGTGATTTCCAAAACAACAGATCAGGATGACCTCCAGGGAGTATGCCCATCTCTGGTGGGGGTGGAACATCAACGTCTCCTGCTGCAGCTTTGAATAGGAGTGATTTAAAAAGGCCAAGGGAAATAGATTAATCTTGAGTCATTCTCTCATCCTCTGAAAGTTCAAATGCAGCATTTCTTCCTCCTTCACCTAGCAGTCCTGGCTACTGGTATTGCCAACCTACACCTTCTGATTGCAATGGTGGTCCAGCAGGGCCTTACAGCCAGTCTTCAGTCACTGTCTCCCCCCCCCCCCCCCCGGAATTCTGGACAGCTGTCTGAGGATCAGAGAACCTCAGCTGTACCGGGCCCAGCCAGGCTATTAGTCAGCCCCAATAGCCTGTCTGATGGTTCCAATGCTAACAGCCAGGGCTACTAGTTGGAGGAGGAAGAAATGCTGCATTTGAGCTTTCAGAGGATGGCTTGGAATTGTTCTGTGGCATTTGGCCTGGAGGCAGGTTCTAATTGGGCTGGGACTGACATAGCAGTAAGCTGGCATGGAGAAGCGAGAGCAGCAGGACCCCAGAGGTCTGGGCTGGGTCTTGGTAGCCCTGGGGCATTCCAATGCTAGGGATCATCTATTTCCCACCCAGCCGGTTGGCTGTCCGGGCCCCAGGAAACTTGATCCCTATCCTGGGTCATGATCCCCCTGATTGATTTATTGCAAATCTTCTGAAGGGCTTTATACCTGTGCCTCTCCACCCTTTCAACTGCCTTGAAAGTAGCTGAGTGGGCTCGATGCGACTTGGATGAACATTGTCCCAAGGCTTGGGACTAATCCTCATCCGGAATAGGTCGGTTTGTCTTCTTGAGACATTTTCCAACAGGTTTGTCATTAACAAGGACCTTTGTCCACCATTTTGAGAAAAGAACGCTCTAATCTGTCCAAAATGGATGAAGGGCTCCGATATTTGGCACCAAACTGCTTTTGTAGTTGATCTAGCCCACCCAAACAAGCTCAAAACGAAATGGGCACTTTGAATGGTAAAGCCAGCCCTTTGAGTGATCGCAGCTTTAAAATGGTTGTCAGGAGACATGCAAACTGTTAACTCCAGCAGATTCACTCCCTCTGATTGGCGGTGGAAACAGTAGCTGGAGGGCGGCGAGCCCTCACAACCAGAGTTCAAGAAATGTGACCTTGGTGAGAAACTGGTGCAAAATGTCACCCTAGCACCTCCTGCCTCCAGGGATGGGGCAGAGTAATTGGGGAGAAATCTGGCCACTGCCACTTCACAAACGGAACTGAAGTCCCTATTAGACTGCTGTGTGAAAGAAAGCACTTTAAGAGGCCATGGCAGACCTGAGTGGTCTATGCCACACAACACAGCTCACCAGCTGCCAAAAAACTGCCAGAGTCAAAACTCTGCCAAATACTCAACTCTCTAGATGGTAGTCAAGAAGCCTAACTCACTGTGACAAAGTCTGTGTGCTTTCGGTGTAGAAATCCAACATTCAGGATGGGAGCTGAGTTTGCCATGTCCATCCTGCTGAAGAACTCGGTCCTTATTCTGAGTGGATGAAGACAACCTATCCTAAATGCTGGCTCTATCCATGACGGAGAACCTCATTACTATATTGTCATCTTTCAACTGCACCTTTCAACTTCATAGAGCATTTCTAGGAATTTTTACAACATCTTAAACTCTAAGTGTGTTATGTGTAGATAAGGCAGGGCTAGGTGCTGCCACCTGCTGAAATAGAAAAAAAAATAGAGGGAGAGAAAGAGGGAGAGAGGGAGAGAAAGAGGGAGAGAGAGGGAGAGAAAGAGGGAGAGAGAGAGAGAGAAAGACAGGCAGACGTTGAATGTTATGCTATCAGGAGGACAAAACGGGGCAAAAGACAGTATTTTTTTTTTCCTGGTATGGTAATACTGCTAAACCTTTCTCTACATACCGTGTTTCCCTGAAAATAAGACCCTGTCTAAATTTTTTTTTAACCACTTGGCCTTACTGACATACACTCAAAAGCCCGATTGAGCTTATTATCAGAGGATGTGTTATTTTGGGGGAAAACAGGGTAGTAGTCTGTTAACCTTTCTCTACAAGTAGTCTTTAATTTACAATCACAATTGAGACTGGAATTTGGGGCATAAATCATTGTGGTCTTAAGTTTAGTTTTTACAAAAGTTGTTAAATGTTGATTGTTAAGTAAATTATGTGGCTCTTAAGAGAATCCATTTTATCCAGTGGATGTTGGAAAATGGCAAAAAGCATCACAGTGTTATTATGTGACTGGATTGCTGAAATTATAATGCCGAGCAACCGAAATGCAATTAAATTATCATGGTGGGCATGCAGCAATTTAACTTAAGAAAGTCTTACATTGAAGACTACCTGTGTATTATCAATTAAAACTTTTGAAGATTATAACTTAAGAATTAGCAACACAAACAATGTTCCCTGTAAGGTGCGCAGCCGCATGGCCGCACACGCAAAAACAACTCCCCGCACAGCCTTTTTCAAGGCCACACACAAAGGAGCTAGGCATTGAAGTTGGGGGCGGGGAGCGACGAAAGTGCGGAGGCCGGCAAAGGGGTTTTTTTTGTTTTGAATACCAGCCCGCAGGAGGTGCAGATCCACGCCCCACGTGCTGCTGGCGCCAGCAGGATGATCATCTGGAGGGGCGGATCCACGCCCTGCGTGTTGCCGGCACTAGCAGGATGATCGTCTGGGGGCGCCAGAGAGAGAGAGAGATAGAAAGAAAGGGGGAGAGATAGAGAAGGGAGAGAGAGAAAAAGAGAAAGAGGGGGAGAAACAGAGAGAGAGAAAGAAAGGGGAGAGATAGAGGGAGAGAGAGAGAAAGAGAAATAAAGGGGGAGAGATAGAGGAAAAGAGAGAGAGCAAGCAAGTGAGAGAGAGCAAGCAACAGAGCAACAGACAGAGCGAGAGAAAGAAAGAGAGATGGAGAGAGAAAGAAAAAGAGAAAAAGAGAGAGTGAGAAAGAGAGGGAAAGCGGGGGAGAGAGAAAGAGAGGGAAAGAGGGGGAGAAAGAGAGAGAAAGAAAGAAAGAGAGAGAAAGGGAGAGAGAGAGAGAAAGCAAAAGAGAGAAAGAGAAAAGGAGAGGAGGGAGGGAGGGGAGGAAGGAAGGAAAAATGGAGGGAAAAGGAAGGAAGGAAGGAGAAATGGAGGGAACAAGGAAGGAAGAATGAAATGAATGGAGGGATGGAAAAATGAAGGACTTTTTGGGGGGCGGGGGAAGGGTAAATTAAAAAAAAATTCTCTCAACATACATTCAAATAATACAGTGCACCATCTAATTTCCCATGAATAAAATGCAGTATTTTGTTAGTAACTAATATCAATCAACAAAAAAGTTGCAAAAGTTTTTTTTTTCTAATGTTGTCATCCATGTACATACTTTTCCTTTAATTAAATTCTCTCCTTAATGTTCCTTCAAAAAGTACACCAATTATATTTCTAACTTATTAACCATTATGCCAAAGTGCTTCCTTCTTTATACATTTTTCTATAAACCAAGAAAACCTTGTATAGCCAATCAGATGTTAACAAAAGAAAATTAACAAAACATAAACATATACAAATTTCAGACTTCTCCCCCCTCTAAATAGTACATTTACCTAATCCAAAATTTAAAAATTATTTCAGCCCATCTAACATTTAGCCAATTAATACTTGTCTACATAACTTACTTAATTATTACTCTTAAATTTCAATTTGAGAAAAGGAAAAAAATTCTAAATGTTCTCTATTTTCAATCAAGTAAAAATCATTATCATTAATCTCAACAGTTCTAAATTCAATTCCATTTATGCATTAAACCAAATCATATTATCTACTACATCTTATTATAATCAATACTTCTAAATTTATTAAAACAGATCAGCAATTCCTAAATTCATATATCTAAATAGAAAAAATAAAAAAGAGCAAAAAAAAACAATACTCCAAGCTTAATCAACCCTTCTCAAACTCCAATTTCTTTAATCTGAGCAGAACTTTGAACCAAACCCCTTTCTTTTTTATTTTGTATCCCCTTTTAATCCCCCTTTCCATTTTATTCTTTCTATTCTTCCTTCTAGGAAGGAAGGACTTTGTTAGAAAAATAAGGGGGTTATTGGATCAAATTTTGAACATTTGACAAGTTAGTTGTGATTGTGGTCATGTCCCAGGGTTATGTGAACAACTTTTGGGATCTTCTGACAAGCAGTTGCAGGGATTCACTTAACGACTATGGCAAGAAAGGTGGTAAAGTGAGGCAGAACTCACTTAATAACCATCTTACTCAGGAGATAGAAACGTGGGCCTCCACTGGGGTCAAAACAGAAGTTGAGGATTATCTGTCTGACCAGTACACTCTTTTAGAAGCAGATCAGGAGTCCATTTTGAAGCTCCACAGAAAACATCTAGGGGGAAAGGCAGGTTGTCTTCGACTTACAATGGTTCATTTACTGAACGTTCAAAGTCACAACGGCCCTGAAAAAGGTGACTTATGCCCCTTTTTTACACTTAGGACCTTTGCAGCAGCCTGATGATCGCAGGATCAAAACTTTGCTGCCATTTCATATTTATGACCGTTGCTGTGTGCCCTGAGGTCACGTGACCCCCTTTTGTTTCTAACCGATCCACACCCAGGCATGAAAATGTGCCGCTCAGACATTATATTTTTTCACCCACACCGAAAAAAAATTGGAGGGAACATTGAACATAAATAGTCTGGAACACAAAGCACCTCCTGTTATAGATTTACTACTAGAAAGTCACCAGACCATTCCTGAAATGGCCAAATCATCATCTTTTTCTAGAAGAAAAAGCAAGTGTTCCAAAAAGTGCCTTTGTACACAATAACCAGGGAGCAATAACAATACTTTCTGATAACTAATGGTCTCGTGTCGAAGCAGAGAAACTTTGCTGCAATATACTAGTACTAGCAATGCTATACTAGTACTAGTACTAGCAATGCTTAATCTAATGGCGTACAATACCAAGTCCCAACTGATCCCTATAACCCAACTTAATGACCTGCAAGGCAGTGCCCCTGAAAGAGTAAAGAATTCCTGGATAACAAAGGCCTTATTCACACCCCTGCCACAGACATTCAGCTAATACAACACCCCAAACTCCACTATACATATTTCCAAAATGGATACCACTTTACCAGACTCGGCCAGATTTTGGTAATACACATTAAGTAGCCCTGCCATAAGAGAGCCCTTATTGCAGATTGATCTGGCAATGAATAACAGCAGCTGGAGGCTAGATATTAATATTAAAAACTTCAGAATTATAAAATGTAGAAAAGTAAAAGTAAAAATAAACAAATTAATAAAAAAACTCCTATATATCAGTATTAAAAACACAATGGGAACTTTTCTTTCCCATCTCTCTAATTTGCCATTTCATAAGCATCATAATATACAGTAAGCAATTTTTGAAGGATCAAAATAACTATACACTCAATTTCTTTATTTCCAATTCTTCTCACTAAGTATGACATGAGTATTTAAGGTTTGTTGCCCATGGAGTGTTATTTGATGTAGGTTCTGCCTACCAATCTCTTATACTTTTATATGCACTCCATGAATACTTCATGCTTGTGGAAGGGCCAGGTTGCTTCAATGCTTCTATGAAACCTCATGTCTTTCATTTCTGGTTAAATGATGGAAATACATTTGCTGCTTTTATCTATGGTGGACTTTGCCATCTAGTTCAGATACTCCGAATGATAAGTAGGTAAGCTCATCTTTAATTAAGAGATGACTGTATAGAAGGAAACAGCATTTTAATGTTATGGTTTCGAGCAATTTGAGGAATTATAGGAAAGAAACCACATGTGTAATTCTGCCTAAGAGAAAACAAAATAGGAACTACCCAGATAATGCAAGACAGATGTTCTATGGTCAATGAAGTTTGTATTAGAAAGCAGCCTGCCCATTCTTTGCACTAGATGAAGTTTTGGAACATTCTCAAAGGATATTTCTTGCAATAATAGGATAGATAATAGCATAAAGGCTCTGTAGGCATTTTATCTTGTTCCATCTGGGTAGGAGCTGCCCACAAATCCCACTTCATACTCTACAGCAGTTTATTATACTGTACTGTACAACAGAGAAGAAAAAAGCACACTTGCAGACTGGAGGTATGATTCTTATACCATCTTGTCTAGAACAGACCTGGGCATTTTAGGGCCTGTGGGCCACATCTAGCCCTTTGGTTGTTTCTGTCTGACCCATGGCAGCGACAGTGGGGAGCAAAGGGGGCAACGGTGGAACACAGTGTCAGGACAGTGGCGGGTGAGTAGAGGCAGGAAAGCAGCAGGATGGGGCAGTGGCAGCTCTCCACAACAATCCTAGTTGGCTCCTTGGGAAAAATTAATTGCCCAGCCCTGGTCCTAGAAGCTCCATTTTGACTCCTGAATTTAGGTTAATACTAGAAGTTAGATGGAATTGTGATGTATTTGATAGATTTAAAACAAGGTGAATTTAATTAAAAGACAGAAATAATGTTGCAGGATGAACTATCTGCCACAGTTTACCCGGAAATGTTTAGTCCTAAAAGAGAGGTGGATAAATTTTTATTTTGTTTGTATATGATAGCCAAGAAGCACAATTAACACTTTAGAAGGATTGATAGAAACATATAAACATATAAACATAGAAGACTGACGGCAGAAAAAGACCTCATGGTCCATCTAGTCTGCCCTTATACTATTTCCTGTATTTTATCTTACAATGGATATATGTTTATCCCAGGCATGTTTAATTCAGTTACTGTGGATTTACCAACCACGTTTGCTGGAAGTTTGTTCCAAGGATCTACTACTGTTTCAGTGAAATAATATTTCCTCACGTTGCTTTTGATCTTTTCCCCAACTAACTTCAGATTGTGTCCCCTTGTTCTTGTGTTCACTTTCCTATTAAAAACACTTCCCTCCTGGACCTTATTTAACCCTTTAACATATTTAAATGTTTCGATCATGTCCCCCTTTTCCTTCTGTCCTCCAGACTATATAGATTGAGTTCATTAAGATAGTGTCTACAAACTGTGCAGACCACATCAACTGTATAGGCAGAATTGTGGACTTTGTTTATAAAGGTAGCATATACTGTACGTTTCAGTCTATAAGACATACTTCCTACCCACTGCCCAACATTGGGTGGAAATGCCTGAGCATCTTATAGAGTGAATGTTGCCAAAGCCCCGCCCACACCCACCCTTTGGCCCCTGCCTCCCAACAGTTTGCCTCCTTGCTACAAACAGCCTGATTTAGCACAAGTAGCTGATTGGCAGGTGGATCTGCCTCCTGGAATACCACCAATCAGCTGTTCCAGGGGGAGAGAAGGGGTGTGGGCATGTGCACGCATGCTAGTACACCCACAAACCCCCTCTTTTGGCACGTGAACCAAGAAAGGTTCGCCACCACTGCTCTAGGTGCTGAGGATAGGTCAAATGCCAGGGCCCTAAATTGAAAGTGCTTATCTGCATAGCAGAATCTGAGATACTGCCGGTGCTGTTTGTTTATAGGAATGTGCAAGTAGGTGTCTGTTAGATCTAAGGAGGCCAGAAGATCTCCCTTCGTGATATATTCCAAGATGCAATGGCAATACAAACATTGACAGAAAATATGTATCACAATCTGCTACTACAAGTCAGATGGTAGCTTTGTCTTTTTGTAGTGTTGCATGATACTCTCCCGTTGGTTATCCTTATGTAGTTTGTGATAAACAACACATTCTAAATATTATGACTGCACACTAAAAAAATATGCATTTCTGAGAGCAACTGCTGCAAATCTTGCTTAAACGTCTATAATTTTCTGATCAGTGTTTAGCAATTATAGGAACATAGCTCATGAAAAATGATCCCTGGATTCCTAAACTGCTTGTTCAAGAAATTGTATTTATTATTTATGGCATGTTCTCTGAAGTATCCAGTGTTAACTTTGTTCTTTTATTAACGATTTTTGAGTCAACAGTGTTTAAAAAATTTTAAATGAACTGCTACTGATTAAAATAATAATTTACATGTATTATTCTAAAGATAATGTAAAATCATTTATTTAAAAAAAATCTCATAAAGGTCCAACATTGGTCCATGTGAAAATATATAAGTGTCATAAATTACTTTAGCAGTATTAGTACAAAGGTAAAAATTTATTATTTAAACTAAGCAATCAATTAAGATGCACCCTGAGGAAAACCAACACGGCATCAATTTCTTCAAATAATTTAAATGATGTTTCAGGAAAAGTTAATTGTTCTGAGAGATGATCCAGTTTACCTCTCAAAAAATTGTATAGGCTATTTTTTAAACCAGCAATCCCCTCAAATGTAAACTTTTCACAATTGGATTTATTTTACTATTTTTTTTATTTTACTATTTCAAGCTCTACAATTATTTATGCTACTACTTTGTATGTTTCATAATATGAACACTTCTGATCTGATGAAGGGAAATGAAATATAAACTGTTGAATTTAGGTCTACTAAACTTAATCATAAAATACAATGTTCCAGACATTTGCTCAAACTAGCTCCTTGCTTGATGTCTGGTTAGTTACAACAATGCTTCCACATCTCTTACCACTTGTATTTCCCCTATCTCTAGGCAATGAATACAGAATTGTCAGAGATCAATTGCTTAGAATAATAGGAAGAAGCTAGAACTCAATGAACTATAGAGTCTTTCAACTTCAGACTCTTAACTTGTTTTAAGAAAGGTAGAATTCAAGAGACCTTCATTCTAAGGTAACAAAGGAAAGCCAGGTGAAAAACAGAATGTGGTTTATCTATTTCTAACAACAGAACTCTCTTCAAAAGGTGACTGCTGATTTCACAGGCATCACGACAATAGTTTTCTTTTTCCACTTGGTAGCTGCTTTAATTCCTGCACAACTGAGGAAGATGAATCACAGTGTCTGCAAAGAGAAAAACATCAAACTCTGCAGACGTGAATCAAAGGTTACTGAGTTCACTTGAGAACTTCTAAACTACTGATGGTAGATCCAAAAAGGCTAATATCCAGCAAAATAATTACGATTTTTAAATCTCTGACTGGACAATGTTGATATAAAGTTGCAATGGTACACTGACAAGCATAATTAAACTGAAATAAATATATTTGGAGAAAAGTTATTTTATTCAGCATTTATTAATAAAGCCACTAAGCCTTATAGGATATAATATAAGAGGGAGTGTCCTTATATGAATAACCCATTCAATAATTCCTCTTCTAAGCTATTTAGAAGCAATAACTTTTAAAACCCCAAAATATTGTCTACCTATACTCCAGAAAATAGGAAGCAAAACTGAATATATCAAGGTCCCTAAATAAATTTGTTAAAGTTGAAAAAGTTAGTATTACATTAAAAATACCAATGATCTTATATATTTTTTATATTTTTTATATTTCAGTGTATATGAGGATTTAGAAAAACGCTTCTAGAGCAGAGGTGTCAAACTCACATCGTCACAGCTGCATCACGTGATGTATTGGGACTTTTCCCCCTTCGCTAAATAGGGCATAGGTGGGGCCAGTACGTGATTCATCCGGGCCATTTGACAGCCCTGTTCTATCAGGAAAAACCAAATTTAGAACTATAATATTAGGATGTTTTTCTTAATAACACAAGATTAAAGACCAAAGGAGATATTAAAAACTGCTTTAAGAATTGTTTTCAAATACTTCAGTAGGAATTCTAAACAATGAGAATACAATTATTAAGCTACTAAGCAAAACTTATTACCATGTTTCCCCGAAAATATGACCAACCCCGAAAGTAAATGATTTTTACACTTGCACCCAATATAAGTCCAACCCCCAAAATAAACCCAAATTAAGATGCCACCTATGCCAGGGTGCATGGATAAAAATTAAGCTAGGGTGAGGATGGAGGGGTGGAGCTTCCCTACTACTTACCTTGAGACAGTTGCAGCCACACCTTGAACATTTGCTTTGCCGGCCCATTTCTTCTACAGTTGGCAAGGCCTGCAAGGCTTTTTCTAAAACCTTCTGCAGCCAATAACAGAGCTCAGGATAAATCCAGAACTCTGATATTGGCTGCACAGGGCTTCAGGAAAATCTTGCAGGCCTCAGGAGTTCCTGACAGCGAAAAGGAGGACGAGGGCAATGCATGCAAGTGAGGTGAGTCAGTGGACATTTTCCCCCACTCCTCAAAAATTAAGCCAAGTGGCAAAAAATAAGGCAGGGTCTTATTTTTGGGAAAACAGGGTATCCAAAGCACACAAGCTAGCTTACTGCATTATCTTCATTATCTAATTCATCTAATGACTACCTACTTGTACAGCATTTGAAAACTACCTGAAAACCAACTTCTTTAATTTTGTAGAGGACTGCTTATTGTCCTCAGCATACAGCAGAAAAGTCCCAGCTTAAACAAGCTTTTCTTGTACACACTATTAACATTCTTTCTTTCAAACTTGGCAGGGTTACTGCTGAAAATAGTTTATCTATTCTCGCTGTAACACCACATATGTAATTGAGAGGAAAACATAATCATGAATAAACTGTATGATAGATACCACAGAAGAGCCAACCGATGTGGCTCGTAAGAGGACCCCGTCAGAGATTGCAACACCCTAGGGAAGTCCCAGGTCGGGAATAAGCAGAGGTCGAAGATTTGAAGCCTCTTTAAGAACCAGCGAAGTGTGGGAAATTGTGCCAGTGAGTCCATCTGGTCACAGGGGAGAACTGAGGATAAGGCTGCCACCTGGCATGGTAGAGTGATAGGGGAGACATCCTTGGCCAGTCCCCACTGGAGGAATTTCAGCACGTTCGGAAGAGGTATGTGAATGGGTGAAAGCCCCACGGATGTGCACCAGGAGCAGACGGCTTTCCAAATGACAGCGTAAATCCTTTCCGTGAAGGGCTAACAAGACAACTGGTTGGTGAGAATGATGTCATAATCTCAGAATGGGTCATAATCCTGCCACCTCAAAGTGTGCCACTCAACCACCAAAGGCTGTCAGCTGGTAACAGTGGGGATCCGGGTGTACCAACGCCCCCTGTATGAGAGATGACTCGTTGACCAGTATCCACCACCTCGCAAGGTGAATAGAGGACGCCTGAACCAGGATGTCATCCAGGTAGCACTGGACCCGCATGGGTAGGGACTTGAGATAAGCGGTCCCCACCACCAGGACCTTTGTGAAGACCTTGGGGGCCAATGAGAAGCCAATAGGAAGCACCCTGTACTGGAAATGCTTACCTGCATAGCAGAACCGAAGGTATTAGCAATTAAGATGATTAATCAGTATGTGCAAGTAGGCCTCTGTCAGGTCCAAGGAAGCTAGGAATCTCCCTATCTGATGCACCCCAGGATAGACTGAAGAGAATGCATCTTGAACCATCTATATTTAATATAAAGGTTCAGATGCTTCAGGTCTATATCTGCCTCCATCCCTCTGAGGTTTTGGGGATGAAGAAGAGGATATAATAGCACCCCTGTACCCTGCTGGTCCTGAGGAACTTGCTGGATAGCCTGAATGTCCAGTAGGTGCTGGATTGCTTCATCCATAAGGGCTTTCCTGGAGCACATTTTGGATATGGGACATTGGATGAAAAACCTCAGGGGAAAGGGAGAGAAATTTCAGAGAAAGACCCTGGCTAACAGTTTTTAGTACCCATTTATCTTGGGTGGTCTGCTCCCAGACTGATGTGAAAAAGCATCAGGTGACCTCAGGTAGGAGGATTTGTAAGGATCTTATCTGGACCGATGGAAAGGATGCCTTCCTCCTCCCCTGAAAGGTTGCTTGAACTGCCTCCCCCTCCTGGATCTATCCAAGGACTGGTGCTAGTGAGATGCGGACTGTCCTTGGGACTAGAAGAAGTTGAAGCCCTGGTCAGCAGCCTGAAAAGGCCATTGGGAATTGGGGGACTGACAGACATTGCCCCTCCAGGAAAGCAAGAGCAGCACCTTCCTCCTGTCTCGAGTTTCAATGAGAATTGAGTCCAATGCATCACAGAACAAATGTTGACCCCAGAATAGGGAGATGGCCGGTGACTACGGACCACTGGTAAAGCCAATGCATTCGCCTAGCAACTACTGAGGCCACTATTGCCTTCAAAGCAAACCAGGAGGCGTGAAGGATAGGTCCTGTTGTACTCCAGTGTTAGACGCTGGAATATTCTTAAATGAGACGCAACCATATTATTTATTTATTTGACTTTTATGCCGCCCTTCTCCGAGGACTTGGAGTGGCTTACAACATATAATAAAACGATGTATAACATTTTAGATCCAATTAATTAAATATAAAATCTAGAAAATCTAAGCCCTAAAAAGCAGTAATTCCCATTTTAATCAACTTTGTCTCAGCACATTCATCGGCCAGTGGGCAAGAATCTAATAGCTCCAAGCCTGGTGGCAAAAATGAGTCTTAAGACTCTTGCGGAAAGCAAGGAGGGTGGGGGTAGTACGAATCTCCGGGGGGAGTTGATTCCAGAGGGCTGGGGCCGCCACAGAGAAGGCTTTCCCCCTAGGACCCACACACCGACATTGTCTAGTTAACAGAACCTGGAGAAGGCCAACTCTGTGGGACCTGACCAGTTGCTGGGATTCGTGCGGCAGAAGGCGGTCTCATAGGTATTCTGACCCAATGCCATGTAGAGCTTTATAGGCCATAACCAACACTTTGAATTGGATCCGGAAACCAATTGGCAGCCAGTGCAGTCCGTGGTTGGAGAGATATGTACATGTCTGGGCAAGCCCATAACTACTCGCGCGGCTGTATTCTGCACAATTTGCAGTTTTTGAACACTCTTCAGAGGTAGCCCCATGTAGAGAGCATTGCAGTAGTTGAACCTACAGCTGGATCCAGGGAAGGCTTCTTGAGGGGGGAGCGCACAAGTGCCTCCTTGTAGGGAGCTGGAAAGGACCCCTCCCTCAATTAAGCATTGGTAATCTCATGGACCAGCTCCATGTTACCTCCCTGCTGGCCAAAACCAGCCAGGAGGCACACAGGTACAACAAACAAGTGATGGAACTCACAGCTCCCATGGCCTTGTCCACTTCATCAAATGTTACGAGGTCAAACTCCTCCCATACAGATGGACTAGGACAGGCCCCTGTCATCTCGACTGACTCATTGTCAGCTGACACTGCATTCCAATTGGAGTCAAGGTCTGTCCAGATCTGAGCAATTTTATTTGCGAAAAACTTAAAGTCCTCATCACTACCCTGCAAGGATCCATCAATTCCCCCTTGAGTTTAGGGAGCGAGTCACCCTAAACAGAGCTGCTGGGTGGGATTCCACAGATGCAATCAGGGCAACATTATACACACATCTTGTCACCCTGAGCACCACTTTGTAAATCTCCATATGAGCTTTTACAAGTATTCAGTCAGATTCGGAGTGGCTCACACTCCTCAGTGAACCAAGGAGATCTCCAGGGTCTACTGCCATAGAGTGGTTGCAAAGGCGTAATTCTGTCTAGAGCCTCCGCCACCCCCATATTCCAGGCTGCAACAAGAGATTCTGCTGAACTATGTACAAGCGAATCTGGCAAAACCCCAAGCGCCTTCTTAAAACACTCTGGGTCCATCAGGCATCTGGGGCAGAACCTCCTAATCGGTTCCACCTCCCTGTGGGGGAGGATTGATGCCTTAAAATCCAGCCATAGCAGAAAATGATCTGCCCATAACAAAGACAAAGATATCTAAGGCCCTTAATTTCAGATTATTGTTCAACTGCTGAGAGGAATACCAGATGGGGAGCGTGTCCTCCTTCGTAATTGGGCCCTGATCTTCTTGGGTCAGGGTGCATGGTTGCCATGGTGGTCATGAACTCCTGCGCCAACCCAGAGGATTCGCCGAGTGATGGTAGATTGAAGTCCCTCAAGACAATAAGTCTGGGGAATTCCACCGCCAGCCCGGCTACCTCCTCGGATAGCGCAAGCATGGATGTTGACACGCAGCTGCTAGGCAGGTACATGAGCAACAAGCCCACCTGTACCCCTAGGTCCAGCTTCACAAAGAGGGACTCATAATCCTCTCTCTCGGGAGCAGTGAGCCTGCATAGGCTGATGGCCTTCTTGACTATAATAGCCACTCCTCCTCTCCTTCCCTGGGGTTGTGGCTGGTGCTACACCTGAAACTCAGCTGGGCACATTTCAGAGAGAGGGACCCTCTCACTAGGCCCAGCCAGGTATCAGTTACACATGTCAGGTCGGTCTTCTCATCCAGGAGTAAATCCTTGATGAAGAGAAGCTTTACTTACAACTGACCTGGCATTAAGCCACAGCAGTCTGAGTCCCGGGTCCGGATTTTGCTTGTCATCAGTCCCCGAGACTGAGCAAATGGGGCCGGAACAAGTAATCGCTTTTAAGCAGCGAGCTCTTTCCCCCCAAGAACAGCCTACCCTATTAGAGCAGCGAATACAACAAATGAGGTTGAAGACAATGTTTTCACCACCCAACCAGCTGCTTGGTGGGCCTTGATGAGGGCCCCTTCTTATCTTCTGGTCACAACAGCTCCTCTCAGTCACTCGGCATAGTGGTAGAAGAATGCAGAGCCACTATTGGAGCATCTAGGGTAGGTATTATGAGAAGGGAGGACAATTCTGGACCCACATTAAAGTGTTTGTGAGCAAGCAAGGATGACATGGACCTCGAGGCTGGACCTGACCATTTATGCTGGACCTTGTGAAGAAATAGCTGTGGCGCAGGGACCACATCCACCTCTTCTCAGGAAGACACTAAGTACAACTATTTGCTTGAACTGATGTTGAAAGCATATTTATAAAATTACTGTATTTAGAATATTTTTACTACATCATTTTTATTTATTTATCTTTTCCCAATGTACAGGCTCTAGATCAAGGTTTTCCAGCTTATATTTGTTTGTTCGTTTGTTTGTTTGTTTGTTTGTTTGTTTACTTACTTACTTACTTACTTACTTACTTACTTACTTACTTACTTACTTACTTACTTACTTACTTACTTACTTACTAGATTTGTATGCCGCCCCTCTCTGGAGACTTATAAAACCTGAAAAGGTGCTTTATTAAGTCAATCTACTGAACTGTTAGCAAATTTAGTTATATGAATAAATTATGTATAGAAAATTAGCCAGAATAGTTTCATCTGACTCTCTGTCTGGCTCCAGAGCACAATACAGGGAAAATAAGTGTTCAGTATGCCATACTCTAAAATAGAAAAACTTGAATGGTCACTTTTGTTTTTTCAGCAGAATAGCAGGAAGTTTGCAGATTGGCTAGAAGTTTATGAAACAATGAAGCATGTCAAATTGTATAGAAATTGGAGCATGAGGTTTGACCTATACTCTCTCTGGGGGGAAAAAATCAAATTTTTAAATGAATGTGCCTTTGAGAGAAACAGTAAAAAAGTGTATCACAGTTATAGTCCCATGCCAAATGTCTGATTGAAGGATGAGGGTATAATGAAAAGTTGTTCATATGAAAATGGTGGTATTTTTCCAGAGTTCAATGGACCTGAAGCAAAAATATAAAAGGCAGTCTTTTAATCTACTCTTACAATATCTCTAAACTGCAGATACAGATCAGAAGATGAGTCTGGAACTGGAATGGAGCAGGTTTAGATGCAAAATTAAATGCAAAAATAAGGAAAAGAAACAATCAGGGTAGGTTCATTTTTAGTTGTTTATTTTTAAGTCATATAATCTCTTACCTTGTAACTTTGGGTAGTGTACAAGGTTAAAAACAAAGTTAACTTTAAAATTATGTCACAAAAACAGAATAAAAAGAGATTAGAAGAAAAAAAATCAAATTTTTAAATGAATGTGCCTTTGAGAGAGACAGTAAAAAAGTGTATCACAGTTATAGTCCCATGCCAAATGTCTGATTGAAGGATGAGGGTATAATGAAAAGTTGTTCATATGAAAATGGTGGTATTTTTCCAGAGTTCAATGGACCTGAAGGAAAAGAATATTTCACCAGTCCCCATGCTTGTTGATATAACCAGCTTTGGAGAATGAGGCCAGCTTCAACCTGGGGGAAAGATGTTCCATAAATTGGGGTCCACAGCAGAAAGGACCCACCACCTATTACCCACTAAATGAAACCCCCTTGTCAACAGGACTTGCAACATGCCCTTTGCACTGAAATCTGGTATGATGGGCAGACTTAATCAGGGAAAGATAGTTTCTCAAATAACCCAGCCCCATGCTATTTAGGGATTTAAAGGTCAAGAGCAGTATTTTAAATTGGACCTGAAACAGGCTGGTAACAAATGTACCTTGTGAAACACAGATGTTAACGTGTTCTTCTAGTAACATATAATTGTGCATGCTGCTGCATTCTGCCTTGGCTGAAGTTTACAGAAACTTCATAAGTATCTATCGTCCAACCAAGAGGTGACTAGGGTATAAGTGACTGAATATAGGGCTCCTCAATCTAGGACTGAAAGCAACTGGCACACACCACTAAGTTGAGTAAAGACCCTCTTAACCATGATTGCCATCTGCTACTGAACTAGAAATCATGAATTTAGGATTAAGCACGGGTCTCTTTGGAGCAGTACAACTCCATCCAGCACCAAAGATGGAATAATACTAGAGCCAGAGGACCTCAAAATCCAGACACTCAGTCCTACCAGGTTTCAGCTGAACTCTGTTGTCTCCACACACCCCACTCAACCTATCCAAATCCTCACAGTCTCCAGGAATTGAAAAAAATCATCTACTGCTTTGCTTAGTTCACCAGTGGTAGAGATGTATGGTTGGATATGATCAACATTTGATGGATGAGCTCACCAAATGGACTCATGCAGATATTAAAATAGGAGTAGAGCGAGCACAGACTCCTGTGGCACCTCACACATATTTCCAAGACAGTAGTGGATAATAGTGCTACATTTACAGGTACCAAGTAATTCCATAAACATACACCTGCTACTTAAATAATATTTAAATAATCCATAAATACTTTTGCGCTGAGTCTGTTTTATCAGAGTACAAAAATGTTACTTCAAAAAATATTTTGAGCAAAAATAGAAACTTTATTATTGTGGTGTTGGTAGAATTTTAAAAAGTAATGATTAGGCTATGAAATAATATGAAATCACCGTAGTTCATTTATAATTGTTACCAAGAAGGTAGTAATCAGTTTTCAACATTCTTTAAGCAGCAAAGATGTAATATTTTTACATAGATAAACACTAGGCTCAGCTCATATAGTTCATACTGGCTGGCTAGTTCCATTTAAAGACATGGTCATTCACTACAGCCTCTTTTTGCCCTTTAAGAGCAAAAAATGAATGCAAAAGCATGCATATTGATTCTTTACCTTTGTTTGGTATGTATTAGTCTCTATCAGAAAAACGTCTTGCTCAAAATATTTGACAGATCAATTTGATCAAAACTAGAATAAAAATTAGTTCTGTGTTTGTTGGATTTTAAAGATTTGGAACTGAACACTCAAACTTGCTTAAGTTTACAGTTCTTGCTACTATTTTGGTTTTGCACAATAGTTGTCAAGCAACTTCGATTTAAATTGAACAAACCATCATCCAGGCTTTTAAAAAATAATTGGACCAATGGAAAATTTAAAATTTCAGATCACTCTGAAGACTGTCTCACAAGACAGCTATTAGCTGGGCAAAGAATCTTATTTAAAAATGAATCAGCTGTTACAGTCAGGATGCTCAATCACAAAACAAGCATTTTAGTAAAGTTTTGTTTATTGCTTCCTAATAATTTTTTTAAAAATCACACAGAACAAAAGGACAGGTGAGTGCCATGGGCATATACTGTACTAGCAATATTAGAAAATACAGTGGTACCTCTACTTATAAACTTAATTCATTCCATGACCAAGTTCTTAAGTAGAAAAAATTGTAAGAAGAAGCGATTTTTCCTATAGGAATCAATGTAAAAGCAAATAATGTGTGCGACTGGGGAAACCACAGGGAGGGTGGAAGTCCTTTTTTCCTCCCAGTAGATTCCTAGAGAGGCCTCACGGAGGCTTCTCCCCGGCTTTTCCGGTAAAAGTTTCGGAGGCTCGGGTTTGTAAGTAGAAAATGGTTCTTGAGAAGAAGCCAAAAAAAAATCTTGAACACCTCGTTCTTATCTAGAAAAGTTCATAAGTAGAGGCGTTCTTAGGTAGAGATACCACTGTACCCTTTTGTGATTTGTCAATTTGTGTCTTAAAGCCATCAACCCAGAGAAAAAGCATACTTTATAATGTATAATTGCATTTTGTACAAAACTAAAATATTTTCCAAACCCAGATATTTCATCTAATTCAAGAACAGTAAGCATAAAAATATATCAGAAAAGGAACCCAGCTTCAGCTTGATGTCCATTGACTAATATCAGTCTAATTGCAGCATTTACAGCTTGCCTCCATGATACAATAACCTACGATGTTGAGACAAGAAAACTTAACTAGAATTAAGAGGATTTATAATCTGGGTGGATTAAGTGGTATTAAAGAAGTTTAAGTATTTAATAATAAGTTATCTCAAAAATAAAGACCTGAAGTCAACATTTATATGAAATAACTCTACAGAATTTTTCTCTTCAAACTTGTCAAATTTAACTCTTGTGGATTTCAACTCCCACTTCTGAGCTAGCATGACTGGAGGAGGAATTCTGGGAGTTGAAGTCCACAAGTGTTAAAGCTGTCAAGTTTAAAGTTTGAAATGGACTTTCTTTTGTATGCTTTCCTTTTTACAAAAAAAAGCCACTTTCAACGACTTCTTTAAGTATATTTCTAGGATTTGATGTAATGTCTTATTTTATAAAATGATAGGAAGAAAGGGCAGGTAGAGTGCTGTACTGCAGGCCACTGAAGCTGACTTGTAGATCTGAAGGTCAGCGGTTCAAATCTCATCACCGGCTCAAGGTTGACTCAGCCTTCCATCCTTCCGAGGTGGGTAAAATGAGGACCCAGATTGTGGGGGCAATAGCCTAGTGCTATTGCTAACATGTTGTAAGCCGCCCTGAGTCCAAGGAGAAGGGCGGCATAAAAATTGAATAAATAAAATAAATAAATAAATAGTATTACTTTCAGAAACAGACATAAAAGCATCTTCCTATGGTAGAAATAATGCCTTCCCAGCCCTAACCAGGTGCTAATGGTTTTCCCAGCTCTTCCTGGCTTGCAATCTCTTTCATTGTTACTCTATCTGAATAAGGTTTTTTTTAAGCCCTAACCAGGGGATAAAATAATGTGCTGAAGCTGACCAGACTAAGGATGCTAGCCACATGAATATCTGGTAATCAAATTCTTTTCTATTTTCCTCCCCAAAACTAAGGTGCGCCTTATACTCTGGTGTGTCTTATACCCCAAAAAATATGGTATTGTATATTGTTGGGATCCTTGATGCTCTCTAAGCTTGTCAGTCAAGCTCAGACAACACCAAGGACTTCTCATGTGAACCCTGAGCTATGAATATTCTCCTTACTGGTATGTATTGCTGTTTTAATCATTAAAATTTTAATAATCAGCGTTTCTAAGTATATTTTTAGCATGTCCTACTGAAAGAAAATAAATGGAAAAAGGATATTGTTATGGTTTCTAGTACTTGGATAACAAGTGTGAATACAGTATTCCTCCAAAGTAAAAACAATCATCCTGCCAAAACTTTTTGGTAAAGAAAATTATCTGATGGTTTATACCTTTTTGTTACAGTAAGTAGGAATTATTTTAACATCACTGGATTCTTGATGAATGAGATAATTTCCAATCATGACAACACCTGTCCAGGAACTCTTAACAAAGTAGGAAAACAATACTATCCCTCTAGAATCTGTTATTCAAGGGCATACAGCCTTAGAATATGATAATTAAAATTCCTACAACTAATAAACATTCAATGATCCTCCAGAAACCTATCTCAAACATTAACATAGAAGAAAACCATATCCATTCATGACATGTTGGTGGACAAATGTGCTTGAGGAAATTACTGAAAGCTGGCTGGGCAACAATGGGGATGTAGCACTGTCAGAAATTTCCCCAGCTATATTTCAGCTTATGAAGCAGCTGCAATTCCTTTCCTAGGGGGAGGGGTTACTATGATGGTAGAAGTGCAGTGATAGGGAGAATGTCTGATTGAATTTGAGTATATTTAAGAGAACTGCAGTTGGGATAGGATAAATTCACTTCTGGTGTACTGAATATCAGCTGCCCAGCAATGGCCCTGGACATCCTCTTGGAGCTGCTGCTTGTGATAAACTGACAAGATCGAAGTTCCACAAGTTATTTCCATGCCCTGAGAATGGGGTCCAGTGTAATTTTTTAGTCGGGAGTGCTCAAAGTTATGGTTGCTTTAGTGTGCCTTAAGGTTCAATACCTTTCCATGTGTTATTTAACGTCTATATGAAGCAGCAGAAAGAAGCCTTTCATATGTTTAGGTGAGAAATCAACAGTATGCTGAAGGTATTCAGCTGCATATCATCACCCCATGTTGAGCCAAGGATCTAGTTAAGGTTAAGCCTGTATCTGTAGCGGTGTGGAAAAGGTGAAGTAAGCTCATAGTTAATCCCTCAAAACTGGATTGATGTCTATTATTAAATATCTAGAAACATTTATTTTGATAATCATTCTGGTTATGTTCCTCCTAAAGGAGTTGATTCTCTTGGTCTATTCCTTAAAAGAATAGATGGAAGCTACAATGAGGTTAGCTTTTGCTCAGGTTTGGCTGGTAAATTGGTTATGATCATACCTGAACTAAGATGCATTTCAGATGATAATTCAAGTTTTGATCAAAACTGCTTTAGATTTCCATAATGTACACTATAAGGGGAGTCTTTGGAGATGACACGGAGATGACATACAGGAAATCCAAAGTGTCTAGGCGGCTGGCAGGTTAAGCCCGCTATTGAGGGTATCATTGCTTAGGAAAGCACTTTTCTAAGCTTCTGGACCAAATACAAAGCATTGTCATGAATATAAAGCTTTATACTGTAGCACTGAAAATAAATCAGATACAATCTTACCAATGCCATATAGTTAAAAATATTTAAAGAAGGCCCTGAGAATTCCCTCCTCCATCTGAAGTTAAGGCAAACTGGACTAAATTATTGGGTGGGGGGAGGGGTGTTGTCTGTTGTGACCTAATAACAAGTAGGATACTCTGCTTTGTCTTTTCATACTTTACAGGTCTTTTCTACAAAGAAACATTCCAGAAGTGGTGCAAGGAAAGGTATACTACAAGCATGAGTATAATATTTACTTCACATCGATTCCAAAGTAACGATTTGAGGCTACAAACCAATAGTTTGTTTAAAGTGTATCTACATTGTCAAAAAATACAAAAAGTAAGTTGGTGTGGTGAACAGTATCCTAACATCATGTCAGGAAAAATAAGCTGGAAATATAACTCGGGAGTTCATCTTTTGGTAAATGGGAGTTCTCTAACTGGTTTTCTGTCCATGGGAACTAATATTGCTTTAAAATAAAGAATGCTTTATATAATACTATCAGTAGTAAAATGAATTGATGGTATACTTGACAAAGGCAATAATATTTCTTATTGCTATACAAAGAGTTTTCAAGTTATATCAGCAATTGGGACTGTAATTTCCACTGCTAAGCGATGCGATCATAAAGCACGACCACATTACTAGTGCAGATTCAGTTGATATCATTAACTGTGAGATATCATCTCACAGTTGTTAGGTGAAACAATTTCCTCCCAGTTTTCCACAACCAAGTCACTGAATAAGACTGCATAGGTTGCAGGTGGATTGTAAGCAGTCCTGCAGGCAGGAACTGCCTGTTGCCAAATGAGGGAGGGCACAAAAAAGAATGTGAGAGGGAGGTACAGCAAGGGTCAATGGAGGTATTTGGTATATGAGGATGCAAGAGAAGATGGCAAGGTTATGAGAGGATGCATGAAAGAACCACAGGGTTAAGTGCAGTGAGGGTTAGGAAGGATACACAATCATGCAAGAAAAGTGTAGTGAGGTTTGGGAGAGTGCAATGGCCAACATAATATGAGCACAGATAGACTGGGAGAGGGGAGACTTACTCTTAATGATTTACAACATTCCCTGCCTGCCACCTTCACCACTAATTTTCTAGGGAACACAGGAAAGAAAATTGCAAATGGTGATCCTATGATTACAGGCAGTGCCAGAACTCTGAAGACCAGTTCTAATCACCATTCATTCAGCATTGCTGTAGTTTCAAAGGGTCACTGGATGAATAGTCATGTCGAAAACTTTGGTGAGATAGGAAACAAAAAATAATAACAAATAAATTAAATAAACAAATCCTGACTGCAGAATAGTTGCCTCATTTTCCTTTTCCTCCCCCTTCTTTTCTCCTTCTCCTCGTCCTCCTTTCTTCCTCCTTCTCCTATTCCTTTCCTCCTCTTCCTCCCCTTCGTCCTCCTCCTTTCTTTCTTTTCCTCCTCCACCGGCATCCAAACAACTGCCCCACTCTTCCTGCCCCTCCGCTGTCTCTCCCTCTCCCCCAGGTCGCTCACTCATTCCCTGCATGTAGGGCTGGGGAAGGCGATCGCTCTTCCCCAGCGGTTAACAAGTTATAAATACAAGTAAAAAGATCAATAAATACATCGATAAAATATACAATACCATAAAAACTATTATATCATTTTAAAAACTATGCATACTAAAGTCAATTCTAATTCCAAGCCTGCCAGAAAAACCAGGGCTTGACGGCTTTCTGGAAGACTGGTAGGGAGGAGCTCTTTGGGGGCAGTTGATTCCACAGGGTCGGAGCCGCCAGAGAAGGCTCTTCCTCAAGGTCCCGCCAATTGACATTGTTTGGCGGACGGGACCTGGAGAAGGCCAACTCCGTGGGCCCTTACTGGCTGCAGCGAGGTATGAAGTATTTCCTTTCCAATTACCTTTTCTACTGAATGATGCAGCTGGTGCTTTTTGCCAGGCATGGGTGTTTTTTTTTTGGGGGGGGGGGGTGAGGGGAGATTCATAAAGCCTTTTTTAAACCTCAGTGAATATTTCAAAATAAGAATCTGAGAAATTATCTCCAAGTATTAATTGTTAATACTTCTATCAAACAACTGAGCATTTATTTTTATTCTACTATTGGGCTATAGGGCCGTAAAAGGGGAAACCAGAATATATTTAGACTTTTTCCTTAAATAAAAAATAAAGCCTCCAAAAATCGGAACTCCAAAATTTAGTGGCAAACTAAACTTCTCAGTTTGCTGAAAGATTACTAAAAGCTGCTCCAGTAAAAATGGAAAATATACATAGTCCTCAACTTAAAACTATTTGCTTAGTAACTATTCAAAGTTACCATGGTACTAAAAAAAGTGACTTATGAACATTTTTCATGCTTAAGACTGTTTCCTTAGTCACATGATCAACATTCAGATGTTTGGCAATGGATTAATGTTTACGACGATTGCAGTGTCCACCTGTTGTGACCTTCTATCTATCTATCAATAGGGAAGCCAGATTCACTTAACAATCATGTTATTAACTTAACAACTAAAAGGTCGTAAAGTGGAGCAAAAATCAATTAACAACTCTTTTGCTTAGCAACTAAACTTTCAACTTCAATTGTGGTCATAAGTCAAAGGACTACCTATGTAACTCACCGAGTTAAGTTTATTTGTTTTGTCACTTACATATAACTTGACAGATATACAGGTCTGCATACATTTTCTATTCTCTACAATTTGTTGTAAATCCATTTATAAATTTTACTATGAAAATATGCCAAGGTTAACAGATCGCTCACTTCTACCTTACTTTTACAGCGTTTGCAACTCTTGCTGCTCATCTACATATTTTCTTCTCTCATTTGACTGTTCCCTCTCCAAAGTCTTCTATTCCTCCATCCTGAAGTAACAGTGAGATGCTAACCCAGCTCCATCTGTTGGCCATTAAGCTTACAAAATCCTTCTACATCTTAGTGCAAAATTCAGAAAGAGGCTGTAAATGCAATCAACAAAAATTATGTGGTTATCTCTCGGATACATTCAGTTAACCAAATCGTTCTTCTTTTAGGTAACTTCATACAGAAAATGAAGAATGCAAGTTTCACATTTTATATCACTTATTGTAGAAATCTTAACAATAAAGCTAGAATGACACTTCTTTCAAAATTCTTGATCTATCCATTAATACATAAATCGGCCTTCTTCGGGTCCCGTCGACTAAACAATGTCGTCTGGCGGGACCCAGGGGAAGAGCCTTCTCTGTGGTGGCTCCAACCCTCTGGAACCAGCTCCCCCCTGAGATTAGGATTGCCCCCCACCCTCCTTGCCTTTTGTAAACTCCTTAAAACCCACCTCTGCTGTCAGGCATGGGGGAACTGAAGCATCTCCCCCTTGCCCATGTTGTTTTGGTGTTTGATTGATTGTGTGCTTGTTCTTTATATATATATGGTTGTTTTATGAATTTCTTAACTTAAAATTGTAATTGGATTGGTGGGTATTGGATTTGTCACTATGTACTGGTTTTGCCATTGTTGTGAGCCGCCCCGAGTCTGTGGAGAGGGGCGGCATATAAATCCAATAAATCTAATCTAATCTAATCATATGGGTTAGGGTTACAATTATCTATAGTAAGCCAACTAAAAATAGCCTATTTTTAAAAGGCCAGGTTTCTATTTACTATTCTTTCAGTGACTGATCTCTGAAGTTACAGCTTTTATTTAATTTATTAATTCATTTGATTTCTATGCCACCCTTCTTTACAGACTCAGGGCGGCTCACAACAAAATAGGTAAAAAAAATACAATGTTTAAGAAATCTAAATTGAATACTTGGATCTAAACCCCCAATACATTAACACCATCATCCAGTTATCCCATGTACATTCCAATTGTTGGCCGGAGCTAGGCTTATCTCAATGGCCCCAAGTCTGCTGGCAAAGGTGAGTTTTTAAAGCCGTGGGGAAACCCAGGAGGGTGGAGGCAGTACAAATCCCTGGAGGCTCTTCCCCTAGGCCCCACCAGGCAGCATTGCCTAGCTGACGGGACCTGGAGAAAGCCAACTCTGTGGGACCTAACTAGCCACTGGGATACATAAGGCAATCCGGTAAATAATCTGGTCCTAAGCCATGTAGGGCTTTAAAGATCATGACCAACACTCTGAATTGAGTTTGGAGACCAATCGGCAGCCAATGCAGCTCGCGGAGTGATGACGACACATGGGCAAATTTTGGGAGGCCCATGAGAGCTCACACGTCTCCATTCTGCACTACCTGCAGTCTCCGAACATTCTTCAAAGGTAGCCCCATGTGGAGGGCATTGCAGTAATCAAACCTCGAGGTGATACGGGCATGAGTGACTGTGAGAAGGAACTCCGTCCAAATAGGGCCGCAACTGGTGCACCAGGCAAACCTGTGCAAATATTCCCCTCACCATAGCTGAGATGGTGTTCTAAGCTCAGCTGTGGATCAAGGAGGACACTTTTGCTGTGCCCCTGATCTAAATTCTTGATCAAAACTCAGGCATTTGGCAACCCACCCATGCTTGCAACTGCAGGGGTGCTTCAACTGCCGCCATCTATGACATTTGGTCTGATGCACTCCACATTCCACTCCAGTAAGATGCCTTGCAGATTATAGGTGAGGATAGAGTAGTTTATAGCTACCCAATCTTCACCTATCCTTGTAGATCAGTGTTTTTCAACCAGTGTGCCATGGCACACTAGTGTGCCGCGAGACATGGTCAGGTGTGCCGCGAAGAAGGAAGCTCAGGTTCTGGTCTCACAACATTTTGCTGACAGAGAGTGAGAGAGAGAGAGAAAGAAAGAGAGAGAGAGAGAAAGCAAGAGTGAGAGAGAAAGCAAGAGAGAGAGAGAGAGAAAAGGAGAGGAAGGGAGAGAGAGAGAAATGAACAAAAAGGGGAGGAAAAAAGAGAAATGGGAAAATGATTGAGACAGAGAATGAGAAGAAAGAGAGGGAAACAAAAGAGAGGGAGAAGTGACTCTTGATTTAAAGCATATGATAAAAAGCACCCAAAGAATAACACACACACACACACACATATGGGTGTGAAGGAGACAGGGATGGAAAAAGAAAGGAGAGTGTCTTGGGGTGTCATTTTGTGTCATTTTGGTTGGTGATGTGCCCCAGGATTTTGTAAATGTAAAAAATGTGTCGTGGCTCAAAAAAGGTTGAAAATCACTGTTGTATATAGCCGGGGTGGCGCAGCAAGTAGAGTGCTGTACTGCAGGCCACTGAAGCTGACTGTAGATCTGTAAATCAGTGGTTCAAATCTCATCACCTGCTCAATGTTGACTCAGCCGAGGACCCGGATTGTGGGGGAAATATGCTGGCTCTGTTAAAAAGTGCTATTGCTAACATGTAAGCCGCCCTGAGTCTAAGGAGAAGGGCAGCATAAAAATCGAATGAATGAATGATTAAATACCATTTGTTGTAGAAGAAATAGAATAGAAAGGGAAGAAAGAGAAAAGGCTAGGGTTAAGGATGGGAAATAATGGTTTCCCAATGGGTCTGAACACCAAGATTCACAAACAAAATGTTCAAGTGACTACTTTTAAGGAAACCTTGGAGTCTTTCAGATTCAGAAGAAGTACTGTTAAAAAAACCTACTATAATTTAGGAACCATAACATTTTGCCCGACAGTAACTTCAGTGTATAATTAACCTCATCCTTCCATGTGCATACTTGTCAACAAGCAATCTGAATACTGTGCACATTATAACCATACACAGTCCTTGCCTGTGAGAAAAAGGTTTTATAAATTGGTCGTAGCTATATTTAGTACCTATATCAAGTTAACCTGCATACAAATGGGGCAAGCAAAAGCACTTTTAAGAAGCTGTCTTATATAAAGTTGAACTATTTGTCCATATGGCTTAGCTCTGTCTCCATTTAAAATACAGTGGTTCTCCAAATATTTTTGAGAAATGTCCTTATCCAATTTCAAATGCTATTCATTGAAAGTTAAAACTTTTTATATGCAAATATGCACTTATCCACTATAAACAAGAGCAAGACAGTTGTATATAACTGTTCAAGCATCCCAAATTTTTAGTTAAAATTGTCAATGAGGTTGATTATTCAATGTAAATATTTCATTTTTTTTCAAATATAGTATACTTTTAAAGATTTTTTTCATTAGTATAAATCATGTTACAATTATATAACCAGTTTTAAAGTCATACAATTTGTAAATGAACTATGTCAAACCCATAGATCCATTCCATAATTCATCATAGTCCCATTATTCCATTAGATCATTCAAAACTAATTTTAAAATATTCAGAACTCTATGCACAAATTGTTTTCTAATTTATTTATTTTAGAAACTTTCTCCTTCAGTATGAGTTAAAAGAAACTTCACACAATTTTGACACAACACTATGAATTTTTATTATTCTAATACATAAATTATATAGCATTGTTATAGAAGAAGGAATGATAAAATAGTTTTTCACTTACCATACATTATGTGGTAAATAGGATGGAGTTATATCAAGCAAATTAATTGCTAAGATAGAATAAATGTGGTGCAAAGCGAACATAGTAAAAATAAAATAACCAGCCTGGTATTGTTTGTTCATTGTTTGTTAGTTAAGGGATGATTTCTGAACTCTTTATCAAGAACATAAATGATAAAAATTCTATTTCTGGGAATACTACATTTTATAATGGAATTTGTAAACTTTGGAGCAACCAACCAAATCAAGTTTTCATTTCTATAGAACCCATTTGAAATCCAAAATTATTCAAAATAGAGGGTGGATTAGGAATTCTGAACTTTAAACTGTATTACCATGCTAATTTGTTTAACATGGGTCTCAGAGTGGATTATATCTCCTTATGGCTCAGCTAATTCTATAGAAGGTGCAAGATTTCCAGATGGTCTGCATAAATATGTTTGATCGATACAAACAAAAAGAAACAATTTATAAGAGATCATGCAATAATAAATATAAGTGTTGTACGAACATAGAAAAAGAGTAAGTCCAGATTATTGGTTGCCAAACTTCTTACAGCATACGAGACTATGAAATGTCACTGAAGATCCATTTTCTGCATTCACACTTGAACTTCTTTCCCTATAATCTAAGTGCAGTCAGTGATGAAAATGGTGAAATGTTTCACTAACACGCTGTCACAATAGGAAAACGGCATCAGGGCAACTGAAATCCATCACTGCTGACTGGCTATTAGGACACTACACCAATTGTAAATGAAATCAACAAAAATACACTTTTAGCCCTGTTGAACTCATGCAGCATCAAAAACATTATGCAATTAAATATATTATAATTATTAAAAGTTTATTTAATTATTTCTCAAGATTACTACAAAATAGAATCATTCTGAAATTATATTTGTATTCAGCTTGAAGGAGGTCTATCATAATCACCAAATGTTTTTCATACAGCAACACTTTTGAAACAATACTTGTTGTCAATCGTTATTCATATCAGAATGAAACAAACTGTAGAAATAGAAATTCCATTCCAAACTGACACTCTTATTAAATTTTGCTAAACCACACATTCAGTCTAGGTATAATGAATTACCTGTGTACACATTAATTGCCACAAGGTTATTTTCTGTTTTTTACTGGAAAGATCATTTAATTATCCCACTAGTTGTGGGAATATGATTTTTTGCACTTTAAACCTTGCATCAAAATTAATCCAAAGGAGAAATAATTACTGAACAATACTCTGATATATTGTTATATACTTCAACCAATAATTTGGAAGGGAGAAGTGAATATATATAGCAGTGATGGCAAACCTATGGCATGCATACCAGAGGTAGCACACAGAGCCATCTCTCCGGGCACGCCAGCCATTGCCTGTTGCTCTTCCGGGTTCCAGCGCACTGGTTTTCACACATGCAGGAGCACCAGAAACCAGAAGAGCAGCTTCCTGACATGCATGTATGCTCTGGAAGTTGAACTGGTTTCCGACATGCACATGCATGCCAGCCAGCTGGTCTTTGCATGTACATGTGCACCAGAAACCAGTTATGCACATGGTAGGGAGCTGCTCTTATGGTTTTTGGCAGTCCATCACGTGTTTGCGTGCACTCCCATTTTAATATACAATGCCGAAAAGATTTGCCAACACGGATATAGAGTTCATGTTCTCTTTTATGTGATATTTAAATCCAAACATACTTTCCATTTTGACATTGTATTGTAGTTTTTGTGTGGAGTGGTGATTTATATTATGTTGACCATGGTTCTATTCACCTTCAACTATATTTTAAGCTATTTACAGCAATATATTCAATTTTCAAAATTTATTGCAGTAATGATATATTAGAAAGCCACAAGCTTTTTTTTGTTTCCTTGTTTACTTCTGCTTTATTGTTTGTACTTTTTAATCTGTTTTCTGTTTTCTATTTGTGTTTATGCACTTTCCAAAAAAACCCCATTAAAAATGATCCACAACAATGGATCTGTTCAGTGGGGTCTACTTCAAGGTAATTTTCTATTATGATAGACAGACTTGACCACAGGCATGAGTTTTAGGAATGCACTACTACTCAGTGATGAATACTGTCATTGTTATATGATGATTCATGCCTATGTATTATGAGCAGACCAATTCCCTAAAGATTGCCAATTAAAATTAGTTGCATATTAATGGGGCTCAGCCGCAAAAAAGGGAAAACTGGACCTAAGTATACTAGAGGATATTCGAAGAAAAATATAAAAAAATATTCCAATGAGAATTCTTACGTAATTTTAAAAACTATTAAATTGTAGTCAATTAAGTTTCCATACATATACATATAATTACTAGTCCTGAAAACATCATTTTCCTTTAGCAGATGTTCTAATAAATCTTACAAAAGATAAGTGTGTGAAAACATACTTAGGATTCTGCATGTGACTTCATATACTGTACTTGTTTTTCTCATACTTTAATATCAAACTTTTTGTTCAATCAGAATAATTAAAAAACCCCAGTTTGTTCCTGGGTTATTGTTGGGGGGTTTTTTCCATTCTTAGAAAGGCTAGAAAACCACTATCAGAACATCTTTTCTGAAAAGAGCATATTTTATCAGTACAGATTGGAATTAAATCTCTCCAAAAACAGTTGTTTTGAGACTATGGATCAAGTGAATCCATAGTCTCCAGAAGAGCTGTCTTTACACTATAGTCCAAGAGAAAGGCATGCTTTTAACATTGTTATGTTCTAGTGAACATATGACTTTGGGTTTTTTTAATCTCTTATGATGCACCTGTAATTTGTATTACCCTTGGTGAGTTTATTTGTATTAAGAGTTTCTAAGATGGTTCTGATTGTTAGTCACTCAAATACACAAATATTACGGCTATAAATAAGGAAGAATGATCAAGTGTCTATCCTGCAGAATATTGGAAGATAATCAGTGTGGCCTTGTCTACAAAAAGAAAGAAAATGAAGGTATATAGATCAGTCAGTCTAATATCAATATTTGGTCTAGTGCAGTGATTCCCAAAGCGGGTGATGCTGCCCCCTGGGGGACAGTGGGATAACTTAGGGGAGCACTAAGAGGCAAGGGTGGGGGTGGCAGGGGAGCACTAAGAGGGCACATGAAAGGCAAGAAAGCATGTTGGCGTGGCAGGGAAGATCGGTAGCAGCCTATTCCCTTCCCTGCACCCCTGCCATGCTTAGTGGCTTTCCACAAAACCTCCCCGGTGGCCCCTCATACCCAATTGCCCTCTGAGGACAGCATCCAGCCTGGCCCGGTCACTGGGTAGGTGTGTGGGGGGGGAAACGGCCCTTGGTGGAAATGCAGACGTTGAGAGGGGTGGCGGAAGGGCAAGCCAATGTCTTGGAGCTGCTGCACATGTGCCTGCCCGGTTTGTGCAAAGCCAGAGCCCACCCACCCCCGTCTTGCAGGGTGATCCAGAGAGGAGAGGGGGATGCTGCAGAAGCTGCCTTCCACCACTGCCAACTCCGAAGCGCTTGAGGCTCCGAAGCAGTCAACTTGCTTCTCACCCAGCCACCTGCCTGCTGTGTTTGCAGATCGGCCCAGCTGACTGCTGACGCCACTCTGGGAACTTGGCCCACAGTGCCAGGTTGGAAGCCAGTGGGCTGCTTCAGAGCCCCAAGTTCCGCAGAACCAGCATGGGAGGCACGGCATCCCCCTCCCCTCTTCAGATTGCCCTGCAGGCTCTGACTCTGCAGAAACAGGGTCGGTGGTTTGTATGGAGGATTGGCAGGGGAAATGCGTGGCCCTCCGGGATGGGAGGGAGGGAAGGAAGGAAGGGCAAAGAGAAAGGGGGGGAGAGAGATAGAAAGAAAGAGAGAGAAAGAAAGAAAGAAAGAAAGAAAGAAAGAAAGAAAGAAAGAAAGAAAGAAAGAAGATGGTGGGAAGGAAGACAGAAAGAAAAGGGGGGAGGGAGGGAGGAGAAAGAAAGAAAGAAAGAAAGAAAGAAAGAAAGAAAGAACTTATGACCACAATTGAGCCCAAAATTTTGGTTGCTAAGCAAGAGCATTATTAGGTGAGTTTCACCACATTTTACAAGTTGGCCATACGCACCCAGTCACCTGGGGTGGCAGGCACTGAAGATCAGTTTGTAGTACCAAGGGGTGGGGGGGTGGACTGAAAAAGTTTTGGAACCACTTGCCTTGTGGTTAAGGCACTAGGATTGAAAGCAGAAGACAAGAAGTTCAAATTCTACATTAGACATTAAAGCCAGCTGGTTAACTTTGGGCCAGTCACTCATTTAGTCCAACCAATCTCAAAGGGTTTTGTTGTGGAGAAAATAAGAAAAGGAAAGTGTGCTGTATGTGTGCCACCTTGAGTTATTTGTAAACATTTATAAAAATAATAACAGTGGGGAAATAGATAAACAAATAACTGAAGTTTGTTGAGTAGATTCTAAAATATGTAACCAGTAATTACCAGACCCCAGCATGAATTTGTAAGAATATATAGCAATATATTAATCTTACTTTAAATTGCTTAGTAGATTGTGGGAAAACTCAGCTGAATCTTAACTGAGTAAAGTATCGGACAAAATACTTTTATGATATTCTGATTAGCATTCTACTTACATATGAGCTAGATATCATTTCTAGTAGGTAAAAGCACAAGTGACTTGACCATAACAGTCAAATATTGCTAATCAGCTATTCTTTATAAACTGAAATATCAAGAGGTAGGTCATAGTCTCTCAATTAGGGCAATATATTCTTCCTATTCTTTTATTAATGAATTGGATTAAGAAATGAAGTAAATTAAATTTGCAGTGCACAAACTGGACAAGACTTGTTGCTCTGAGTCAGTTTGGAATAAACGGCATATAAATACAATAAATAAATAAATATTCTATCTATTTAGAAGAAATAAATAAAATGGTCTGAAATAACTACATGGAGTATGTTAAGCTTCAACAAAAGTATCTTTTCAAATATAAGAACCACTTTATTATATCTTTTATTGCTTAACTCAGCTCAAGTTCTATTATCACTAATGGGAACTAAATTTTAAAAACAAATCAGAAAAAAACCCAAAAGCTGCAGAGATGAACAAGAAGAGTACTGGAAATTTCATACAAGAGGAAACTAAGAGAAAAGGCAGCAGGGAGATCAAGACCTATTAAATAATTCTGCAATGCAGAATAGAGAATACAGTAATGTCTTATTATAGGAAAGCAAATTGTAGGCAAAATTTAGGAACAATTAATTAAGATAGCAAGTTTTCAGTTTGAATTCCTACCGTGAGAACGTACTATGCCAAAAAGATATTCACAAGTTCCGTATGGTTTCAATAAAATGTCCATAGTAAATGATACTGAGCTATGTAAAATAGAGAAACTCAAATTCCAAATTTCTGTAGAAGTATACCACTTTCCACTTATTTTTAGATTAACAGAGTGTAGCTCATCTAGTCCAACCCCCAACCCAAGCAGGAGACCCTACATCATTTCTGACAGATGGCAGTTCAATCTCTTCTTGAAAGCTTCCAGTGATGAAGCTTCCACAACTTCCTGAAGACAATCTGTTCTTTGGTTGATTATTCTCACTGTCAGAAAATTTCTCCTTATTTCTAGGTTGAATCTCTCCTTGATCAGTTTCCATCCATTATTCTGTGTCTGGCCTTCAGGTGTGTTGGAAAATAGCTTGACCCCTTCCTCTCTGTGGCAGCCCCTCAAATACAGTATTGGAAGACTGCTATCACAAGCACTAACATCAATTTTTTACAAGCTTGATCAAGTTAACATCTACAGTGAAAATTCTCCCAGGTCTACAGAAAGATCTCATCAAATACTCTTACTTCACTCTGAAAATTCATTTTATGCCTAAGATTGAATAAATACAAATTTCATAGTATATTCAAATTTTCATTATTCAGTCTATCATATTCCTATTTTCTAATCGGAAATTCAGTCCTATGAACTTGGGTTTGAGGACCCTGGAAATCTCTAGCGTAAGTACTGACTATTTTTGCCGCTACTTTTTTCAAGTTCCTGTTGAACTGATATTCCCTAGTGCAGGGGTGTCAAATTCACATCATCACAGCAGTATCACGTGACAGATCGGACTTTTTTCCCCTTCGCTGAACCATGCTTGGGCATGGCAGTGCGTGGGCCGGGAGTTTGACAGCCTTGTCCTAGTATGATCATTTCAAACCTCTGCTTTCTTATTCAGGACTACATCTTTTATCTGAACATATAAAATGGATTTTTGGGTATGTTATATCAGCCAGATTCACTTCCTTGGAAATTATAAATAGATATTGTTCTTTTATGTACATATTATCCACATTCTATCTTGGAATACTGGAAGCCCAAACAGAGAAACGTTGCCAGCAATTAGATAAACATGAAATACTGGCAATTAGGTTAAACTCAACTATCTCATGACGCCAAACACTAAATTTTGGGTGAGCAAACATCAAAATACATGTAGCTCTTGATTTACAACCATTCATTTAGTGACTGTTTGAAGTTACAACACTGAAAATGTGACCTATGATGATTTTTCACATGTATGACTATTGTAGCATCTTCATAGTCATGTGATCAAAATCTAGAATGCTGGGCAACTAGCAAATATGACGGTTGCAATGTCCCCAGGTCATGTGATCGCTCTTTGCAATTTTCTAACAAAGGCAATAAGGAAGCCAGACTTAACAACCATATTACTAACTTAACAATTGTAGTAATTCACTTAAAGGTAGCAAGAAAGATGGTAAAATTGGGGCATAACTCACTTAACAACTGTCTTGCTTGGCAACAGAAATTTTGCACTCAACTATGGTTATAAGTTGAGGACTGTTTATCCTATATTGCTGGAATCAGCTTAATAATTCAACGGATTCAATGTAATTTCAAACTAGTTTACCACAATATAAAAAAATCTGATTTATATGGTTGTTACAAAAACTATGAATGTTAAAAAAATGAATTAAAAAGTCCCAAATCAACAAATAAATCTTATATAGCATATAGCCTACAGAAACTAACCAAACCATTTTCATTTTAATATATGGTGGATACTACCTAGTCTTTAGTCTTAATTTAGGATTTTAAAAGATCAAAATTATACTTTTTAACAGTGTAAAATGCTCAAGTATTTACATAACTTCACATTTACAGAATCAAAGATAATGCTGAAAGGTAGAAAGTAATCACTTCGTAACCGCTTAAACATTTTAGAATGTATTTCAAACTTTAGAGTATTTAATTCAGAAAAGTTTGTAGATATTGGCAATTATACAAACCATTGATCAGGGGAATAAAAGAGTATTTTACTTCTAATTTAACGTGAAAGCAATGGATCAACTCATAATTTATGATATTCTATAATATGTTCAAATTAGGTTGGATCTGCAGTTGGATGAATAGACAATTGTAGCTTATTTAAGAAACCATAATACATAGTTAATAACTAATCTGCTTTGCACACAAGGATGGGGTGGTGAGAAAAACTACATAATCTTTCCAATCATACTGTACCTAAATATTTTACTTAATCCTAAAAATACTTACCCAGAAATAAGTACTGAAAAAGCATATATACACTTCCATTACAAAGAAAAAAAAATTACAATAAAAGAGACACGCCTGTGTTCTAGTGATGGGTTTCTGAATATTGGCATCTCAGATATTAATGAATGTATATAGACTGTAACTGAATCTTATAGTAATAGACAAATGTGATAAAGCATCACTACTTAATACAGAATGATTATCCAAAAGAAAATTTCTGGAATATAATGTTTCTTTTGCCCCTAAATTATTATGTATAAAACATAACTGTTGGCTATCTCTCTGAAATAAACTAAAAGCAAACAGACCATTCAGATATGATTTATGGTAATGCATGGAATCAGTACTTCTTCTAATAATCTCAAAACATTAATACTGTTGCCAGACATATTACTGAATAAAAGTTTCTAAGTTGAGGGTATCTGATATGTTCCACAGCAAGGATTGTTCCGCACTATGTGGCAATCATGCTTGTTGTGGGTACAACTGTGTTTCCTCAATAGAACATAAAATCTGATATGCAATTTCAAAACACCCACATACAACTGGAATCTCCTATTGAACTATGGTTTCTAGAGCTATGCGCAGATGTTTAAGATTGTGCATAATTTGCATGGTTACTCAAGATGTGGCAAATGGAATGTCCACATAAAATCTAGAGCCACATTGAGATATGAGGTTTCTACAACCCAACATAACTGAAATGACTAGATTCACAGGTCTTGAAAGAAAAAGCCCTACAAAATGCTTTATTGATCTCCATTTTTCACATCTCCCCAAAATAGCTTACAGAAGCTCTCCCCAGCAATTAATGCCACAGAGCTTCAAATTCTAGTAGCTTTAGAAATCAGCCAAAATTTACACCTATCACTGTCTCTTAGAAGGAAAGATATTGTTTTCTTTTCAAATATTATGCTAAGTTCAAAGACTGAGCATACTGTAAAGATAAGTCAGACATTCAAAATGTTAAGGTTATTTCCCTGTCCTGTGCTGCAGAAAATCTTAAAATGCCTCTCAAGAATCTATCTCCACCTGAACTTTCAGCAACCGAAAGATGCATTTAGCTTTACATCTGTGAATCTTCGGCCACATAACATATGTCTAATATCATGTTTTTTTTCATAATAGGTATTGTTTTATATGTGAAAGAATATTTCCCATTTAGAAGATGAAGATTTTTCAAGTTTTCCAAATCCGCAATGTGAACTATGGGAAACTGTTCTACATAAGTTGAAAGAATTTCTGTTCAACTTCCAGATTCAGACAAAATTAACAAATAAATGCTTTATGTTATTAACAGTGCAGTCTGAATCTTCTAGAATTTTTCAATCAATCTTCAAAATCAGAAATCAATACAATCTTCTTGCCACGGAAGAGTTTTACAATAATGTCATAAAATTATCAAGTTACTGTGAGTTAAAATATCTTTTCACTCATAGAAAGTTTTCAGATGTGATGCATAGCATTTAAAAACTACATATATTTGCAGTTCTTAAATATGCCAAATATCTTATTTCAACAACCATTTATTTGAAAAATCAATAAAAACATTCCCACCTGTTTTAAAATTGCATGAAAAAGGTAGCAGCAGTTTCTAAAATTTGTATACTTCTAATTAAACTTAGGAAATGGATAACCTTTACAAAATGGGCTCCCCTAGAGCCTAGTAGTAACATAGTAAAACGTAATAAAAATATGCTATTTGTGTATTTTTTAAAACCGGACACCTTTAGTAAGAATTACACTCAATTTCCAATGATTGTTTTTTGAACATTTAAATTTGTCAAAAATACGTTACATTCTGAATTGTTATTAAAATGATGGCCAAAAAACCAATTTTGTTTTTATATATGAGTGACAGTTCACCTGTTTTACAGTTCACATAAAAATATATAATATATAAATATATCTCACATCTCCAAACCCAGTGAAAACTTTTCCCTTCTATTTTAGAACTGGTTATTTCATGATCACTACATTATCTTGCCAATTATTAACCATGTGTTCTTCATAAATCAATCCTACATTTACTATAGGGGTTTTTTTTTGGGGGGGGGGGCTTTCATAGTCTTGATGCAAGCTGTGATCTCTGTATACCCTATAAAGGAAGGTAGAATTCTCAGTTGTGTTCTAAACCATGTATTCAGCTACATTTAGCTTTCAGCCTTTTTATTATCATTGTCAATGAATGGGGCCCTAGTCAAATTAAGCTGCCATTTTAGGTTAAAGACTGAGAGCCTCTGCTGTTCAGCAGTAAAACGAGCACACTTCAAGCAACAGATGTAGTATTCTAACAGGAAATTATGAATCATGGCTTCTACAAAATTAATTAACAACTCTGATTTTTAAAATTAATAATACTCACACATTACTGCAAACTAACTGGCTTTATAATTGGGATAAATCAGCTACCCATGCTGCTAGAGTCATAGTCACTATTATTATTATTGTCTCCGTTACACAGGATGATCTGTGAGAAAAGAGAAATATTACATTCAACTTTTTATTCTTGTATTTATTGTGCATATTATGATATCTAAAAATAGATATTCTTCAATTAAAAACATGACTTACTGCTCAGGCAATAAAATTAAGGAACTCATTTCTTTTGCAGGACAGGGACTGGCTTGAGATTTTAACTTTCCAAACTGAAATATATAAGGACCAAAGTAGTGGGAGGAAATCACTTTATTTTTAAACCTAACTAAGCCTACTAAAAAAAGCATACAGAACATCTCACCAAACAAAAACAAACTAGAAAAGAGTAGACTGTTGCACCTAACATTCCCTTAATATTTCAAAGGAAAATCCCCCTTGTCCTGCTACTTTTCTTTTGTCTATTGTCTCCTTGAAGAAACTACTTTCCAAGCAAAGCGTGAGCAATATCCAAAAGTGCTTTGGAGAAACTCTCCAATTTACTGCCTACCCAGACCCGTCCCATAAGCCTGATGCCCGCCCCAGGACTGCCCCCCATTCTCAGTTGAAGAGGGTGTCAAAAGGCTCCAGGAGAGAGTGCCCCTTATGCAACAACCATGGGGAGGGGGGGATAAATGCAGCATAATGATGGCTGCTCCTTCTCCCCGAGACCCTCTCACAACACTCTCCCCACCCCCTCATGAATTCTCCCCCCCCCGCGCCAACATCCCCCCCTCCACAGCGTCCGCTTCTCACTTCCACTAGCCCAGCGCCCCGCAACCGACGCACCCACCCGCCCCAGCCCGAGTAGGAACAAAATCCCTGGCTAGCCCCGCGTCCTCGGCTGAATGAAAACCTAAACAAGGCACACACTACTCCCTGACCGCCTGGCCTCAAACCACCTTTTCCGCTCACCCTCAAAATGGCCTTGGTTTCGGGAAGGGGGGGGGGAACTATGGACACTGTGGAGAAAAGCTTCTCGGCGACCCGCTTCTGACCAGGGGAAGAAGAGACAGAAGCACGCAGGCGAAAGGTGGCGATGGGGGCGAGGGGAGAAAGACATACACCGAGAGAGAGAGAGAGAAAGGGAAGCAGACTTGGTCCGCGGGGTTAAGTCTCTATTATGTTGTTGTTGCTGCCGCCGCCTGCCCGCTTAGACAGCGTCTCTCTCTCTCTTCTTTTCTCCCTCCCTCTTTCCTCAACCTCCCCCCTCAGTTTTCTTCTTGGGTTGTTAGGAAACAGTAGGGAAGCCCCCCCCCCCCCCGCGTGCGACTCCCGTTTCACTCCCACCGCCAACCTCTCCGCTCCTCCTCAGAGAAGACAAATAACCCCGACGCAACCTCGTGCCTCTCCCTCCCTCCACCCACCCACCCACCCACCCGCTACCGCCACCGCCAACCTCCCCCCCCCCCCGCGCGCCACACCATCACCTCCATTTCCTTCGGCTCCCTCTGCTCTTTCTCTCCTCCGCCTCCAACCAACGGCTCCATGTGTCCGCGCGGATGAGCTCCCCCCCCCTCCTCACTCTCCCCGCCCGGATCAGGCTAGCGGGAGGCGGGGGGACGGAGGGAGGGCCGGCCCCCGCGCACTTTTGTTTAGCGCTTGTTGTGCTCGCCAGGGCCAGGAGCGCTCGGCATGGCCGGCAGGGGCGGAGGGAGAGCCGTTCCCCGGGAGTCCCCCCCTCATACACACCCCTCGGTCCTCCGCCTCACTCAGCCCCCCCCCCCCCTCACAAACACACACCCCGCGCGCCCCTTTCGGTTCCACCGCCGGCCCCGCTTCTCCCGCTGCCTGCGAGGAGACTTTCCGCCAACTTTTCCACCTATTTTCATCGCCCTCCAAACTTGCGCTCGAGGAAAGAGAACCGGGGGAGGGGGAGAGGGGTTGAGGCGGAGAGAAGGCGAGAAGAGGTCAGAAAGAGAAAAGCGCCGCCGGAGTCGCTCTCCGGTGTGTGCTCGCTTCCTCCTCCTTCCTTTCTCTCGCTTCCCTCCCCCCCTCCCCACCCCCACATCCTGGAAAGCTCCTCGGCCCGGGGATGCACATGGACCAGAGCAGCCACCGGCGGAAACCGGGCGAGGATCCGCGCACGCACACACACTGGCTCCATTGCTCTCCTTTACCCCTCCCCCGACCTGCTATGGGGCCCGGCCAGCCGGGCAGCAGCAGCGGCGGCTCCAGAGCCGGTGCGCCGTTGCTCTCTCTCCCCCGATTCTCAAGGCGAGGTCACTTACCGGGTCGGGATGGGCTCGACGCCGTCTTGGGAAGCGGAGCGAAGGGGGCGAAGAGAGCCGGGGGCGGCCGGGAACACCGCTTCCTCCCGCAAACAAACAAACAAACAAGCGCGGAGAGAAGAGACCCACACACACAGGCGCGCCCGCGCCGGGAGTTGGTTTCGGCCGGGCGATCAAAAGCGAGGCGGGCGGATGACTACCCCCGATCCGGGCCGGCTAAGGGAGGTCACTGAGGGTCCTCGAGGTTTCCACCCGGGTCCCGGATCCGCTTCCCTCCTTTGTGTAATTTCAACTCGATTCAAGTTTAATCCGATAGTTCCCGAGCGCGTCCGCAGAAGCCGAGCGACACACCAGCCAGCCAGGCGGCTGCCGCTGCTACCGCCCCCTGCCTGTCCGCTCGCTGGCGCTCCCTCCGCCCGCCACGAGGCGCGCCCCCGACGCCACTATCCACCCTCCCTTCCCGTGGGCGAGCGGGAGGGAGGGAGGGAAGAGGCGCGCGCTTCCCCCCCCCAGGCTCCGCCTCCTAACGTCATCAACTGCTGGCATAATTTATGCAAGAATCCAGACCTCCTAAAAAGCGGAGGGGGGGGAGGAAAGGGTCAGGTCACTAACCTCCTCCTCCCCCCCCCTCCGCTCGCGGTGGCCTTTTCAGTCCGAGAGGAAGCTCCTCCCCTCCTCTCCCGGGAAAGGAGGACGCAGGGAAGTTGTGTAGTGTGGGGGAAGGGACGTCAAATGTTGACAGGGCGCTGGGGACAGAAGCCCTCAGGCAAGTCAACACCCGGCTACCTCGCAGCTCTCCCTCCCGCCCTTGGAGGAGAGGAAAGAGTAGGTCGGGTTTTAACGTCCCGCTACAGAAAGCGGCAGCGGCGTCCTTTCCTTATCTGTTTGTCCCACGGGCTATTTATTGCCCGAGAACACCACCACCACCCCCCGAAAGGAAAGGCGGCATTTTGCCGGAGTCCTCGTGGCCTCCCGCAGACGCAAGAGTTAAGCTGCCCCCACAGAACCCGCCTCGACAGGCACAGTTCGCTCCTGCTGGCGGCTGCTCTTCTTGGCTTGGAAAAAGTTTTTCGACCTTCACGAGCAAGGGAAACTTTGTCGGTTATCAAGTTTGGGAAGGACTAAAGAAAGGCACCTGCGAATGACAGCCTTTCGCAAAAAGCTTGAATTTTCTGCCTCAGCGGAGACCCGGTTCCGTCTGTTTCAACAGGGGAGTTGCAGGACCCCTCACAACAGAGGTCGGCGATTTCTCCAGTGAGCAGATCCTCGAAGTTAGTTTCCCCCCGTCTGATCCCTTCGCAATATTTGGACCATGTGACCAAGTTCATAGGGGTTGTAGTCTACCAAATCTAGTGGATTCCCCCCCCCCCAAAAAAAACCCTCACACCAGGTCTTGGATATTCTCTTTTCAAGTTACATTAGGACTACCTCAGTGGCATAGCATGTGCAATAAATGCTAGACGACAGGATGCAGGGTGATGTGAACCTGTCAGAAATTATCATGGGAGACTTGCCCAAATAACCTGTGAATCCCATAAGACAAAATGGCCACGTGCTGAAGAAAATCTTTTTTCCATTATGGCTCCCAAGAGATCCCTGGGTATAAGGGATCTCTATACAGGGGGGGGGGGATTCTACATACACTCCCTGAACTGTAAAGACTATGGAATGTTAAACTCTATTAGTAGAAGAGAAGCACAAGCATTGCCAGGGTGCCCAATATTCCCAAATTAAAAATACTGAAAGAGAGCCCTCTTAATACATTTTTGTGAGGTATCTGAATGTGCTTACAGAGCAAAACTTAAATGTTTAAAGAGTTAATTGGAAGAAGATATTACAGCATGCCTTCAGAAGTTAGAGTGAAATAGGATACCTATGCCAAGTTAAGACATGGAGTCCAGATGAATACTTTGGTTAGGTCACTGACCATTTTCTTCCAAGTTCCTTGTGTCTGAATTACCAAAATCCAGTTTGCTAGCTGTCATTCTTACCATTTACTGTTATTTTTCTGATAGAAAAATAGAGCTTAGTTCATGATTTAGTTCAATCTTTTATATGTGAAACTGGCAGAGTAACAGGTGCACATTTAAAATATCTCTCAATTATTAGAACACCTGCTCAGTGAGTAATGCACTGAAGATACTTTCTGATATCAAATTAGAATATTGGTACACGTAAAACTCAAGTTGAGCTGGCCAACAGGATTTCCATACATTTTTCAATTCTACTTTTACATGAAAATACAGGAAGCTTCTTTTTAATCTAAACTGATAACACAGATTGAGTATCTGACTGAGGCTTTGAATATTGAAGTTTACCAGTTTATCTGTTGCATAGTCCACACGTAACTTTAAGGTTTTAAGATACATTTAGAGTAAAAATGCTCAGTACAGTGGCAAAATGCTAATAATAAAGCAGCTGAACATACCCAACTTCCTGCTTATTTGCTTTAATCTCTCTAACAAACAAACAAGTATGCAAATCACCAAGAATTTGTGAAAAGTAGGATGAGGAAAGACAAGATTAAAGTATGGGACTCATAGAAACATGGTCTGGGACTATTTCTTGACTGCTTAGATGTGCAGACCATATGAGTATTGAAGATATTGACTACTTATTTGTCAGATTATTATAAATGTTTATCATTCCTATTTTCAAAAATGGAGAAAAGGTGGCTATATGGAATTACTAATTTGACATCAATACTTGAGAGGTTTTCATACAAATTATAAAGTACTGTAGTACCATGAGCATCTTAAAAATAACATGGTAATTACCAGAATTATATATTTTCTAAAAACAAGCTTTGGGGAAAATGGTGGAAATTGCATACATTTAAAATATCTTTATTTCAGCAAAGCATTTAAAAAGAATTAATTAAATTTGAGCAGCACGTTAGTTAAGTAGAGACTAAGTATAGGATGAAAGGAAAAACATAACTTATACTATTCAAAGAATGTTCATCCATAGTGGTTCATCAAATTAGAGAAGTAAAATAAGGTTCAAATACCTTATTTAAATATTTTTATTATGAGTTGGACTAAGAAATGAGGGAATTATCACATTTTGGATAATACAAAATTGGATGGAACAACTAAAATTGACGAGTCCTTAGGGCTTTCCTCAGTTTGGTTGTTTTCTTCCAGAGCACTAATGATGTAATATAGTTTGAGTAATGAAACATCTGCAAGAAAATAAGCAAGCTCAGAGAGTATCAAAGACCTTTCATTACAACCCTGGAAATATTGTCCTTTATTGGTACAGTTAATATTCTAGAACAGTGTTTCCCAACCTTGGCAACTTGAAGATATTTGGACTTCAACTCCCAGAATTCCCCAGCCAGCATTTGCTGGCTGGGGAATTATGGGACTTGAAGTCCAAATATCTAAGTTGCAAAGGTTTGGAAACACTGCTCTAGAAGACCTGAAAACCTTCATAAGAAAAAAAATGCTGTATATCACATAGATCCATTTTATTCTGCACTGATCAGATCCCATCACTACTAAGTCAATTTCTGGATACTGCATTTAAGAAACATTCAGACAGACTAGAACAGAAACAGAAGTGCAACAAAAATAATCAGAGACTACAAACTAAAACCTATAAATACAAATTGAAGAAGCTGCATGTTTAGCCTTGAGAAAGAACAACTGAAAAGTGGTAAAACATTCTTCAAATATACTAGTACAGTAAGACCTCACCTATCGCTGGTGTTACGTTCCAGACCTGGCCGCGATCGGTGAAATCTGCGATGGGGAATTTATCGACTGATAGTACTTGTTTGGTAAGTTTTCATTGTTTTAAGTGTTTATAAACCCTTCCCACACAGTATTTATTTTAGATACAGTATTTAAATATAGTATTTACAATTTTAGATATATATTTTTTGAAAAACCTGCTGATCGAGTTCCGCGGGCTGTTTAAATCTGCCGATTGACTTCCTCAGAAACCCCCGAACCAGCGAAGATCCGCAAATGATTTTTCTCATTAATATTTCTTGAAAACCCGCGATGAAGTGAAGCCGCAGTAGGTGAAGCGCGGTATAGCGAGGGACTACTGTAAAGAGAAATATTCGGATAGGGGATGGAAGGCATGCTGGTGCCAGGGCCACCGATAGGGCGGTACTACTGGTAGTGGTGTCAGGGGCCCCCCCGCCCAGATGGTTTTGCCGGCCCTCTGGCGCCCGCAGTAATTTGTGCCCAGTGACCAGCGCCGACGCCAAGCTCCAGCTCCTCGCTCGCACAGGCGCAGTACCGGCCCTTTCTTGGAGCGCGCGGCGAAGGTAGGAGCCCCTTCGGGGTGGCGGCGTTGGTGAATGAGGCTGGGGCGGCTGGGGCGTTCCCTGTAGCTGTAGGCTGCGCATGCCTTAGCCAGCACACCCCAAAACGCCCCCTCCGGCCCCGCACACCCTTTTCCAAGGGCGCGCACGCCGTGGCCGCCCCCAGCCCCCCCACTCCTCTAGCCCCCTCGCGCCCCTGGCTACTCGCCGCTGCCCCCCGCATGCCCGCCCACCCACCCGATCCACCTCTCTTTCTCCTCTGCCGGCCAACGTTTTTCTTGCCGGAAAAAAAAGAAAGAAAACCTTTGCCGGCTTTTTTTTACTAAATTTGAATGTTCCGGGCGGGCTGGCAGGGACATTGAAAATCACTTTCGCCAGCGTCCGGAGAACGAGAGAGAGTGAGAGCGACAGAGCAAGATAGAGAGAAAGTGAGAAAGAGAGAGAGAGAGAAAGGGGGGGAGAGAAAGAGAGAGCAAGAGAGAACGAAAGAGAGAAAGAGTGAGAGAAAGAAAACAAGAGAGAGAAAGAGAGAAAAAGAGAGAGAGAGCAAGAGGGGAGAGATAGAGAAAGAGGGGGAAGAGAGAGAAAGAGAAAGAAAGAAAAAGAGAGAGAGATGAGAGAGGAAGGGAGTGAGAGAGAGGAAGAAAGCAAGATAGAGAAAGAGGAAGGAAGAGAGAGAGAGGAAGAAAGCAAGATAGAGAAAGAGAAAGAGAGAAAGAAAGAAAGATTTGAGAGAGGAAGGAAGAGAGTGAGAGAGGGCTGTGTTTGACCTCAGAGGGCCGGGGGAGGGCTTGCCCAGGGTGTGTGGCCACGGTGGGCATGGCCGGGGATTTGGGGGCAGTAGTTTTTAAATGGCAGGGGGGGGCAGACACTTAGGCTGTATGGAGCCCCAAAATTCCTGATGGTGGCCCTGGCTGGTGCACTTATGCATGCTCCTTACTGACCTCTTAGGAATCCGGAGAGATCAACAGTGGATAGTCTAAGGGTAAATTTTGGGGGTAGGTGATGATACTACAGAGTCAGGTAGTGAGTTCCAGGCATCAACTAAAGTCGTATTTCCTGCAGTTGAGTTTAGAGCAGTTTACTTTAAGTTTGTATCTGTTGTGTGCTCGTGTGTTGTTATGGTTGAAATTATAGGAAGGTAAATTTCAAATTAAAAAGAAACAATTTGACCAGGAGGATGATAAGGTCTTCTTCACTGACTGAGCAAAAGTAGAGGTTAATAGACAGTCTGCTGGGAATGCTTTAACTTAGATTGTTACACTGAGAAGGGAAATGAGTAAATGGCCTAAATATTTTTATCATGCTATAAATACTGTATATGTAAAACACTATTTATGGCACAAAATCTATGGCATTTACTTTGATATGTTTGTATTGTTATCTTTTTATAATATTTTAACTGTTAGTTGCCCAGATCCATGAATTTAAGATGGACATTCATATACATTCAAACAATAAATGCATTAAATCAACCAGAATTTAAATTAAAGCCTTAACACAAGAATAGTTTGGAAGAGTTAGGGAGAAAAAAACTTTATACATTTTTATTGATTGTTTGGATTTATTTACTACCTATCTTTTAGCAAAAATAGATCCCAGTTTAAGAAGGGATCTGATAAGATTTTGAAGTTTTCAAGGAACATAATATAAAGTTAGAAACATACTTATGAGGAATCTTATAACAATAAAATCCTTTTATTTTCTCTAAATTATATACAGCAAAAATATATATTTTATATCCCCAGACAAAAGACCCGCTTCAATCTTATAGAATTTATTGCAAGTTAGAGACAAAAGTCTCCAACAAGAATTACCATATTAGAAAAAAAATAAGTTAACTTGAAATTATTAAAACATCTAAGTTCCATTGGACAAGTATTGGTGAATAATTGATATAGTGCAATTGAAATCCCTTTACAAAAGATGTTATCCAAGTTTATTAATGGAAAAGAATTTGGACACACACAACCCCAAAAAATATTCAAAGGTTTATTCAAATAACTTCTCCCCAACCTTTTTCTCTATTACTCAAAATTATACTATGTGAATATTTTATGTAGGAAACAGGATTTAATTTTGTGGTATGCCGCACGAATCCCAGCGACCGATTATGTCCCACAGAGTTGGCCTTCTCCGGATCCCGTCAACCAAACAATGTTGGCTGGTGGGACCCAGGGAAAGAGCCTTCTCTGTGGCGGCCCCAGCCCTCTGGAATCAACTTCCTCCAGAGATTCAAACAGCCCCCACCCTCCTCGCCTTCTGTAAAATGCTTTGTCGCCAGGCATGGGGATAATTACCATTTTTTCGGCCTTACTGTATGATGGATTAGGTTGAATGTGTATGATTGTATAGTTAGGGATTTTACTATATATTAATGTTTTTTTAAATTGATTTAACTTTCTACTATTGGATTTGTAATGTATTGTATCACTGTTATATTGTGAGCCGCCCCAAGTCTTCGGAGAGGGGCGGCATACAAATCTAATAAACTATAATAAACTAACTATAACTGTTAGAAGATTGTGAGATGAGACCAGTACATATGTAAGATAAAGGCAACTAAACTATAGATAGCCTTCATTTAACAATCACAATTTGGACCAGCAAATTGATTGTTAAATGAAGCAGTTACTAAGTGAAATCATGACTAGTTATAATCTTACTTCAGTTTTCCTTTGCTTTACAGGCCTGCAAAGCTCATAAAAGTGAGGATTGGTCTTAAAGTTAATTTTTCATCACTACTGCAACTTCAAATGGTCATTTAAAAATCATTGTTAAATAAGCACTTCCCGTATAGGCAATTTGTCATGGATATGGATTTCACATTAATGTCTTACGACCCTATTCACTGAATACTGACACCTAAGCTAAAAATAGGCAGAATAGAACAGAACAGAATTCTTTATTGGCCAAGTGTGATTGGACACATAAGGAATTTGTCTTTGGTATATGTGCTCTATGTACATAAAATAAAATATACATTTGTCAAGAATCATGAAGTACAACACTTAATGATTGTTATAGGGATCAAATAAGCAATCAGGAAACAATATTAATAAAAATTAATATTTAAGGATACAAGCAACATGTTACAGTCATAAGTGGGAAGAGATGCGTGATAGAAATGATGATAAAAAACTAGTAGTAATAGCAGTGCAAAATAATGTTCAAATACAAACATTCAAACCCCCAGCAAGTATAGCAAACAATGGTGAGCATATTTTAAGTATTGAGCCTACAGCTGATTACCTTGAGTATGAAAGGCCAGCCATGTTTTTTCTTTTATGTAATCATATTAGTTTCAAACACTGTCTGAGGAGTCCCTGCAGTTTTCCTGACAAGGTTTTTCAGAAATGGTTTCCCATTGCCTACTTCAAAGGACTAAATGAAAGTTACTGGTCCAAGGTTACCCAATTGTCTTGCCTAAAACTGATACCTTAACCACTAACCAAACTGACTTTTATGCTAGATATTAGGCCACTAGTAGCATGTGCGGAAGCAAAAAACCTTGCTGGAATGTGGGTGCACCTGCGTTCTCTGTGCACGATTTTGCTACCTGCATGGGTGCAGCAGCATAACTCTGCTGAAACTCATGGGACCTCCAGAGCTGCGGAGACGAGGCCGATTAGGCGTTCCGGCTAGTAGCCCACCACTGGTCATAAGCCACTTTTTTCAATGTCGTTGAACAATCACTAAACAAATGGCTGTAAATTGAGGACTACTTACAGTATATGTACTGCACTGTAGTGCAATACAGCACTGTATAATTTTATTTTATTTATTGATTTCATAAATGTACATAATTGCCCATTTCGCAAAACAAATTAATCTGGGAAATGTACAGCAATCTAAAAAATAGTCAATAATAATTGCAAAAGACAATTTTACTTGGAATAATTTACATCCTACAACAGCCGCCCCGAGTCTACGGAGAGGGACGGCATACAAATCTAATAAATAAATAAATAAAATAAATACTTCTAACACTATCAAACTTAAACATCTGCCTAGCCCAGATCCTTGGGAAGGACTCAATAAATGGATTAAATGCCAATTTCAATCTGAGTATCTGGCTGACTGTGCAACAAACCATAAACTCCATCTGAAATAGAATTGCTGTTCAATACTGCCTATATATACATGCACAATATTGCAATGGAGTTTGGACTGGACAAATGTGCATGCTTACCATCAAATGGGAAAAAATAGTGATGTCATGATGCCCTATGGAAATAACTAGAAATCAAGATGTCCTATGGAAATAACATCAAGAGTGTGGAAGAAAATCATTACAAATACCTGGACAATCTTCAAGGTGACAACATCAAATATACTGAAGTCAAGAACAAGGCTAGAAATGAATATATCAAGAGAGTGAGAAGATCTTAAAGTCCAAAATAATAGGACCAATACCACCAAGACAATTAACAGCTGGGCAATTCCAGTCGTTAGATACACATTTGGAATAGTGAAATGGATTAAAGCATAACTAAAAGCCCCAGGTAGGAAGACCAGGAAAATAATAATAATAATAATAATAATGAATCATGCCCTTCATCTATGCAATAATGTTGTCAGACTCTACTCTCAAGGAAAATAAGGGCATGGAGTGCTGCAAATACACCAGATTGTTCAAGGGGGGGGGGGAGACTATTGGAAGGATATCTGAACAACAGTGAAGAAGATGCACTGAAGCTAGAATACCAAGAAGACCAACTGAGTATTGGAGAGACCAAACTGGCCTATAACAAAAGACCAAATATAGAATAGAATAGAATAGAAAGAATAGAATAGAATTCTTTATTGGCCAAGAGTGACTGGACACAAAAAAAATTCTTTGGTGCATATGCTCTCAATATACATAAAACAAAATATACATTTGTTAAGAATTATGAGGTACAACACTTAATGATTGTCATAGGACACAAATAAGCAATCAGTAAACAATCAATATTAATATAAATCATAAGGATACAAGCACCAAGTTACAGTCATTCAGTCGTAAGTGAGAGGAGATGGGTAAAAGCAGACCTGGTCAAGTGGCGGCCCGTGGAGGCTGGATGCAACCTGTGCATGCAGACACGCACTCAGGTAAAATCCAAATGCAGCGCAGTGGAATCAGACGACCTCGCCACCTGCAAAAACCAAGCAAAATCCAAACACCGTGCACCATTTCCAAATGCCGCACAATGGAGTCTCATGCGGTCCCCTGGCAAAATTAATTGCCCACCCCTGGGTAAAAGGAATAAAGAGAAGATTAATATAAATAGTAATGCAGCCTTAGTGAATAGTTCAACAGTGGTGAGGGAATAATTTGTTTAGCAGAGTGATGGCATTCGGGGAAAAAAATTCTTGTGTCTAGTTGTCTTGGTGTGCAGTGCTCTATAGCAACGTTTCGAGGGTAAGAGTTGAAATAATTTAAGTCCAAGATGTAAAGGGCCAGTAAATATTTTCATGGCCCTCTTTTTGACTGGTACAGTATACAGGTCCTCAATGGAAGGCAAGTTGGCAGTATTTTTTTTCCTGGAGTTCTGATTATCCTCTGAAGTCTGTGTATGTCTTGTTGTGTTACAGAATTGAACCACACAGTTACAGAGGTGCAGATGACTGACTCAGTAATTCCTCTGTAGAACAGGATCAGCAGCTCCTTGGGCAGTTTGATCTTCCTGAGTTGGCACAGAAAGAACATCTTTGTTGTGCTTTTTTGATGACGTTTTTGATGTTAAGAGTCCATTTTAGGTCTCCAGATATGATAGAACCTACAAATTTGAAGGTCTCTACTGTTGATATTGTGTTGTCTAGTATTGTAAGAGGTGGTAGAATGGGAGGGTTTCTCCTAAAGTCTACCACTATTTGTCTTTTGAGTGTGTTCAGTTCTAGAGTGTTCCAGTCACACCATGAGGCTAGTTGTTCAACCTCCTGTCTGTATGTGGTTTCATCATTGTCTCCAATGAGACCAATCACTACTGTATCATCTGCGAACTTCAGTAGTTTAACAGTTGGATTGTTTGAGATGCAGTCATTGATATATATAGAGAAGTGGTGAGTATACACAGCCCTGGGGAAGGGCTGTGGTAATTTTACAAGTTTCTGATGTGCTTTTGCCTAGCTTACTGTCTGTTAGGAAGCTTGTGATCCACTTACAAGGGTGTTCAGGTGCCACTAGCTGATTTAGTTTAGCTAGAATGTCCAGTATGATGGTATTGAATGCTGAACTAAACTCTACAAAGAGGATCCTTGTTTAGGTCTTTGGAGTTTCAAGATGTTGTAGGATGTAGTGCAGAGCCATATTAATGGCAAGTTGGTACACATAAGTCTTCACAGAAGCTCACATATGTTACAGTATATTTGAATTCATCCAGGTCTGCAAGTCCTCACTGATTTAATTGTTGGTTTTGTGGCTTTGAATCTTTGTCTGTAAGCAGGTACAGGGTGAATCATGCAATGATAATAATGAATGAACAACAAAAAAGAGGCACAGGAAACAAGGCATCACATAACTAATACATTAAAATAAAGTAGGGGGATAATAGCAAGACTCATTTGGCTAACAGCAATAAAGTTGAAGAAAAAGAGAGAAAGGGTTATTCTGGCTGTACAAGGTCAAGCCTCAAGAACAAATGCATACAAAGCAAGAAAGAATACTGTTGAGAAAATAGCAACAGATATCAAGTGCCACCTCTGCAAAGAAGCTAAAGAAACAGTGGATTACCTGGTTAACTGCTGCAAGAAGATTGCATAGACTCAGTGGTGGGCTACGAGCCGGAACACTAAATTACGCTCACCACCGCGGCTCGTAAGTTCTTGTGGGACCAGCGCGGTTTTGCTGCTGCACCTGTGGAGGTAGCAAAATTGCGCCATGTTTTGGCAAGGTTTTACTTGCGGCTCTGTGCGCAATTTTGCTATTTTCACAGATGCAGCATCAAAATAGCGCTGGTCCCGCAAGAACTTATGAGCCGTGGCAACGAGCGCAATTTAGTGTTCTAGCTTGTAGCCCACCACTGCATAGACTGATATAAACATCACTATGACAAAGTAGCAACAGTGGTGCATTAGAAGATCTGCAAGACATTCTATTTGTTTGCAAGTAAGATCTGATGGGAACATGAAATAGAGAAAGAAATAGAAAATGAAGGAGTTAAAATGCTCTGGGACTTTAAAATTCAAACAAGCAAGCATCTGCCACATAATAGGCATCTGCCACATAATGACTTAACAATTGTCAATAAGAAAGACAAAAAAGTCTGGCTTATTATTATTATTTATTAGACTTGTATGCCGCCCTTCTCTGAGGACTCTGAGGATTGTAGACATGGCAACAGCTGGAGATCTCAGAAAAGATGAGAAAGAACTGCAGAAGATAACAAAATACAGTTCCTCAAATAACCCATTTCCATTCCATTTAGGGATATAAAGATAAATACCACCACCTTGAATTGTATCCGGAGACAAACTGTTAACCAATGAAGTTCACTGAGCAGAAGTGTAATGTGTTCTATCAAAACACACATAGCCTCCAGCACCATTGCACTTTTGCACCAGCCGAAGTTTCCAAATACTCTTCAAAGGCAGCCCCACATAGAGTGCATTGCAATAGTCTAATCAAAAGATCACCTGGGAATGAGTGACGTGCAGGGCCCCTCAATATAGGAATAAGATAATACATATTCTACAATGCAATAGTATATAACAGTGTTTTAAGCTTTTGTTTCAATTTCGTTTAGTTACAATAAATTTCCTGTTAAGCTACACCAGCTAATAAGATAAATATGTACAGCAATTTTTTTCAGTTAAGTACCAAAGTTATGTAATTGTTTTTCAATATATTAAGAAGTTTAACTAATATGTATACACATACATCATGTAACATTCAGATATACCAGCATGAACACATATGGTATGTGACAAATGTCCATACATTCAGAGAGTTAATATATAACCTCTCCCTACCCCCAAGAAGCTTCTAATTTCTAGCATAATACTATACATATGGATGACCAGAAATGGGCATGAATCCACATTTCTCTTGTGGTAAGTATACAAAAATACTGATATTTTGATTTAATCTTCTGATGCATGCTGTTCAGGAATTCCAACATTCACTGGCAGCCAGCACTTAATAAAACAGACTCTTTTGAATCTATAACAGAAACTTATTTGGGGATTATTATTATTGTACCAGTCATTTGATCAGTTATGGTCCTCTGCAAACTATAATTTGGATCTGAAGGAAAGGTTTTAGAGACATTTAAATTGATTTATGTTACAAATGCAGATGTCTGTTTATTCACATTCCTTATAATATCACTCACCTACATATATATATTTGAGGTACGCATGCCCTTAGCAAGAAATCACAACTGATGGAATCATTGTACAATCTACAATCAAAGGTTTTTGTATATATTTTGAGATTATTTTGAAATATATTGAGCATACTTATATTTAAACTCTGATTTCACATCTAAAGCAACTAAGCTTCATTGTTCATCAATTAGAAAAACCACATTGTTACAGTTGGTACATATAAACAAAATAGTGGAATATTGTTCATTTTATTAATTTTACCTAGAACAAAGCAGGTTTAAAAAAAAACAATTATTAATAATAAAGGAAAAGATGACTGCAACCAGAACAAAAGAAGGAGGCAATTTCTTATCTCACATGCTTCCACGGTAATACCAAACTTTTAAAGTCATTTCATAAATATAAACAAATGCACTGGTCATAAATCTATACTACCCACAATGAAAAGGCTGCAAGATTACCTATTTTCCCATAATATTCAATAACATACTGTATGTTCTGAGAATTATATGAAAATATTGCATGAATATAAAGTTACATTAGAGAATGTTGGCATTAAACTGAAAAATGTATAATTTCATTGACTGCTACTTTATCAGTTAGGATCTATTGGATGATATTTCCTCTTAATTCAACATGTTTCACCTTCTCTAACATTTCAGCTGAATTCAGACCTCTGAAATTACAATAGGTGCTAAATCATATATCAGGATTAAATGTCTTAAAGATTGATTAAAAACCTCTTGTATTGTGAACCACTCAAGAGTTGTTCTCTAAGATCATACAAGTCTCAATTAAATGTTTTTCAACCATGACATTAGTAATGAGTAATTAATTTGTTTCAATGTAACAGAAACATATGAGTTCACTGAGACCTTCTAGAACAGGGGTCCTCAAACTTGGCAACTTTAAGACTTGTGGACTTCAAGACCTCAAGTCTTAAAGTTGCCAAGTTTGAATACCTCTGTCCTAGAAAAATAAGAATTATAGAGGTTTAAACCAAGGTATCAAATATAACACAATCTAAGAGTTTATTGTTCAAGAACAAGGGTGTAAGATTTAAGATCAGGATAAATATCTGGCCCAGCTGGCAATATATTGATAGTATCACCAATTTAAGGGTGTATCAATACATAAAGTGCTTAACTATGGCTTTATGAGGTTTTAGGTATTAGCCTACCTACTTGAGATTTACACTAGAAACAAATATTAAATGCATAAATTTATTAATTAAGCAGATATGGGGAAAGGAGAACAAACACTAATGCTTAGCAACGGAATTAATCCCATATTCATTTGATGCTGATCATTTTTTCATTTTAATCAATTCAGAAAAATATATTTAGTATAGACTATATTTTATATACTATGTCAGGTTGTTCAGAACTGTATTGATAGTTGTCAAATTAGTGGGGTGTGTGTGTGTGTGTGTGTGAGAGAGAGAGAGAGAGAGAGAGAAGGCAGGAGGGAGGCCTCCTTTTTCATTCAAGATAATTTCTTAAAGAATTAATATTATCTTGAAAAATAGAAGATACAAGATAAATACAGTATAACCATTCCTGATCAGGTACTCAGAGACTTTTTACCAAGAAAAAGTGAATACATTTCTATGTCAAAAAAAAGAAGGGAAGGCAAGTGGGAAGAGTGAGAGGCATCATATTCCAGTTAAAATATGTATCAGGAAAAAGTATTTTAATTGAACAAAACTTTATTAAGGTGGACGTCTGGCAATAACATTCACTGTTTCGGTGTTAGTGATAGATCTTTAAGGATAGAAATCAAGCATAAAGTCATTTCACTTAAATTTCATAAATACAGCATTCATAACCCTGAAAACAATAGATCTACTTTTTTTAAAAAACAGAAAAGCAGAAGCAAGGTAAATTTATTCATGGGCAATTTGGTTTAACCACTACCTAAGTGATTAAACATATAAGATGCTTATAGAACAGGATGAGAAATGCCTTCAGTGTTTTTGTAATATTACTAACATGTGTCAGGGCAGCACGCAAGCTTGCGATAGAAACCTGTCAGTTCTGCTTTTCCTTGTATTTAGCATACATAATCCAATGTGAATTTTTCACTGCTAAATAGTTCTGAAACAATATTTCAGAACCCTTTGTGCAGAATATTAAGCAATATCCTTATTCTTCATGCATATTTAGATTACTTAAGATTCTTTTATAAAGGAATAGCATGTTTCAGGAAGCGTAAGCATGAGTAAGAAGTACTTTGCTGGAACTAGTCTGAAAACTAGCTTAGGGTTGTGACACACAAACTTCCTGAAAATGGAAGCTTTACCAAGTTGAAAAGATCTTCAGTGAATCACTCCAGCCCATTGCAAAATCGTGAACAATGCAAATACTTGTGCAACTTGCCAGTAGTCCTAAGTACAAGTTTGGTAGAGTTTGTGCGCCCAATATTGAATACAAATATGGAATTGTAATAGCCTCTCCAACTTAAGATTCAGATTTCATTTATACCACAGTGACTAATTCAAGGACGTAGGAGGAACAAAACAAAATGATCTGAAGCTAGCGAAAAAATAAAATGGCTCAGTCTTGAAAAACAGGTTCTTCTTTGGGAAGTTTCTGGAAACCTAAAGCCTTTCCCGATGACAGATAACAAGTCTTTGCTTTAAACAAGAAAGAACTTTATAATCTGGGGGGGAAAAGCACAGGTTGAAATGAGAACAAGTCGTTCCTTCCTTCTCCCATGAAGCCTGCAAAGCTTGTTCTACTTAGAACCCTTTCAGGTGCACAGAAACCGCCGTCTTCGACGCCCCCTCCCCCCAATCGCTTGAAACATTTTTGGAGCTCGCAAATGCTCCCCCCCTTTTCGTCTTCTCCCTCCCAACCTAAAGGGCCCCTCCTAACTTCCGCTGTACTAGGTTCCTTTGGCCCATTCCCACCTGCTTGGACTCTTCCTCTCTACACTCACTCACTCCCACCTCACCTCACTCTTTCTCTCTCACACAAACACGCACGCACGCACGGCATCGCTGCCGCGCGTCTTTTCTTTCTCTGGAAGCTCTGGAGCCTCCACAGCCCGAAGGACATCCTGCCTGCCTGCCCCCGTTTCCGTTCTTTTACCACACACCTACATATGCTGAGCGCTAGTCTTTCTTCTCCCGGAATTCCATCCATCCCCCCGCCCTCCCCCCGCTCCGACCCCGTTGTTCATCTCCGTTTTGTTTACGTCACACTCTCAGGGTTTTCCTTTTCCCTGACGGCACTTTTTTTCCCTCACCGCGCCATTGGTTCTGACCCTGAGCCAATGGAAACAGATGCACCCCTCCTCCCCTTTTCCTTCACCAACTGACTGTGCCGGTCCGGTCCGGCGCGGCACAGGCTGATTTCTTCAGTCCCTTGGGTTTGGGCGTCAGTTCAAAAGGGGGCGTGGAAAGAGGAGGGGGGAGGAAAACTCTCAACGCCCCAGGTGGCTCCTGGGCTTGTCCCGTGAATCCGTGAGGAGGAGCTGGGCGGGTTTAAAAGGGCACAGCAGGCGCGGCTCGGAGAGCTCGAGCGGAGAAGCGACGGATGTCGGCGGAGAACAATGAGCCGAGCTCCAGTCTAGAACCGCCGAATTGCCACTTTCTTTTTTTCCCCTCAGGCGCGAAAAACAGCGAGACGCCCCTTTCTTGCAACTTCGCATCGTCGCCGCGAAAACAAACCGGCCGCAAGCGCCGCGACGGCGGACTTCTCAACCCCAGAACGCGCGCGAACCGCTTCCGACTTCTCCCCGCCTCCGCTTGTGGGGATTCCTCTCCCCCCCCCCCCCGGAGGAAAGCAAGCAAATGCTGGGCGTTTTATGAACTGCCGTTCCGCCACTCGAGGAAAACCGCCTAACGCGCGGCGAAAAAAAAAAAAAAAGCGCCTCGGTCTTCGCCCACCGCTTCTTTGATGACCCACACAGGAAACCTCATCAGAAGACCGTTCAGGAAATGGGGAGACCCCCCTTCTTCCTCTATCAATATCACAGGCGAGGGCAGGGGAGTCGCCCCCGCAAGGCAGCCGTCGGTCCCCTAAGTAGTTCGCCCACAGGAAGTGAGAAAACCCTTCATGTTGGCCGTCAAGCGTTTCCCACAGGAAACTCGAAAGCCTCTCACAAAAAGGGCTCGGCGTGGGCTCTTCACCGGGCTGTTTAAAAAATTGCTTGCGCCGCTCGCCCGGAGACTTGTCTTTATTCGGAACCAAAGAGTTACCGAAGCTACGCAGAGAAGGAATTTACAAGCGAGTCTGCCTTGCCTTCAGGTGGCCGGCGATTTGTTGAAAAGGGTCGTTTCTACTCCGTTTTCCCGCGAAGGAAAAGGAGTTGAGCTGGAAGCGTTGGAAGAATTATCATCTCCCCCAAAAAGAAAAGAAAACCCCAAAAACTAACTTTAGATTGTGTACAATTCTACGTCTCCCCGTTTGTAGGTCTGTAAGGGGTATGCATAAGCGCACCACTGTGCCTACCGTCCCTGCCCCATTGTCCTCTTTTATCGTTACATTTTACTTATGTTTATACAAACTACTATTATCCTATACATGTTTGGCAAATAAATTAAGTAAAAACCCCACCACAAAGTGGCGTTAATCTGTAGAGCTTTTCCACCTTTCCCGCTTTCAGATTCAATTATTTAATTTACAATACAGTATTTCCGCTGGAGCGCTGCTCCCCTAAACTATTTGCTCTGCAAGATAAGTTTCCCAATAATATCGATTTATTCTTGCGGGTTTAAATGAGGTTTGTTTCGTGTCTAAAATGGACGAAATTCCCAGAACAAGAGATGCTTTTGTGGGCTACCCTATATGGACTGCAAACATTCCCACGACTGCTAGACACAGAACAGTAAAGAGCTTTTTTTATCCCTCGGTTTCCATCTAGTGGAAATGGCTGTTCTGATTTTTCCACCTAAGGGTAGTTTGATGATATTGTACATGTAAACTAAGTTAGCAGCGTTTGATTGAAACATAGGATGAAACATTTAAACAAATGATACACTATGTCCCAATTCTTTTGGTTTAACATACCAGGCACAAAACCCCCACTATGGTTTATATGGCTCCATGTGATGTCAACATAAATCTATCTGATTTACATTGCTGATTCAATATTTCTTCAGCTGAGAAATCTGATTTTCCAGAATTCTCAAATCTCTTCCCATCCCTGCTATTGACAGCTGACCATTCTTTTTTTCCCTTCTGGGCTCTGGGTATGTTTTTCCTATCACAGTAAATGAAGTTTAATGTGTATAATTTTAAAAGACCTGTGTGTATATGTATACAGTTTATATAGTAGATAATGTTTATTTTTGTGTGCCTATGTGTTATATGTATACATATGGCATATGTACATAGAATTAAATAGTATACAGTATTTTGAATGTTCAGTAATAGTAAATAGATAGGGAAATTATATCTGAGACAAGGACAGGCACTCTAACCCTTGATGTGAATGCCCTCAAGTTGACCACCTTTAAGCCACCCGTCACATGATCATCAAGCCACTCCCACCTGATCACATGGCTAGCAAGCCGCACCCACAAGATAAGCCACGTCAAATATGGTAGTAAATTTTTTTTGCACTCTCACCGCAGCTGACATATCATTTAGCAACCTAGATCCTTGTATTGTAGTTTCACTCACTGTTCACCTCCAGCTGTGTGGCCTGTTTTTTAACAGGCCATACACCAGTACAGGCCCACAGCCTACGGCTGGGGACCTGCTTTACACCGCAGGAAAAAAAGTTGGTTCATAAGTTTATTGATGGTTTCACACACTTGTGCTTTTTGCTGAACAAAAGAAATACACCTTGCTTTATACACTTGCCAATACAGTGGGGATGGGAGTAGTAGATTGGTATGTACCATTACTGTTCTAATTTGTATGTGATCACCGACTTGAAAATGGCATATCATTTCCTATGGCTTATGCCCAGTGTCATTTGCAGAATCATTACATACTTTGTTAACATGATCCAAAGTATAAGTCCAGCAGGTCAAACTTTTGAAAATTTTCAGAAACTATAAAGAACAAGCTAATTCAGAGCATAACAACACACTCACTTTATACAAAGATGAATCTAAAAAGGATTAATTCCTCAGAATCTGAAATTAGAAATCAAATCTGAGATTGAGCATAAAAACCTATTCTTTTAACCTTTTTAAGCACACCCATTTCTTATAAACATCTTTTACCCCTTTAAACATTGATTCCTTAAAAAATGCCCATTCTATACTAATATAAGTTGTTACATTCATGGAAATATGACAGCAGTAATTATTGTAGGCTATAACCTGATGTGAATCTATTTTATATGCATAACACAATGAAAATGATATTAATTGAACAGCTAGAGAAGAATCCCATATAGTGTTCCCTCGACTTTTGCGGGGGATCCATTACAAGACCACCCGCGAAAATTGAATTTCCGCAAAGTAGAGATGCGGAAGTAAATACACTATTTTTGGCCATGGACAGTATTACAAGCCTTCCTTTAACACTTTAAACCCCTAAATTACAATTTCCCATTCCCTTAGCAACCATTTAGATTATTACTCACCATGTTTCTTTATTAAAGTTTATTAAAAAAAATATTTATTAAAGGCTGACAAATGTTTAGCGATGACATATGACACCATCGGGCGGGAAAAACTGGTATAGGGGAAAAAAACAGCGAAGTATTTTTTTAATTAATATTTTTGAAAAATCGTGGTATAGACTTTTCGTGAAGTTCGCACCTGCAAAAATCGAGGGAACACTGTATTCCCATTTCAAAAGTCGGTTCATTCTAATCTGACAGTCCATCAAGATTGTAATGTATTTGATGTCAGTTTCAGTGCAAGCCTTCCCTTCTTTGTGCAAAGGGAGAATAATGCCAAATTCAGAAAAAAATGCATTTAATTGATTATCAGACCAGGATACTTATGAATATTGAACTGTAAGTGGGTGGGTGGGTGGAAATAGATCTCTTGACATCCAGAACAGAATTTATATTGCTTTGTCTGGTACACTTAAAATACACCCTAATGTTTCAGTTTCATTGCCTCCTGATGTATTTTCTTGGGAAAACCGTAAGCTAAAATAGCAAGATTGTTTAATAGAAGGAGGAAACAACCTGTCCATAATTCACAAATTTTTACCATTTTTATTTACATTTATGTTATGCAACTGACAGTAATATATGGGAATTCATAATGTGAACGTTGCTTACAGAAATTCACGTTTTGTCTGCTAGGACAAAATATCTATTTCCAGTAAAGGTTTTAAAAATCTGCTTAAGGCCCATTTTCTAATACACTGAAAAAAAACTTAAAATGCAATTGAACCTTTCAGATGAGATTTTATCTTCCAAAGTTTGTTATCTGAAATGTTTTTAGAAATACATCATTGCTTAGCAGAACCATTTCCCTACCTAATTCTTTTATTGTCTATGGTCAAGTATTAGCAATAACTTTGTTTTATTATGTTTTGACTCAAGGCAATCTTATAATTTTTTTTTAAAAAAACACCTCAGCTGCAAGAGTATGTAGAAAATAAATGAGACTCGGGCACTCCCACTATAGTTTAAAATAGGATAATATACTGTTTCTTGCATTTGCCAAGAGTCTGTTCCTCCTTATCCACAATATTTAACAGTGTTTGTAACAAGTCCAAAAATAATAAAATCCATCCCAAGAATAAAAGTGATAGATCCATTACATACTACTTTTTGTCATGGTCTTGGCTTTGTTAGGAGAGTTTTAGTAGCTTTTATTAGCAACAATTTGGTTTCTTTCATGCATAGCAAACCTTGTACTGTAGACAGTTCATCAGCTGCTTGCATAGTACAGTATCAACATGGATTATTTACAAATTAAGCTTCAATATCACAATAAAACAAAATATATTAACAAAGCTGCAAGGAAATTCTACACCTTAGGGATAAAAAAACCCTTTACTGTGTTGTCTGAGTGAATTATCAATAATTTTCATTCTAAATGAAAACGTATTTCCATAAATGTAGTCCAGCTTTCACATTTGGCCATTTTTGATCTTTTCTGAGTGCCTCATTTTTTAAAATAAAACAAGTAATTTATGAAGTTTAAACTTAAGCGTGCCAGGCACCATCTTTAAAGGATTCCTCCATAGTATTTACAAGTAAATGAAAAAAGCATTGTCAATACACCTTTTTCAATGTTTTTATCCAGTTTTCCTAGTGATAATCCAAATTGCTGTACCAATTTTTATAGATATTAAACTTTAGAAAAGTTCCACAATTAAAATGGAGCAGATTGCTAAGTATATACTGAAATACCTTACTCTAGGAATGATCAACAGTAAGCAGATAGGGTATTTCCAATGCCTTATCAAAGTTTCTTTAATGCAAAGGTTTTCAACACCTGTAACACTATGGCTGCTAAAGCATCATTTTTAATATAATTCTGTATTGTTTTTGAAATGGGATAGGGAGGTGAGGGGAAAGGAGAAAATGTTTGCTTGTAACAAAGGCAGAGAATAACAGAGATGAAGGAAATATAAATTTTGAACATATAAACAATACTTCATATTTTAAGCAGCTTCCAAACGTTGATGAATTAAGTAACATGTATTGGTCATTTCTCTCACTTTTGTGAAACACTGCATTAAGCAGTTAGATGTTACATCTGGAATTTGTACCATACAAATCCAGTGATTAGAAACAACTAATACACACATATATTGTAATATAATAGAAAATTCAGAGATTTCCATTTCAAATATGTACGTGTACTGTATATATCATACATTAGATGTGTACAATACTAAAATGCCATATCCAATAAATACGTCACAAGACAATGTGGGTAGTAGGGCTCCTAAACTGCATTAGCCCACCATATACAGTTGCTTAAAATGTTTGATGAACAGAATTTAAAAGATACAAATTCTCTATTTTAAATTATTCATCTTCAGAACTGCTCAACTTTTTGCAAGAAGGGAACACTGTACCTTAAGAGAGGTAAGAAAAACATCACATAAAATATTTCAGTATGGAACAGCTGATTCATCACATACAGATTTTGTTGGCAAACAAACTCAGATCTTTTAAAGTATGAGCTTGTTATTACATTTGTAGAAAATGTACATTGAATAGTACAGTTGAGATGACAGAATACAGCATCAAAGAAAAAACATAACTAGTATTTCTATCATGAACAGTAGCCTGAAATCATGCATGCATGTTCAACCTATAAAATCCTTGTATTCTGCATGATTTTAGGTCTTGGGTCAATTTCACATATACTGGTGAATTAAACCCATTATTCCTAACCTAGCATGGCAGATGAAGGGATCTGTAGTTGAACTAAATGTGTATATGTCGCATATTTCTATCATTGCCATACCCAGCCCTTTATAGATCAATGTTAAAGAGAACGGAGCATAATGAATAAAAGCATGTAATCGTATCTCCAACAAATCCGTTTCATGATTGTCATGAAGCTAAAAGGCTTCTCTGGGCACCTTAGAACAGGTGGGCATCCTGTGGGCAGCACAAAGTCAATTCAGTATTTTTATTGCAGCTTCTAATATCCCTCAGATCATATTACTAAAATTTGATGGTAAGGTGCTGCACTTCTCATTACTGGTTAAAACAAACATCAAAATCCAAGAAAAAAGAGGTAAATTAAGGCTTGTGTAGAAAAGCTTTTAGAAAAATCCACCCTATTAGCACACACACATACACAAACACTCACCTTCACATAGCCTGGATTGTGGCCCATCCAGTTACACTGTTACTGTCCTAACACCTACACTTGTAACTATCAAAAATGTGCAACCTTTGGACACAAATACTATTTGCTATATCTTTGTGATATGATAAAAATGTAATAATTAAATATACTGTTCAGTTATTGAATGTCTATCAAGAAGTTGTAAACGATTTTCATTTCAATTTGAATATATCCATCATGTCATATTCTCTCTCTAGTTCTAAATTTGAAATGTTGGGTGATTAAAAAAAACAATTAGCAACACTGTTGGCTCAAGAAAAGGCATTCTCACTTAATATAAAAGTCCTATTTATGTTCCCTTGTTTAATATATGATTACCAGGAACTTATTTTGCACAGATGAAAATAAATGAAAACTATGGAGAAAATGAAAATAAAATCACCATGTGGAGTGCAGCACTAAAGTATTTTCAATTTTGTCTTCAATAAAGTATTTGCAATCTGGCAATTTTATTGTCACACCTCCTTCACAATAGACAAGATGTTTACCATATTAAGATTACATGTTGCCACCAAAAAATAAAAAGCCCAAACCAAAAGAAAACCAACTTTACACAGTTACTGTACATCTAAGCTGAAAAACTGTCCTTGATGAAAAACATTTACCTATAAGTGAAAATGGAAATAAATTTAAGATTAAACTCTTCGTAATGTACCATTTGGTGTTTCAATTTTTTCTCTATTTTCATTCATAATATGTTTAACCTACACAATTAAGGCAAACAGCTAATCCATTTCTGAAGAGGTGTTATGGAAGTTGTGAGCAAATAGCAAACATTTGGCATTAAAATAGGTAACACATGTAGCTTCTAATAATATACATAAAGCATTTTTGGGGAGGTGGGGACTCTAGAATGACAAGACAACAAACATGCTAACATATTAATAAAGTTTAAAATTCAATATCTAAGCAATTTCTAATAATGCTTTGCACTTCCAAGCTCTAAATGTATTGAATTTATGCAAATGCATTAAAGTATTACAGCTTGGCAAATACATCCAAGCAGGTTGTTAAACTATATATACAGAAAGTAAATGATAAATACAGGATTAAGAATCCCTTTTTTTCAAGAGCTGAAAATGGACAAAATTGAGGACAGTTCTACAATAGTAAACATTAGGTATCCACAGTAGCTGGGCCACCTAACTACATAAACTGAATAAAGTACTCAGATGACTTTGTAGTGTTTAATACAGTTCGTAGTCAAGGGCACAAGACAATATTTGACAAAAATAATCACAATAATGGACTTCAAAATTAAATGGAAATATAGATATGAATACAATCTCCAAAACCTGTATTTTAAGTGAATGTTAACCATTTATTCAAAGTTGTACAAGATTTGAAGAATAAAGTCTTCCGCAACATGATGCCATCTTACAATAATTTCGTGTCATAGTTGAAACTGAGTGGAGAGAGGGGAGGATGAAAGTTAGTAGGTCTCATCAGGCAGCTAGGAAGTAAAAATAGGTTCAACAGCAGCCTCCACCAGCTTGTTGTCCTCCTTGATTGCCTGCAAGTGTTGCATTGGTAGCAGCATGCTGAGGGCCGATTTTAATGCCATTTGCCTGAAATAAAAATGGAATGCACATTACTGGTTTGAAACATTGTCATGGAGTTTGAAAACATTCTATTTGTGATTGATGAACATGTTCTTTTGTTTTTATGTTAAACAAGCTGTAATTATCATAAATTGTAACAAAGGAAATGGTATATAGTTTTATTACATTACTTCTATTTTTAAAACAATTTTAAATGAATTTTAACAAATTCAGTACCAAAATCAAGTCTTGCTATTATAAATTCATATAATGTATATAAGCATTTAAACATGAAAAAGTTTTAAACTGCTTCATACCTAGAATTCCTCAACATTTCTAATAAACTTTTATTCACATCAAAAGAAAGTTCCTAGCTCCATTGCTCTCACACAAATGCTTTCTTCTTCTAAATGCATTTCTTTCTATGTTGAGTCAGCTGTACAGGCTAAGGGCATACAAGTGTTCTGTGTCATCAATAATTTCTATGATCCCCAAAGATGTGGCAACTTGCCAAGAACCACACAGAGAGTAGTTCTTTCATTCATCAAACTCACACTTATATCTTAACCCTCACTCCCTCAAGTGGATTGTACCTAAAATACAGCAATTTAAGAAAAGTAATACAGTAGCTTCAGAAATTAAGCTCTTAAGGAAACTTTGCGTCACAGTAAATCTCAGATTTATAGTGCTTGGCAGTTGTTCTGCAACAGTAGTAGCCTTGGGGTTTCTGGCACTAGCTTAGTATTGACAGCAGCTGATGTGGTTTCTTTTTGCTCTTTGACTCCTCTTTAATAAAAAGCATGCCCTATGGCTCATTGGTTTTGCCCCCTCTGGGTGGTAGCAACTTTTTGAGGAATCAAGTAGCTAGAGATGGCACTGAGCCAAATAAATAGCACGCACTGTTGGCTCCTGACAGCATATTGTAATCAAATCTTCATAAGGCACCATACAGCAGTCAGATGCTGTATGAAACTTGACAGATACAACAAGCATTCTTTTTCAAGAGCCATGATTGCTGTCCAATATATATGCTATTAACTATAAGCTAAAGAACATCTGGTATAAAAGTTATTAAGAGAAATCTGGGGAAAGAGTAAACAAATAGAAAGAGATGCTATACAGTGGTACTTTGTGATACGAACCCCTTGTGATACGAATCCGGGGTTCGGAAATTTTTTGCCTATACTTACAAACTTTTTTCAGCTTATGAACCCACCGCAGATCACAAAATGGCACTCCGCTGGGCGCTGCCGCCCGGCTGTCACCTTTTAAAACAGCCGGGGGGGGGGGGGGCTTCTCGGTGTTCTCCCGAACCTGAACTTTTCGGGTTCGGGTGACCGCCGAGAAGCGCCGCCGCCCAGCTCTCACCTTCTGAAACAGCCAGGCGCTTCTCGGCGGCCTCTGGAACCCGAACTTCCGGGTTCGGCGTTTGGGAGAACGCCGAGAAGCCCCCTGGCTGTTTCAAAGGTGACAGCCGGGCGGTGGCGCTTCTTGGCGGCCTCCCGAACCCGAAAAGTTCGGGTTCGGAAGAATGCCGAGAAGCCCCCAGGCTGTTTTAAAAGGCGACAGCCGGGCGGCGGTGCCCAGCAGAGCGCCATTTTGTGATTTTTCCCCCCCTTTGCACGCATTAATCACTTTTACATTGTTTCGTCTTACGAACTTTTTGCCTTACGAACCTACTTCCGGAACCAATTAAGTTCGTAAGACAAGTATTACTGTATTGTAAATTTCCCTTCCTTTCAATTTAAAGGAAAGTACCATTTTAGTGAGTATTTATGGAAGCCTTAATTTTACTGGGCACAATGGGCTATTCGATAATATATTTGGGCCCTGAATTAACATATATTCAAGCCTTCATAAATAAGCAGCAGGCCTTTTATTTTATTCATTCATTCATTTGAATGTTTTATAATGGTCAAACAGTGATAGACTCTTATGAGGAGGTTCTTCTTTGTTGTACACCATCTTCCACAAAACATCATACCCTAATAAACAAAATATGCTATGAGCTTCAAATAATTGTAAATTATTATTAGAAATTGCTTATATATTAATACTTTCACAAATATTTATTAGTTTTATTATGAACTTCGCATTTTGTGATGTTTCAATATTTATTCATATTTTGATATATGAGTACTGTATATTCAAAAACTACCACTGTGTAAAGCTGATAAGCTATCTTGCAAAAACACAAAACTTTAGAAAAAGATATACAACAGATGATAGGCTAATACAGGTAGTCTTTAACTTATAACAGTTCATCAAGTGATTGTTCAAAGTTACAACAGCACTGGAAAAAAGGACTTCTGACCATTTTTTCAGTTATAATCTTTGCAGCAGCCCCATGATCATGTGATCAAAATTCAGATGCTTGACAATAGGTTCATTCTTATGACTGTTGCTGTGTCCCAAAGTCATGTGATCCCTTTTTTAAATCTGAGAAGCAAAGTTAGTGGGGAAGCCAGATTCACTTAACAACCAGGTTACTAACCTATCAATTGCAGTGATTTACTTAACAACTGTGGCAAGAAAGGATGTAAAATGGGGCAAAAGTTGATTAGCAAATGTCTTACTTAACAATGGAAATTTTGGGCTCAATTGTGGTTGTAGGTTGAGGACTACCTATACAGGGGAAATCCAGATTGTTGTCAAATATCTAACCCAAAAGCTCACTCAATGAATTTGGGCCAATCTCCCTCTCCTACTCATCTGTAGCATAGAGGTGATGTATAGAAAAACAGAAGGAGGGACTACTATGTATGCCACACTGAGTTCCTCAACCAATAGTATTAGCATAATTACAAAGAATGAAAATAATAATGAACTACAGGTTAGGCAAAAGTCACATCTTATTAAAGTTTTTGCCTTAACAATTAACCCTCACACTCTATCTCACAATATTTATCCAATAAAAGGGAAAATGGGAAAACATAACTCTTAGTTATTATTTCATTTAATGAGTAGAATTAATAGAACATACTCTCCATTCTATACATAAAATTCCTAGTATTTCTGGCTATACAAAAAGGATTTTAAAAACTATTTTTTAAAACTGCTAAAGAAATACATTAGGCAAATTCAGGTGTCATCCCTGGTATGCCTGGGGCTGCCATTCCAGCGGGGAATGAAGGAACCAGGAACGAAGGAACCCAAGGGGACCTGAGAACGCCCACCCACCGCAAAGCATGCTACATCCAACGGACATGGGGGGAATAAGATGAAGTCATAAGATGGACTGCAAAGCACACACTGGATGGACAAAGAATAGAAAACCCCAAGCGAGCTGTTGCCACGGATCATAAGCGCAGAACAGCGGGGATGTTCCTGAAACACGAATGAAAACAGGAGAGCATCTGCGCTGGGTGCAAATAGCAATTGATAATCAATTGCCTTCCCTTGCTAGTGAATAATAAAACAGGTAGAAGAGTGAGGGTTGGGTGGCGCATAGGTGTGAATGGGCAGGGCTAAGGGAAGATTTAAACGGTGGAGAAGGAAAAGATGTTTAGTCCTGAATGTATTTCAACTGATAAACATCAGTTCAAGCTGGTAGTTTTGTGAGGAAGATAAAACAGTAAAATCTATGTCCTTTCGTTCCCCTCCCCACATTACACTGAAACCTGACATCAGGTTTTCCCTCCCTCCCTCCTCCTCATTGCTTTAAGTAGCAACTTTCAATGATATACAAGAAAGTTATAGTTTGGATCAAGATGTGATGTTCTCAAAACATATGTTCAAAATCTTAGATTTATGAGACAAATTGTGAGGAATTCTTTGAATTCTAGCAACTAATTAATTAGCTGAACCCACAGAGCCATACACGAAAACCATAGTCCATGGCATTTGCAGCCCATTGCAATCTGTCATTTTTAATTATAGAAATAGATTAAGATATTATGGTATGTCTTTTAGAAACACCCTATGCAACAATGCAACATTCATTAAAATAGCTGGACAAGACTAAAGTATATACTTATTATCTCATAGATATTAAGGATGCATTCCTAACCATGTTTATTTGGAAATAAATTCCATCATCATTCTAATACAGTAATACCTCGTCTTACGAACCTAATTGGTTCCAGGGGGAGGTTCGTAAGACGAAAGGTTCGTAAGACGAAACATTGTTTCCCAAAGGAAACAATTTAAAGTCAATTAATCCGTGCAACCAAAAAAAAACCCCGCAAAAAAAACACTGCCGCCCGGCTGTCACCTTTTAAAACAGCCTGGGGGCTTCTCTGCGATCTCCCGAACGCCGAACGCCAAACCCGAACTTCCGGGTTCGGCGTTTGGGAGGCCGCCGAGAAGCCCCCAGGCTGTTTTAAAAGGTGACAGCCGGGCGGCGGGGCTTCCCAGCAGCCTCCGAACGCCGAACGCGGAAGTTTGGGTTTTGCGTTCGGCTTCGGGAGATGGCTGGGAAGCCGCCCGGCTGTTTTAAAAGGTCACAGCCGGGCTGGGGGGCTCCCCAGCAACCTCCCGAACCCCGAACTTTTGCCGAACTTCTGGGTTCGGGAGGTTGCTGGGAAGCCCCCCAGCCCAGCTGTCACGTTTTAAAACAGCCGCGCGGCTTCCCAGCAGCTTCCCGAAGCCGAACGCAAAACCCAAACTTCCGCGTTCGGAGGCTGCTGGAAAGCCGCACGGCTGTTTAAAAAGGTCACAGCCGGGCTGGGAGGCTTCCCAGCAACCTCCTGAACCCCGAAGTTCAGCAAAAGTTCGGGGTTCGGGAGGTTGCTGGGAAGCCCCCCAGCCTGGCTGTGACCTTTTTAAACAGCCGGGCGGCTTCCCAGCAGCTTCCCGAAGCCGAACGCCAAACCCGAACTTCCGCGTTCGGAGGCTGCTGGAAAGCCACCCGGCTATTTTAAAAGGTCACAGCCGGGCTGGGAGGCTTCCCAGCAACCTCCCGAACCCCGAACCCGGAAGTTCGGCAAAAGTTCGGGAGGTTGCTGGGAAGCCCCCCAGCCCGGCTGTGACCTTTTAAAACAGCCAGGCGGCTTCCCAGCAGCTTCCCGAAGCCGAACGCCAAACTCGAACTTCCGCGTTCGGAGGCTGCTGGAAAGCCGCGCGGCTGTTTTAAAAGGTGACAGACGGGAAGTTCGGCAAAAGTTTGGGGTTCAGGAGGTTGCTGGGAAGTCCCCCAGCCCGTCTGTGACCTTTTAAAACAGCCGGGCGGCTTCCCAGCAGCTTCCCGAAGCCAAACGCCAAACCCAAACTTCCGCGTTCGGCGGCTGCTGGGAAGCCCCCCAGCCCAGCTGTCACCTTTTAAAACAGCCGCGCGGCTTCCCAGCAGCCTCTGAACGGTTCAGAAAAAATTTGCCTCTTCTTACGAACTTTTTTCGTGTTACGAACACCAAACCCGAACTTCCAGGTTCGGCGTTCGGAGGCTGCTGGGAAGCCCCGCCGCCCGGCTGTCACCTTTTAAAACAGCCGGGGGGGGGGGCTTCCCAGCAGCCTCCCGAACGCCGAACCCAGAAGTTCGGGTTTGGCGTTCGTAACACGAAAAAAGTTCGTAAGAAGAGGGAATTTTTTTCTGAACCCCGGGTTCGTATCTCGAGTTGTTCGTAAGACGAGGGGTTCGTATCTTGAGGTACCACTGTACTAGAAATATTTCAATGTAATATCTTACTTCAATAGTATTAAACAAATTTCAACTGGGTTCCCATATAGATAAGTAAAAGTGATTTTGAAAGGTATCTTTGCCTTGGAAAATAAAGTAACTATAACTTAAAAGTTTTTCTTTGGATGAATTAATGTTGATTCATGAATAAGGAGAATCAGTTTATAATCCATTTCAATTACAGTACAATGCCATCCTGTTTTATCACATAAGGCTGTCAAAAGATATTGTTCAGGAGCTATGCAGCTGGGTAGGTAAACAAAATGAATTCTCAGAAGAGTGCCATTTTCAGAGCCACAGTTGAGAAACATGAAGAGATTAAACAGGCTGATATCCAGAGTAGTCTGCGAAGTGGGAAAGTTCAGAAAGTCCAAGAATCTTGATTTACACTAAGCTAGGACCAAAATATTAACTGTTTATACTTCTCATGAATTAGAAAACAAAAGTTATATCCCCTGAGAAATGGTTACTTCTATGCTCTCACAAGAGTTTATGAAACTGAGTGTCTCTAGTTCTATAGTAAAGTTCATTTTATTTCACTGTCCTGTATTTTCTGAACCTGCACTCTGAGAAGCATTCTCTCTTTGGGCTACAAGAAAAATTCAAGAAAAGGAGGAATCTATCAAGATATGATGCTCCCAAGTTAGATTCTGTGGATTTATGACAATAGGGACTAGAAAATTGATTGTAGTGCATTCATTAAGTGAAGCATCATGTGACCATACCTAATTTAATGACCTTTTTGCAATGTGTGCCTCTAGAGCAGCATGCGGTTCTTTGGACCCTCTCCTATGGGGTTCCATCAGATGATCCCAACCAGTGGGTGGCATCGCCCCTCCCCCTCACTCCTCGCCTGCTCTGAGAACAGAAGGGCAACTGTGGCGGATGGAGGCTCTCTACGTATTGTGGAACAGGAGTTTTCCAGGCTTTGTTGGGGTTGTGTGCATCTCAGCTGCTGGGGGAAAGCATGACTTTTCTCTTCACCCGGATACTGGCTGTGCCGCCCAGCTGCAGTTGATGCTCCACGTCATAATGAGCTCCAGGAAGAGGAGGAGGGCACGCTGTCTCCACTATAGTGCAGCGTGCTATGTTTAAGTGCAACAGCAGCCATGGAGACGATGAGAGTTGTAGGGGAGATATGCCCCAGTTGGGGTCTCGAGGCAGAGAACGTCACGCATCTCCCCATGTTCCTTTCAAAATCTCCAGATGCTTGCTACTCTTGCACTTAAACCTGGCATGCTGCACAATGGGGGAGATGGCGTACCCTCCCCCTCCTTATGGTAGATTTAGTGCAAATCTTCTCAAGGGCTTTGGCCCTATGGCTCTAATCTTTCTGGGCTGGCTTTGAGGGCTTTGGCAGCTCAGATGGTGGGGGAGCCTGCCTTTGAGGGGACCACTCCCTCTGGGAGGAGGGCCTGGCCACTCCAGAGCTCCAGTCACTGGGAAGGGGAGCCACCCTACCCTCTCTTTACACTTGGTCGTAGACCAACCTCTGTAGTGCTTGCCCAATTTATCAGCCATAAAGCAATAAAATGCTAAAGGCGAAACGAGGCAATGGAGAAGTAAAAGGGATCCTTTAAAATGGCCACTGCTGCAAAAATGACCAAATGCCACACAAAATGGCCAATACTCTTACGGAGGAGTGAATAGGGGCCTTCAAAATGTCTGCCGCTGTGGTGTGGTTGAGTGACACACAAAATGGCCGCCGCTGCTGCGGAGGTGTGAATAGGATCTCTTCAAGATGGCTGCCGCTGTGAAGTGACCAAGTGACTCACAAAATGGCCGAGCGAGGCCAATAGCGGCAGCAACAGCCACAATTAGGAAGATCAGGGCCAAGAAGATCAGGAGAAGGAACACACTCCTGCCAGAGGGAGGAAATCAGTGACCACTCAAACACAAGGCTTCTGTGGCTAAGAGCAAAGTCCGAGGCGTCCTTCCCTTTTTGAGTAGAACGTAGCATGCAGCTACCCTAGCCATCAGCCACCTGAATGCAAGATTCATGTGCCTAGCTGTCAGATGGTAGTGGTGAGGAGCTGAAGCTGAATCAAAGCTCCGTGGCCAGTCCACCTTGCCTCCAAACCTCTAAGGTCAAACGATAATGCTGTGGGCGAAGGTTCTCAGCTGGAGGCTTGGCAGAACACTTACAATTTGTCAATGGCTTCTTAATGACCATTGGAGTTAACCTCAAGAATGGGAGCTATATATACACATCTTTTTTTGCCTGAGGACTCAGTCAAAGAGGAGGAATGGAGGCAGGAAGACTAAGATATAAATTGTCAGGCTCAGTCCTTACTGGCTGAAGGGACGATGTCTTCCCATTCTTGGAGGTTAGCTCCACCCACAATGGAGAATGACTCTTGATTTAAAATTAAATCATATGGTAAACCGCAACCAGAAGAAGAAAGAACTACATCAGCCAAAAAACCCCCACCTTGACCCTGGCCTGTTTTTGGAAATGGTTTGAAAGGAAAATCATGTGCACGCACACACACACACACACACACAAATGAAAGAGACAGGGTAGAGGTAGAGAGGTGAAAGAGAGGGAGGGGAAGAAAAAGAGACAAGAGGGAGGAGGAAAGAGGAGAGTGAGAAAGAGGAGAAAGAGAGGGAGAGGGGTAAAAGATGAGAGAGAATGAGAAAGAGGGAGAAAGAGATGGGGAAATGAAAAAGATGAGAGGGAGAAAGATGAGACAGAAAGGGGGAGGAAAAAAGAGATGAGATAGAGGGAGGGAGGAAAAGAGATGAGAGGGAGAAAGAGAGAGGGAAGAAAGAAATAGAAAGAGATGAGAGAGAAAGGAGGAGAAGAAAAAGAGACGAGAGATGAGAAACAAGAGAAAGATGAGAAAGAGGGAGAGGGAGAAAGAGAAGGAGAGAGAGAGACATCTGTTTAAAAGAAAATACCTGGAGCCATAAAACCTGGATAGGTGTGGCTTGGAGTGTGTGTAATGTGACTGAGTGGGAATGACTGATGTTGAGTTGGCCACGCCCACCCAGATTTTGTGGCTGTTTTATTTTTTGTGGGAAACAGGTTCAAGTGGTTCTTTGAGTGTTCAAGGTTGCAGGCCCCTGGGCTTTGTATTAGTATTTGAAAAACCTACCTCGTTATTAATGTCAAAAACTCCTTCCTGTATTTTTTCATAGATTTCCTTTGCTGTGTTAATAAATGCCTGAAAGAAAATGGAAACATTTGAAATAAATACAAAATGTATTTCATTTAGTTCTTCAATGGCTTATTATGTGTATGTCAACTTTAGAAATCTTTTTGCTTAACTTTTGGTTAAATTGCTGCTAAAACAGGGATTCCCTGTTTTAGAAAGACTGTGATAACCTTTCACTTGGTCACTGTATGTCTTTTGATTTTTTGATGAAAGTGCAATTCTTCATTTGGAGGTTCTTTGAATCCTGAGAAATTTCAACATTACTATTCCAAATGGACTAGTTTGAGAGTAATTACCAGGTTATTAATGAAATCTAGTGATAATCTTAAAACCTTTTCAAATGTTTAACTGTTTAACATACAGATAATATAGCATCAGCAGGCAAAACAAATTAATGTGTCCAACCAGCAAAGAATCAAGTATTATTTTCAAACAAAAAATTTCCTTTAAACCATGCTACTTATTTACAAACAAAGCTATAGTAAGAATCTAGAATGCATAATATTGACACCCCAGTTGAGGAGAGGAAGAGGAAAGATTCTGCAATATAAATATTCATACTATACGTGAGTAGAATTTGATGCATAGTTTAAATTTAAATTTGATGTGAAGTTTAAAAATGCTGCTCTACCTTATTCCAGGTGATACCCTTTGACCATCTAACCTATTATGATATGACTTGGCAGCAGTTCTATGGGGACTCAAGCAGAGATCTTTCACATCAGAAACTATCTATTCTTTTGTAACACAACAGGGAAAGACAAATTAGTTTTGCGAAAAGGGAATAGGGGAGAATGTTTGCCTTCTTGCCTTAATACATTTCCAAAATATAAATAACAACATGATCTTTGTTGTAAGTCCAATAATCCGGATGCTTCATCTGGAAACCCAGTATCAGGCAAACAAATGGATATACTGAAAATAATCTCAATCGCTCTCTCTCTCTCAGAGGAAGGGAAGGAGGGACGGAGGGGGAGAGAGAGAGAGAATGAGAATAAATTCATATGAAGTTGATCAGGACATTTTGCTTTCACTTATTTCATTAGAGCACTGTATTCCCATCACCATATATAGTAAGCTATTCTTCCGTCTTAAATAAGAGTATTCAACTATAAAGCAGCCCAGGGTCACCTTATCATGGAGATGGGTATTATATAAATAAAATAATCATATTTCATATAACATAATATTGGCCTTATGTTTTATTTACCTATTTATCACATTTATTTTTGCTGTCGCCACAAGGCAATTCTGGGTGGCTTCCAACATTAAAACAATAAACAATTGAATATATATATATAAAACAGCAAACCTATAAAATAAGGTAAAACAATGGGGAGGGAAGGATCAAAGTATGCAAGGGATGAGGTGGAATCTGCTATTACTCCATCAACCACTTCCTGCATGGCATTTGTTCACTGGGGGCCCAAGCCAAGTGGCAAAGTCAGGTTTTCAGGCCCTTATGAAAAATCAGGAAGGTAGGAACAGATCTCAATAAGATGTTCCAAAGGGCAAGAGCCTAAATTGTAAAGTGTATTTAAAATGTATCAATATTTTATTCAAAAATATATCAACATATCATACACACAACCCAATTAGTATTTGATACATAATTCAGTTCCTATCACTGTAAAAATTTAACATGATATACTATACTGACAGTAAGAGAGATAGCCTAAAGAATAAATCAAGCCCTGCCCTACCAACTTTTTATAGTCACTAAATTCTAATATCATATATTCAGGTGTGCTATACCTGATTGCAAATCTAATTTAAATACTAAAAAATAAACAGGGTTCATGGTGGAGAACAAATCATACCTTTCCTAATTTCTACTATAGAAACATTTGACTGCTGAACTTGCCACCAGAGCTTTGTTCCCTAATTAACAGGACTGATATGTTTTCACCTTTAAAGGCCTTACAGCTCCCCAGAGTAATCAATCTACTGCAGCTCAATTACTGCAAGTGCATACTACAGCCAGTGAAGGAGACTCAAATAATTGCAGCCATAAGTAGAAAGATATGAATATGCATAAACTGTAAGTGGAATGATAGAATCATCACAGAGGGTCATGAAAATTTGCAGCAACATAATGAGAAGAATTAATCACTACAGCTTCACAGGACATGTAGGAAGCAAGAGTTTTCAGACATGCTCTAGAACTCGGAAATGAATTATCTGATGACTCGGATCTATACTCTATAGAAATAATTGCTTTCAACATTAAAAGGGTGGTTGCAATGATTAAATTAAATATTATGAGGGCATAAATGTTCAAATAATTTAAAACCATAATACAAACTTTGAATTTTCTCACAGCTACAATCTCTTAAGAGATTTTCAATTTTCTAAAACAGAACAGAACAACTTTATATCAAAGCTCACACATATGCACACCATCAATCTGTTGCTTATTTAAAAATACACAAGTAATCGGATGTCCATTATCTAACATGGTTGTATCAAAGATACTTTTTCAGGAGGTTTTTTTTTGAAGATGTTACGCTTCTCACCCAAGAAGCTTCTTCAGCTCTGACAGGATAGTGTGGAATGGAAGGATTTATATTCCTTGCAGACTGCTAGTCATTTGCATCCTTTTAGAACAGGGTTGGCAACCTGCAGTTCCTTGAGCCCTCTGCTGTGGCTCCCTGTCATGGTAGTGGATGGTTGGAGCCTTAGTGCAGGAGCAAAGCGCCCCTGCACTTGCCTTTGTGCTGCTGCAATATCATTCCGCTGGTACATTTGCTGTTGTCACCAGCAAAGACTGCTGAGAGAGAACAGCGGGGGTGGATCTTGCGGGGTGGGGGCCATCTCCCAAACCTGCCCTTCTTCCTCCCTTGTTGGCAGGTCCAAGAGAAAGAAAAGGGCAGCATGGGAAAGTGCTCCCCTGTCCTGCAGAGGACAACAGCCCAGCGGTGGCAGTGGGGGAATGGCCCGGCAAAAGCATCCCCACAGCGGACAGGCATGGTCCAGCTCTCGCAACAAAACATACCACTTTCTCTTTCCTGTGCATTCCCCGATCTCTGATCTTTCAGCATGAGCTATATTTCTGTTTGCTTTCATTTCTCCGGGCAGCAATGGCTGGGGCCATGGGGTGGGGAGCAGAGGCGTCAGAGCTGCTACCCCGCCCCTCCCCAGCAAGACGGGCTTGGAGGAGCATGGGGAGTTGTGGGCGAGCACCGGAGGCTCAGAAGACGCGTTCCGATGGCACCCGAATACACATTTCCAGCACGTGCTCCTCTGTCCCAAGGTAGAATTGAGGAGGGAGCAGGGTGAAGGGAAAGAGGCGGCTGGCTGGTTTTCTTTTGGTGTGGGGCAGGGGGGGGAGGGAAAGACCCAATAGCCCCTCCTTAACCAGCAAAAGAGTGTTTCACAATGGAGGAGACTGGGTTCCTCACCCTCCTGAAGCCCATTCCCTGCCTCACTTGCCCCTGCCTCTCCCTCTGTCCCTCTCCCTCTCTCTTGGCACTGAGAGCAAACCCAGAAGTAGCTGGCCACCGTTTCTCACCAGTCAGGCAGCGAGCGAGAGGGAGGGACAGAGAAAGTTTCAGCTCAATTCAGTATCACTAAAGGCACTCGCCCCTCAGTCAGTCTCCCTCACTATATGTCTCTGTGTGTCTTTCTCTCTGTGTGTCTTTCTCTCTTTCACTCACTGCCTCTATGTCTCTTCTCACTCTCGGAAAAACCTGCAGCCCTGTGTATGCTCCAGCTGTGTTTCTTTCTTCCTTTTGGAAAGGCGGGCTGGCGGAGCCATGAGCACAACCTGTGGCAGAGGCTTCCCTCCTCCTCCGCACCCTTGCAGCCCCACCACAACCGATTAGGGGTCGTGAGAGGAGGAGGGGGAGGAGGAAAGCCTCTGCCCCATATTTCGCTCATTGCTTTGCCAACCCAGCTTTCCAAAAGAAGAAATAAAAGCAGCTGGTGAAAAGTCCCAAAGAACACACGTAGAGCTGCGGGGCTTTCCGAGAGTGAAAAGAGACACAGAAGCAGTGAGCAAGAGAGAGTGAGATACACACATTCACAGACATAGAGAGAGAGACACACACGGGAGGGGGGGGGGAACAGAAAAAGAAAGAAAGAAAGAAAAAGGAGAGAGGGATGAGAGGGAGATAGAGAAAAAGAAAAATAGATGAGAAAGAGGAAGTTAAGAGAGGGAGGGAGAGGGAGAAAGAAAAAGAGAGATGAGAGAAAGATAGAGACAGAGAAGGAGTTACCTATTTCACATAGAAAACATGGAGCCATAAAATCTGGATAGGCGTGGCGGGGGAGGTTCATGTGACTGGGTGGGAGTGAGTGACGTCCAGTTGGCCACCTCCACCCTAGTCTTGTGGTTCTCGGTATTTTGGTTTTTTTGTGGGAAATGGGTCCAGGTGGCTCTTTGAGTGTTTAAGCTTGTGGATCCCTGTTTTAGAGGGTGGTTGAAGCACTTTGAAATTTATCTGTGTGCTCAGGGTCACCTGAGTAATACTCCTGGTTCCTGTAATCTGCAATTTTTCCTTTGGAAATCCATTCCTACTCCCACACCATTCAAAAGGTGTTCATCCCAAATTGTATAGCTAAACAACTGTAGAGATTCTCAGTCATCCAGATCATAGTTGTCCCAAAGGTGCTTTTTCAAACTAGACTTTGTTTTTTCTTTTGAAGTCATTCTGCTTCTCATCCAAGAAGCTTCTTCAGCTCTGACAGGATAGTGAGGAGTGGAAGTATTTATACGTATTCCTTGCAATTGGAATAGATTTCCAGAGCAAAAATTGCAGACTACAGTAACTAGGAGCATGACTCAGGTGACCCCTCCAAGTGCTTCAATGACCCTCCTCCACTTGTCTCCTGAAAAAAACCACTTTTGGGACAATGATGACCTGGATGACTGAGAATCTCTACAGATGTTTAACTATACAATTTTGGATGAACACTCTTTGAATGGTTTCTGGTTTATTTATTTAAAAAATTTGCATAGTTGCCCACAATACAACTCTGGGCAATTTACAACCAATAAAACAATAACCGTGCGAAAATAAATATATAATTTAGGATGCTATTAAGATTTTAAAAATCCATTGTTTGATACTGAAAAAGTCAGATTCCTTAAGCTTTTTATGTAACATGCTGCCATCTGGTGGCAATATATTGATGATGAGATTTATAGTACCAAATCAATCCTAAAGTAACAAAAAAAACCTGAATACTATGTTTTCCCAAAAATAAGACATCCGCCAAAAATAAGTCCTCTTCCAAAAATAAACCCTTATCCAAAAATAAGCCCTCCCTAAAATATTTAAATGCATGGGCAGACGGCCCCTGCCATTTCCTGATAGAGTTAGGGAGACAGAGCTGGAAATCAGTAAGACAGTAAGAGGAACCCCGTCTTGCTCTACGCACCCCAAAATAATAAGACCGCTTCAAAAATAAGGCCAAGCGCTTATTTTGGGGTTCAAAAATTAAGACAAGGTCTTATTTTCGGGGAAACACAGCAATATATTTTTGAAAGGAAAATGTTTCACTTTACAAACATTATTTTGCATCAAAACCTCAAAATTTCATCCAACATTTTTTATTAAACTGGACATGTTTTCCTGGATACAAAACAAAATAGTTTTAAGTCTCTAAAACACGCATTTTATTCTCATACATAATTTTTGTATTTAAAAAAAATATTACTGCTGGATTGCAGGTCTTGAATGAGTATTTCAAAATATTTTTAAAATACAAATAAATATTTAATATCATCATCTATTTTAAAGTATTTAAAATGTATGACAATCAGATTAAAACAATTTTGGAATAACTGAAGTCTCTTTGGATGAAATATCAATTTCACAAGAACTGAATGCCTATAATAATGAAAAATAAGAGAACTTAAAACTGAAATGAATTTACAATAATGGAAGAGAAAACTTTAGCAAAGGGATATGTATCAAAAAGGAAATATTTCTTATTTCAAAATCAGAACAAGCCATTGTGTTTAAAGTCTACCATATTATTTTGAATCAGCCACCTCTCAGATGAACCTAATTATAGAAGTTTTTGGTAATTCCTGATTCAATGAAATAAAATCCAGAGAAATAAGAAGGGCAAGATCAGCACATCAGCGTTTTCCTTAACATAGTAGTTCTCACTGTGTAGCATATTTTGCCACTTAGCTAATGCATCTTCCTAGCACAATCCATTCAATTCCTCCTCACAAAACTGTTTTACCCAAAACTGTTTTAGTATATTTTGTAGAAGGGAAATGAAAATGCAAAGTTACATCCATATTTATCTTTTCTTTGGGTATTAAAAATAGGGTTAAATGATACAAAGTAGTTTACTTACAAATCATGTTTGCTGTTGACCTGAATACTGTACAAATCTTAATGTCTGCCTCATGTCTCTGTCATCCAACTTTGATCAAAGTCTTTTGTAAACAACCGATCAATGAACTCTAAATACAACTTGTGATTTACATTGGAGGTTCTATTGAAAATCATTCCTCCACTCCTTGGTGAAATACAACTCATATGGCACATTAAATCATGTGGCACATTTAATGTGCCATATAATTAAGAAAAAAATAAGCTTTTGTAGTTTGATTTCTGTCTTTTCTAGTCTCTCTCTTTAGGTTTTATTTTTAATCTCCAGCATTTATTCTACTTCCTCTAAGTAAAAAACGTGAAGACGTTTTAAAACTATTCTGAGGAAACCTATGGCTCTGTGAGAACTTGATGATTTTGCATGACAGACTAACTCAGTGGTCTTTAAACTTGGCAATTTTAAGACTTGTGGACTTCAACTCCCAGAATTCTCCAGCCAGCTAAACATAAATAATAATAATAATAATAATAATAATTCTCGTTTGTCAATTGGCAAATTTTCTAAGGTACGGTAGAAAAAGCAGGGCTTTTCAGATGACATTTAGATCCTTTCCCTATCCCTAGAGCATTTGACAGAATGAGAAGTAGCATGGAAGATAGCATGCTATATTTATTTATTTATTTATTTATTTATTAATTTATTTATTTATTAATTAATTTATTTATTTATTTATTAGATTTTTATATCTACGGAGGTATATATTGGTATATATACCGGTAGCTATTCAGGTCCAAAGTAGTAATAGTTTTTTAAATTTGGCATGGTCATGTTCACTCTATCATTCAATGGTTCCTTTAAAAAAAGAGTTTTGTGTATTCACAAATTGGCCATGTGGTCTCAGGATACACATTTGAGGTAAGTAGGCATTAAGGTATCAGTGAAAGGACTGAAACATGGCCAACAGCTGCACAACTTTACAATCTGCATAAAATGCCTCATTTCATCCTGTAGATTTTAAATGGGATTCTGGTATGGTTCAATAGTTCAGGAAAAATATTTTTTCTTTATTTTTGTATACTTAGAATTGTCATCTAACATATAAAAAAATACTCAAAATTACCTCTTCTACATTTGAAGCAGTTTTGGCAGATGTCTCCATAAAGATAAGGCCATGCTCTCTTGCAAATGCTTCGCCTTCTTCTTTTTTCACTTCTCTTCTGGACTCTAAATCACTAAGGGGAAAAATTGAGAACGATCAGAATTACTTAGCTGTACCTGTTTATAATATTTAAGTAATATTATAATTATGTCAAATTGTCTTCTCTCAGGCAGTATTATTTTTCTGAAGTCTGGATTTAATAAATTGCAAATATATTTACTGTTAATTAAAAACTTCAAATGGAAAGCTTTAAAATTTCTATCCAGTGCCAGAAATCCTACTTCTGGGTTTGCTCTCCACTCTGAGAAGAGAGAGAGAGTGAAAAAGAATTGCCAGGGATGAGTGGTGTAGGAAATAGGTTCCAGGAGAAGGGGACCCAGTCTCCCCCACTGTGTTGTTTATATGATTATCTATTTATTTGCAAGAACAAGTTACCTGACTATACAATAAATGGCATTTAATATTTTGCATAAAGAAAATGCAAAATATTTTAATTAAACTACTTTTAATAGCCTCAAGATTAGAGTTAAGGTTTTTAATTTTATCATTGCATTTGTTCCATACTTTCTGCAACTGAGAACCAGTTTGATTTAGTGGTTAAGGCACCCAGCTAGAAACCTGAAGACTGTAAATTCAGGTTCCATCTTAGACACAAAAGCCAGCTGGGTCACCTTGGGCAAGTTACTCTCTCTCTTTCAGCCCAATTCACCTCTGAGGATTGTTGTGGTGGGGAAAACAGTATGAGGCAGGAGTATTAGGTATGTTCACAGCCTTGAGTTATTTATAAAAATAAGATGGGAATTTAAAAAAATCTAAACTGTAAATTTTTATATCTAATTATAGAATTACAGTTATCTTAATGTACACCATTTCAGAAAGGAAAATACCTTTTATTTCCAATTAGCATAATAACCATATTGGAATTAGAATGCTGGCGGGCATCTTCTAACCATGTTGTCAAATGGTTGAAAGTATCCCTCCTGAAAAGAAACTAAAATGTAAATGAACGCCAAAAAAAAAGACGCAATAAAATATGTCAAAAGATTAACATATTAATATAACCCTTCTTAAAAAGGCCTTACATTTTGAATTTATATAAGATGCAATCCAGAGGTGGGCTGCTAAGGTGGAACGGTGATGAGTGCTCGCCTCCGTGGCTCTGAGTGCTAGCGGAGTTCAGCGCAATTCTGCTACTGCACCTGGACAGGCAGGTGTGCATGTGTTTCAGTGTGGTAATCTGTGTGTCTGTGTGCGATTTTGCTACCTGCCCAGGTGCAGTACCAGAATTGCGCTGGAGTCCGCTAGCACTCAGAGCCATGGGAGCGAGCACATGTCCACCTTAGAAGCCCACCTCTGATGCAAACTACTTAGAAATCATTTTTGCTTTGACCGATGTGATAAAGGAACAAGAATCAGTATTTAAAACTATTTTCATTCTGGTGCTTTATAATCTGAATAACATAAAAACTCTCAGCACAATATGATATTAAAATGTAATCTAATCCAGACAGAAAAGTAATCCACTATTTAATAACACACACACACACACACACACACACACACACACACACACACACACTTTCTCCACCACCTCCCCGCACACATTCCTCAAAGTGTTTATGTAATCTTTAACCAAAAAATACCTAGCATTCATCTGGTTGGGAATTCTGAGTTCCTCTACAGAAAAGTATAAATGCTTAAGAATGTAGCAGCAGCACACTGTGAAATCTTGTCTCAAGCTACAAGCTTTATCAGCTACACAGAAGATTCACTTCAGAGTTAAGTATTTGCCTTAGCCACATTAAATATTATTTCTGAAATTCAACATGAATATACACACCTACAAAACTTGAGTGTATTTTGACAATAGATATAATCCATCTTAATAAAATTTACAATAGATCCACTGATAGCAATAGCATTTAAATAAAGCATGAACTAGTAGACCGCCAGCTCAGTATACTTTACAAGAGTTACAAGAGTCTAAATCACACTAAACTGCAAGATTCTTACCTTGTAATGTCATACACTAGTAAAGCACCTGCTGCCCCTCTGTAGTATGACCTTGTGATGGAACGGAAGGACTCCTGCCCAGCCTGTAGTAAAATAAGAGCAACAGTTTTTTATTACTCATTTGAGAAGTATCAGTTTATTTAGCTACTCTGAAATTTATTTTAGTGAGATTGGGAACAAAATAAACAGCCACTATTTCTTGAAAATAAGACCTACATATTGAAAATAAGACCTACATATTCAAAATCTACAGTACCTTTAGAGGTAAAAAAATCAAGAACAAGATCTCTAAACCTTTTTTGGCAATCCCTGACAACCCAATTTACTGAATGGCTTCACAATACATGAATCATTATTAGAGTACAGAATGGACTCCTAGCAACTAAGCTCTGAAGACAAATTTGAAAGGAAGCAAATAGCCCAGTGCTTCACATTTGAATTCAATAACTCCCTCCCTTGGGCAGCTGTTGACACTAGAATAAATAAAGCCCATTGTAAATAAATGATGAATGACATCTTTACGCCCACCATCTGCTGGAATAAAAGTTGTATGAAGGCCAAGGATGCAGATTTTATCCATTATATCATAAATTGCAGCCAGATTTCAACAATCTTCAGATGGGTTTTTTTCTCCATCATTTTGTTATGAAAAGCAAGAGTTTTTAATTTGGTTTTATATATGTCAGTTATCATTTAAATAACACCCTGTACTTCTTAAACAAAGCTTATCAAGAAAATGAAACACACACACACAGGTAGAATGGCAAGCACAAAATACATACAAAACATCTTGTAAGTTGGTATTTCAAATAAATTACCCAGAAGTCTACATAAACTAATTATCAGTATAGTTTAGCACAGCAATGCAAAATATGTAATAGATGTTTAATCCATAATGTAATTTATAAATATAGAGATGAAAAAAATGAGCAGAATCCATGTCAGTATCAATAGTTTTTAATAAGCAGCTTACAGAAACTGCTTATTGTCTATTAGCAATAGTAAATCATGTGGTAATGTAAACAACATATAGAAGAAAATATATTTCTAACATCATCATCAGAAAAGATATAATGACTTTACTATCATATCTAAATAAATTATAGTGAAAATAAATTAAGGACATTTAGCAACCAACATTAAATATACCATGTTTATGTAGCTTGTGAAGTTTTAGTCTAATCAGAGCAGGACAGTTTGTTTCAAAAGCTCTGTTATATAGTACTGTATTAGGCAATTGGTCCATATTATAGAAACTGATATACAGTGTTCCCTCGATTTTCGCGGGGGATGCGTTCTGAGACCGCCCGCAAAAGTCGAATTTCCGTGAAGTAGAGATGCGGAAGTAAATACACTATTTTTGGCTATGAACAGTGTCACAAGCCTTCCCTTAACCCCTAAATTGCAATTTCCCATTCCCTTAGAAACCATTTAGATTATTACTCACCATGTTTATTTATTAAAGTTTATTAAAAAAAATATTTATTAAAGGCAGATGAACGTTTGGCGATGACATATGACGTCATCGGGCAGGAAAAACCGTGGTATAGGAAAAAAACCCGCAAAATATTTTTTAATTAATATTTTTGAAAAACCGTGGTATAGACTTTTCGCAAAGTTCGAACCTGCGAAAATCGAGGGAACACTGTACATGAAGATAGTACATAAAACATGCAATGTCAAAGGCCAATGATCATATATAAACCATACATAAACATATGATTTATATCCAGATCAACTCTATATTACAATTTACTGCACTTTTCTGTCTTGCTGTTTTAATTGTAAATTTGATATTGTTAAGATTTCTACTTGCAAATTACAAGATTTAGAACAGGAATACAGTGAACCCTCGAGTTTCGCGTCCTCAAGGATCGCGAAAGGGCTATTTCGCTAGTTTTCAACCCGGAAGTAAACTCCACCATCTGCGCATGCGTGCCCTTCCACGCATGCGTAGATGGTGGAGTTTCCCCGCCGGGCAGAGGCTTCCCTGGGTCTTCCCCCTCTTGCCCCGGTAAGACCTCAGCGGCGGTGGGCTGGAGCGCGAGCTTGGGGCAGCCTAGCTCCGCTTCCCAGCTGGGAAGCGGAGCCGGCAACAGCGTGGGCGGGCGGGCGGCGCGCGCGAGCTTGGGGCAGCCTAGCTCCGCTTCCCAGCTGGGAAGCGGAGCCGGAAACAGCGTGGGCGGGCGGGCGGCGCGCGCGAGAGCTTGGGGCAGCCTAGCTTCGCTTCCCAGCTGGGAAGCGGAGCCGGCAACAGCGTGGGCGGGCGGGCGGCGCGCGCGAGCTTGGGGCAGCCTAGCTTCGCTTCCCAGCTGGGAAGCGGAGCCGGCAACAGCGTGGGCGGGCGGGCGGCGCGCGCGAGCTTGGGGCAGCCTAGCTCCGCTTCCCAGCTGGGAAGCGGCCCCAGCACCGCGCGCGCGCTTGGGGAAACCCCAGATCCGCTCCCCAGCTGGGGAGCAGCCCCAGCAACGCGCGCGCGCTTGGGGAACCCCCGGCTCCGCTCCCCAGCTGGGAAGCGGCCCCAGCAACGCGCGCGCGCTTGGGGAAACCCCAGATCCGCTCCCCAGCTGGGAAGCGGCCCCAGCAACGCGCGCGCGCTTGGGGAAACCCCAGATCCGCTCCCCAGCTGGGAAGCGGCCCCAGCAACTCGCGCGCGCTTGGGGAAACCCCAGATCCGCTCCCCAGCTGGGGAGCGGCCCCAGCAACGCGCGCGCGCTCCCCAGCAACGCGCTGCGGGCGGCGGTGGAAGTAAAAACACCATCTGCACATGCGCAGATGGTGTTTTTACTTCCGCACCGCTACTTCGCGAAAAATCGATCATCGCTTGGGGTCCTAGAACGGAACCCTCGCGATGATCGAGGGTTCACTGTAATGCTGTAGTCTTGACTACATAACAGAACTTACAAGAGTGACTCTGTTAATGTTTCTTAAGGCAAAATGTTAGTCCTGTTAAAAATTATAATTTTTCTCATTTCTTGTTGGATTTGATACATTTATAAATAGAAACTTTACACTAAATCTTACTTATGTATTACTTGGTATTGTGAAATTATCATAAACTGAACTGTTACTACAGGATCCACATGGTCAGTCATCAGGACTAGAGGTTTAGTCCACCAAGCTTTTGTATTCATGCTGCAGCCCATCCTCAAAGAGAAGAACAGTAACTGAATTTAAACATGCCTGGGATAAACATATATCCATCCTAAGATAAAATACTGGAAATAGTATAAGGGCAGACTAGATGGACCATGAGGTCTTTTTCTGCGGTCAATCTTATATGTTTCTATGTTTCTTAACTTCTCTCTAGTGGAATAGTCTTTGGACTACTGTATGCATTATATTTATGTAGTTCCTGGTTGGGTGTGGCTTCCTATTGGTTAATTAATGTGTTGATGGTTGGCTATTGGCTGTTATTTCTTTGTGCTATCAAATCCTCCTAAGTATCTGACAAGCTGATGGTAAATTAGCTCTGCAGTTGACTAACAAGGGGCCTGTTTCTCAGGCTTCCTTCAATCATTTCCCTGGCTATCTTTTCATCTGCTCGGCCAAAATTCTTAGTAGCTGAGAAATTGAATGTATGTCCTTGTTCACTGCAATGTCAGGCTACCAATGAGTTCTGGTCTTGTCATCTGATGCTCACTTCTGCTCTTGCAGTCTGGAGATTAGCTTCCTCCCCATCTGTCCTACATAGTCACAAGGGCAATCCATGCAGGGGATCTGATAGATTACATTAGAAGTATTTCCTATCTCCAAGTGATCTTTGCAAACCATGATTTGTCCTCATACAGTAGCTTCTGGACGATATGCAATGCCCACTTTCAAATCTCAAAAGCTGCGTTGTACTGCTTCCGACCCATATAGGATCCTGCAACATTATCCTGGGATGTGTATATTTGCCTTCATTCACAAAGTATTGCTCTAATATTAATATAGAAGATACATTAATAAATATGATAAGGGAGCAATCTAGTAGCTTTCCACTATAGCAATGGACAATCTGTAATCTTTACCTATTAACTCAATCTTTTTTTATGTATCTCTCATATCCATCCAGGTTGTATTGCAAAAGCTACAATTTAATTCTGATTGGAAAGAGTCTCCCAATATCAGGGATGGGTTGCTACCAGTGCGGTAGGCAACTACGCAGGGGCAATCCATGCAAGGGAAGCAGCCACCAGATTGCGCAATTTATGTGTAACTGCTCCGGTGCCAGTCTTTTGGGCGCTGCTATATTTTTTCTTTAATTTTTAAATATTTTTTGCTTCCTGCACATGCACGGAAGCAAAATCACGCTGGGGACGTACATGCACATAAGATTCCCCATGCTGTGCACACAGCGCACCGGTAGAAGGAGGTAGGAGCAATCCACCCCTGTCCAATATTGTTGGAAATCATGACCCTTGTTCACTTTCACAACATCCCTACCTTGCTAATTCCAAAGCTCAATAGCTGAAGGGAAATCTAAGGCTTGGTCTTGTTTTCTCTTCCAGCAATTCTAAAGCAGAGTTATTTGATGGAAACAGGAAGCAACAAGACTTCCATGCTCTTTCTAATGTCCTGCTATAAGTGTCCAGTTTCTTGTTATTAGGTGCAGAAAGCAATACAAATACTTTTTTCTGTTTCTTTTTATGGCTAAGAACCGTGAACCATTATGTATTTATTTAAAATCTGGAGATTCATATTATTTTTGGTAGCTTCTATTTTTAAAAAAATAACAAACTGAATTTGTCTTAACAAAATCTTGCAGGAAGATTTTTACTTACTGTATCCCATATCTGAAGTTTTATTTGTTTCCCGTCAATGGTTATCATTCGAGCACCAAATTCTACACCTAAATAATGAAATAAAATCAATGAAATACACCGTTTCTTTATTTTGATTAACTATATACAAAAACAACAATCAGAAAAATACAAAAAAATTGTAAAAGAAGAAAATGAAATAAAGATCTACATTAGTTTTTCAAAAACATTGCAATACTGTTCTCCAGCTGTTTCAGTTCTTTTACACTATTTGAGACAGATTTGTTAAGTTTCCATTTATGACATAGTATATTTTCTAGCACTTAGGTGGCTCACACTCAAACCACTACTATAGCACAAAGAGGTCCTTTCTAAAGGATATAATTATGACTTTGCCTTCATCTCTGGAAGCTACTGTAAAGGCAACTTATATTCATTTTACCATTTAGATTGACATGCAAATGAATGGAGCTGCCTTACTTATGATGTTAGTGATAACATGGATTGGGATCTGTCTAATTCTAAGTTACAGCTTGAAGCTGTAGCATGTATGCCCTCTCCTTCCAGAGAATGAGCACAGCCTGTACACAGTCACAACTGTTTCTGGGACTCCAGCTCTGGATTTTGCCTCCAGGTTTACTCTTGAAAACTTTTCCAATAATGGATATAGCCACAAGGCAGTAGAGGTTTGGTAATCAGAGTTTCCCTTCTCCTAGAAGATGGTTTTGACATCTGCTGTTGGGATAAAGAGCCCTCTCCCACCTTCAAAACATTAACCATCTTCTCCTGTAACGCTGGAAAGGGGCCCTTATGAGCTGCTATGAGTTGGGCCAAGATTTTTTAATGAGATATTACTCCTCCGATATGATGGTGTAGCAGATGATGGTCTTTCAAGCATCCATATGTATTTGGACAACTTCAGCTCCCGCAATATTTCTCCTACTATAGTGGTTCAACCTTGGGACACAGCAACAATCATAAATATGAACCAGTTGCCAAGCACCTAAATTTTGATCACATGATCATGGGATATTGCAAAGGCCGTAACTGTGAAAAATGGTCATAAATCATTTTTTCTCAGTGCTGTTGTAACTTTAAATGGTCACTAAATGAAATTTTGTAAGTCAAGGACTACCTGTACAAATCTCCAGAAGACAGCAATATTTTCAATTCCCATCTTCCTATTTTTCTGATCATTTTAGTTAGGAATAAAAAGAGTTTCCATCACTTGGAAAGATTATCCTGGCTTGTTATTTTCTCACATACCATTTTTTTGATTCTGAAAGGAAATGATAAGCTATCATTTCCAGTTTATTTGCTAAGCACATTCTTCCTGGCCCAATCAAAAATCACATAGTAGAGTAGATAAATCATATGAATCAAGTTTTCCCTAGATTTTTCATACAACTATGAAAAACAGTAATTATATACAAATGTAATTATAATTGTACAAATACCGTAATAATCGTTTAGTATATATCTAAATTATGTATCAAATGGATTAGGAACTATTTACGTACAAATGTTTCATTTTTCATGATTTATCTACTAAGGACTTACCTATAGTAAGGTCATGAACTGGTTGAAACCTTTTGTCTGTAAACTGCAACAATAAACATGATTTTCCAACACCTGAAAAACAGGAATTTCAAGAATCTGCAGTTATACAATATTTACAGAGATGGAAGTATTTAAAGGTACACTCTGATTAAAACTTCAGTTTCTGAAGTTTAAAAAGGCTATTGCTTAATGCGCACACATAGCAAAAAAAAGTGACTTAGAACTCATTACTCCCATGATACTGTAATAGTTAAGAATCCACATATATAACAGTAGACCCCGAGTTATGACCATAACTCGGTTGTAAATCAGGACAAATATAAATGGAGGGGGTTTAAAGCAAGGCAAAGATTTTGGAAAGCTCATCCTGAAGCCATTGCCTTAGCATGCAGGTTCTGTTTTCCCAAAGCCTAGCAAGAGATAGGAGAGTCTTGCAGTTTTCCAACAGCCAGCTAGTGACTGGGGCAGAAAGCCTTGAAAGCAAACACAATTTCTGCAAGGAACTGGACCATGATTGTGAGACACGGGAACAGGCCCAAGTCCTGTGGAGTCCCTTTGAGATGGGTTAGGGAGAGAGGAGAGGGGCTTTGCAGCAGGGCTACCAAGTGTACTTTCTATTTGCTGGTAAAGGCACAAAACAGAGATGCATCAGTTCTATAGAATCGGTAGCAAACTGCTGGTGATATCACGGAGCTGGTTCTGTCGGTGCCGGCCTGTGGATGCCACCATCTTTTTAGGGGGGATTTTTTTTTGCTGCTTTTTTTTCTTCTCTGGGAATTTTTGGCACTGTGCATGCGCACCCAACAAGGTGTGGCTACGCCGCGTGAGAGGAAGCAAACTGGCAGTGAGGTAAGTTATAACCCACCCCAGTGCAAAAGGTATTCTTCATTTAGTTTTCTTTGGATTTAGCAGATTTGTTTAAAAAATAACTTAACTTTCGAAACTCCACATTACCCTTCTCTATCTGGTAAGATTATTATCCATTTTTAAGTGGTAAAGCCAAATTTAGTAAAACAAATGAAATCAAACAGAACCGTTATTTCCAATTTTTAAACACTCTCCTTGTAACCCACCCTAAACTCTTACACACGTTAACCAGTCTTGACCCCACTTTTTATAAATAATATTGAATTATAATACAATCAAATAAATTATAGTTTCCTTTTTAAAAAAATTCTAGTCAGGCAGCAATTGCTTAGAAGAACCTACTTTAGTTTTAAAAAGTTATTCCTTGTTAAAAATAAAAAACTTGTAATAGGTATCTATGTATGGTTCCTTATTTAACAACAGAGTAAGTTCATTTTTCTGGATTTCAGATTTGGGTCAAAGTAGGAGCAGGCAGTTGTTGATTTGGTCCCCATTAAATCACTTCATTTTCCAAATACACCTGGACAAACTGCATGTTGAGAACAGAATATGCCATACTTGAAAAACTTTACCTACTTTGCATAACTGCTAGGATTCTATCATTCAAACATTTGAGAAGTTCCCTATTTTATTAGAAATTTATGTACAGTCTTTGTAATTAAGATTCTTGTAATATTTATAAAGACATATCTTAGACATCCCTATCCTTCTGCTATACAGTGATCCCTCGAGTTTCGCGATCTCGAGCTTCGCGAAACGCTATATCGCGAGTTTTCTACCCGGAAGTAACACCACCATCTGCACGCATGCGTAGATGGTGGAGTTTGCATTACCGCCGGGCAGATCAGCTGCTAGGCGGCCAAAGGAACCTTCCCTGGGTCTTCCCGCCGGCATGGGGGGCTTCCTAGCACCCCCCCGAACCCCCAACCCGGGTTTGGGGGGGTGCTAGGAAGCCCCCCATGCCGGGGGAGACCTTTTAAAACACCCGTGCCGCTTCCCAGCTGAGTCCTGAAGCCAAGCGCAGAAGTTCCAAAGGCGCTTGGCTTCAGGACTCAGCTGGGAAGGGCGCGGCTGTTTGAAAAGGTGGCAGTCGGCCTGGGGGGCTTCCCAGTACCCCCCCCAACCCTGTCTCCTGCCGCCGGTTTAGCCAGGAGAGGAGCGGCAAAGTGACTTGGAGGAATGGGAAACTCAAACCGCCCAGTTTCAGCTTTCCATTCCTCCACGTCACTTCGCCGCTCCTTCTGGCTGGTGGGGGGGGGGGGGAGTTAGGAAGGTTCTACTTCTCCCCCCCAGCCAAAAACTCAAAGCCTGTCTCCTGCCACACAGTTTAGCCAGGAGAGCAGCGGCGAAGTGACTTGAAGGAATGGGAAACTCAAACCGCCCGGTTTCAGCTTTCCATTCCTCCACGTCACTTTGCCGGGGGAGTCTGGGAGGGAAGATGACGCGCCGGCAGCACAGGGGCGAGGGGTGGGAGGCAAAGCTCTGCGGGTACAGCCCCTTTCGGCCAAGCCTCCCCCCCCCCCGCCAAGCAGCCAGGGAAGCCGAGCCGGGCGTGACGGCGGCGGCGCTGCTGCTCCGGTCGCCCGATCGTGTCCTGCCTCCTGCGCCGATGTTCCACGCCCGGCTCGGCTTCCCTGGCTCCGTGGCCGGGGAGGCTTGGCTGAAAGTGGCTGGAGCCGCAGAGCTTTGCCTCCCCCCCCCCTGTGCCGCCCGCGCGTCATCTTCCCTCTTGCTGGCGTTGCCCCCGAAGGAAGCCGCCGCCACCACCGCTTCTTCTTCCTTGCGCCCCCGCTGCCTCTCCGCTCTCTTGGGTGGCGGAGCGAAGGAAAACAAGAAGACCCTCTTCTCCAACACGCCCGGAGGAAAGCGGGGGGAAGGGAGGAGAGAGAAGGAAGCCAGGCACGAAGAGTGTCCATGAGGGGGAAGAGACCCCCGCGCCGGGCAGGCCCACCGAAGCGGGAAGAGGGGGCGTGCACCCGGGCCTGTCATAAGCGTCCTCTGAGGGAAAAAGAAAGAGTCCGAGCTTGCCGTCCGGAAACGTTGAAGCGCCCTCACAAGCAAGAGGGGGAAGACCCATGGAAGGTTGGAACTGCAGAGCCGAAGGGCGGCCTTTTTGTCTGGGAGGGAAGATGACGCGCGGGCGGCACAGGGGCGAGGGGGGGGGAGGCAAAGCTCTGCGGCTCCAGCCACTTTCAGCCGAGCCTCCCCGGCCACGCAGCCAGGGAAGCCGAGCCGGGCGTGACGGCGGCGGCGCTGCTGCTCCGGTCGCCCGATCGTGTCCTGCCTCCTGCGCCGATGTTCCACGCCCGGCTCGGCTTCCCTGGCTCCGTGGCCGGGGAGGCTTGGCTGAAAGTGGCTGGAGCCGCAGAGCTTTGCCTCCCCCCCCCCTGTGCCGCCCGCGCGTCATCTTCCCTCTTGCTGGCGTTGCCCCCGAAGGAAGCCGCCGCCACCACCGCTTCTTCTTCCTTGCGCCCCCGCTGCCTCTCCGCTCTCTTGGGTGGCGGAGCGAAGGAAAACAAAAAGTTTCCCTTTCTGCAGCTCCTGCCTCCCGCCCACCCAAGACAATAAGAGCGGAAGAAGACCCTCTTCTCCAACACGCCCGGAGGAAAGCGGGGGGAAGGGAGGAGAGAGAAGGAAGCCAGGCACGAAGAGTGTCCATGAGGGGGAAGAGACCCCCGCGCCGGGCAGGCCCACCGAAACGGGAAGAGGGGGCGTGCGCCCGGGCCTGGCTAGAGCGCTTGATCTGCGGGCGCCTTAAAAGGGGGTGTGGACTCCTGGGAGACCTTGGCGGTGGAAGGGGACACACTCGAAGCCTCAGCCGCCTGTCATAAGCGTCCTCTGAGGGAAAAAGAAAGAGTCCGAGCTTGCCGTCCGGAAACGTTGAAGCGCCCTCACAAGCAAGAGGGGGAAGACCCATGGAAGGTTCCTTGGGCCGCCTAGCAGCTGATCTGCTCGGCAGCGCAGGCTGCTGCTGCGCTGCCGAGCAGATCAGCTGCTAGGCGGCCCAAGGAATCTTTCATGGGTCTTCCCCTCTTGCTGGCGAGGTGAGCGGGCGGGCAGCGGACAAGTGGCGGGCAGCGGGCTGGCGGTGCGGAAGTAAAAACACCATGGAAAAGTGGCACGCATGCGCAGATGGTGTTTTTACTTCCGCACCGCTATATCGCGAAATTTCGATTATCGCAAGGGGTCCTGGAACGGAACCCTCGCGATAATCGAGGGACTACTGTATATGGCAAATTTCTCAATCGGAACTCAATTTTATAGTGTGTTGAGTGAAACAGGCTAGTATCAAAATAACCATTACAAAAAAGAAGCAATTGCTTTTTCTGTCCTAGATTATGGCTAATAATTATTAGTCCAAGAAATTATGACGTGTGAGAACAAATATTTCTCAAATTTTATTGAAAGAAACTTTATCCGAAGCAATGGAAAAAACAGATATTATGCTTCAATCAGAAGAGAACAGATTGTGTCTAAGAATGCTCCAAATAAGATCCTTCTTACCTTATACAAGTTCCAATCACTAATTATTTATTCAATAGAAACTTCTTTCTCCTTTTAAAAATAATGTTTGTATATTTAAATTTATCAAAAATAATTATTTTAGAAGTTTGGTTCAAACATGCATGTCAATCATTTCAGTAGCATTTTTCACACACACACACATATGCACACAGATCAAAATGGTGATTCACTTTCAAAATGTCAAATTGGTATATTTGGTCTTGATTGCTTCATAATGAACAGTGTCCTGAAATAATAATGCTGTCCAAAACAGTCCAATTAAATTTAGAAGTTAGTAAATTCATTGCACATGCTTTCCTATCATTGCTTTCTAGTATTATCATTGCAATTATTTTAAATTAAATTAAATTAAATGTATGTTTCTGACATGGTTTTGTATATTTTTTAGAACAGGGGCTCTAGAAATGACTCAGAAACAAGTATGGAAGGCAGCCTACAGTACCTATGTATTTTATTTAATGCACGTTCTAGTGCAACTATATACAGACATCTGAACCATGCTATGAAACATAATACATTTAGTTTTAATTATAAAATATGTTTAAATAATTCCAAAAGAGTGTGTTAAAAGATACTTATAATGTCTTAATTTATAATTTTGTTAAATTGCAATACACCCAAACTGCAAAACACGCCTGAGACCCAAAACAGAGCTGGGGTGAAGGTGCGCGTGCCCACAGGTAGGGCTATGTGTGCCACCTCTGGCATGTACCCCATAGATTCGCCACCACTGTTCTAAAGTATACTTTGCAGGTGCCATAGTCAATTTTTTACTTAGTAGAGGAATTTAGTAAACTATTCTCAAACAGGTAACCACCTCATCACTGCAAAAAAAATCTAAGCAGGAAAAATCCATTAGTGCTCTATTCAGATTGTTAACAGCTCTTACCATCAAATTATTTTCATGCTATTAAATTTGAATCTCCTTTTAATTTCAAAGAGTATTTTATCTTCTTTAAGTCTTACGTTTTGCAAGTTTAGGCCTGTGGTTCCCATATCATGTACCATAGTAGTCCAGTGAACTCACAAGGATGCCGTAGGGTATTTTACTACTTAATAAACAAAACAGCTCCATGAGAATGTTTGGGAACCTCTGCTTTAAGCTATTATTCATGAGGATAAATTTCCAACCTGGTAATAAAACCACTTCAGCTTTACCATGTCAATTTCAAGTGGACATAGTACTCCAAGTGCTCAAATTAGCCCAGACTAAAACAGAGCTTTTACCTCATGTAATTTTGCTATAATACTTTTCTTAATGCAGACCAAAATTGTACTGGCTGTTTCACTGCAGCATCACGCTGGCTGTTTACATTCAACTGACCATTCATATAGATATTGCCACAAAACTAAGACTCCACATTTGTATACCTATACAATTAATACTTCTTTTTGAATCAATGCTGAACCATTTCCAAGTCCACCAAATCTCAAAATCCTCTAGCCCAGGGATTCTTAAACTTTTTACCATCACATTTTCCTTTAGTGTAATCTTAATACACACACACACACACACACAAATTTCAAACTGCAAAATAAACACAAATGAACAATGCCAATATAATGAAACTGGAAAAGTAGGATTTATTGTAGCAATGTAAATAAAAGGTTCCTCATACAGTAGAACCTCTGGTCACCACTATTATTTGTTCCTTAGGTTATGGAATTTGGTTGTGATCCAAACCTAATTTCCTACTTACAAAATTTGGTGCTTACAAAAAATGATGTGGAAGGGGAAATTGGCCTTGGCCGTGTTTGATTACCACCTAAGTATGTTTTTGTGACCAGATTCAAAAGTTTTGAGAATCTTTTGGTCGGAACCCAATTTGTTCAAGGTACGAAGTCTTCAGGACTAGAGGTTCTATTGTACTTCCCCTGGACACTGTCTGTGTCTTCCCAAGGGGATATAACTCAGAGTTTGAGAAAGCCTGCTCTAGCCTTATGTTACACTGCAAGGTTATGATGAAAGTCTTGTTATATGGTTTACTACACAGCATTTTCTTGGTTAACAAACACCATCATAAAAATAGATAAGGCTATTCTGGCACAAGTTTTTCTTAAGAAACGATGCTGCTTCTTGATAACAGTAGCATTTTATCTTAATGCTTCAAGACATGCTGTTGTACAAAGCATTTTAATTCCCTTGTCTAGAACAAATTCTAAACTGGCATGTGGTTCTGAAATTACTTCAGCCTGTATTTTTTTAATTATCAAATTTGTATGCCACTCCTCTTGTCAAAGGCAACTTTAACAACCTGGGATGTAATTTGTTTCACCATAGAGATCTAAATTCATTTAAAATAGCAAATTGGATTCTTACTATAATCTGAACAATCCTGAGACTTTTTTCTCTGTGTCCTGACATTAGAAAAGGCTCTTTTTGTCTTCTGAGACATCTCAGAACTAAGATATTAAGGAGTTCCACTTTCTCTTTACCTCCATCATTATGATTGCCCTGCTTTCCTGATGCAACAGACCAACAGCTTCTACTCCTTCTAAAATTTAGATACTATTATTATTGGAATTTTTCAGTAGCCTGTTATTAGTGTGAGCTTTATTTTTTATATTCTACCTATTCAAATAATCCCTTTACTTTTCCCTCACTACCCCCACTTTCCATTTTCTATGTACAGTGATCCCTCGATTTTCGCGATCTCGATTATCACGAAACGCTATACCACGGTTTTTCAAAAAATATTAATTAAAAAATACTCCACGGTTTTTTTGCTATACCACGGTTTTTCCCACCCGATGACGTCATACGTCATCACCAAGAGTCACTTCTCTGTCTCTTTCTCTTTCTTTCCTGTCATTCTCTGCTTCAATCATTTTCTCATTTCTCTTTTTTTCTCCCCTTTTTTCTATCATTTCTCTCTCTCTTCCTTCCACTCTTCTCTCTCTCTCTTTCTTCCTCTGTCTTCCTTCCTTTCTCATCTTTCTTTCTCTCTTTCTCTATCTTGCTTCTTCCTCTCTCACACTCTCTTCCTCCCTCTCTCATCTCTTTCTTTCCTTCTCTCTCTTTCTCTCTCTCTCCCCCTCTTGCTTTCGAGCGGCAAACGGCGGGCGGCCGGGCAAACGGGCGAGCGAGCGGTCGGGCGGGTGAATGGGCGAGCGGCGAGCGAGCAGCTGGGCGGGCGAGCGGCGAACGGGTGGGTGCTGGGGGGTGGGGGCAGCCGGCATTCAAAGCAATCTGTTGGCTTCCGCACTCTCGTCGCTCCCCGCCTCCACCATCTGCGCATGCGCGGCCATGGAAAAAAGGCGCGCATGCGCAGATGGTGTTTTTACTTCCGCACCACTATACTGCGGAAAATCGATTATCGCGAGAGGTCTTGGAACGTAACCCTCGTGATAATCGAGGGATCACTGTATTTCTTTTTTCTGCTTCAACCAATATTCATCCATGTAGGCCTGCTAAAATTTCTCCCATTTTAAACTGTTTTAGAAACTATTTGTGCCTATTCCTTGAGTATCTCGTTTAGAGAGATTTCCCAATCTTTTTATCTTTAAGGTTTTAAGTCATGGCATGATGCCCACATTTTAAAATATTAAAATCTTCCTTCTTGAGAGCCAAGGTATATGACTGACTTTGCTTAGCTTTGCATGAGTTATCTTGAACTCCAATATGACATGATTGCTTTCCCATGAGTACCACACACCTCCAGTCCATTGACTAATTCCTCTCTGTTGGTCAGGATTAGATCCAGGATAGCTGAAACCCTTGTTTCTTCTTGCAATTCTGAGAAATGAAATTGTCAGGAAGAGAAATCAGAAATTTGCTGGGCCTTCCATTACTAGTTTTATTAATTTTTCAGCAGATATTATCACTATAATCTACCTCTTTGAAAACGTGGGATGTAATTAAAAAACTCAACTCTTTTAAATTTAGTACTCAATGTCTTATAATAAAATTCGTATGTAGATATGACTTTGTTTCTTTAGGATTTTTAATCTTACTCAGAAGCTTTCAACAAAAGTTCCATATTTTTGGACACATAGCTAATTTACATACAAAATTACCACAATTTCATTGTGTCTGTCTCCTGAATAAACATCGCTTAAGCTTTGATCATATCCCAACAGATTCCTCTTTATTTATATCATATTATTTATATCAATAAATACGATAATATATCATATTTATTTATTTATTTTATTTATTATTTAGATTTGTATGCCGCCCCTCTCCGCAGACTCGCAGATTTGTTATAAGATTTCTAGTCTTCTTTATCCATATTGTACATAGTGAATACAAACACTGAAGACTTGAGGGTATCACTATTTATTGATGTCCCTACCACAAAATACTCTTTCCTGCTTTACAATTCCTCCATCACCATGTGCGATCACATTTATAATATCTAAGACTGAATGTCATTTTGTCTACCTTTCCATTTGGGGCTTAATTCAAAACTACCCTGATTTTCAAAGCTTCTGTCTACTTTTCCCTTAGCTTAGTTTTGCTTAAGAATCCCTATTACAATTCTGACATCATCATCTCCATATCTAGTTTTTCATTTTCAGAACATGACTTTCCTTCCTGTTCCTTGAACTTCAGCAGGAAAAACAAATGAACGATCACTTCAAGTAAGAATTTTGTCATCTTCCTATGCAGGATGTTATAATAACTTTTAATCAAGAGTATTCACTCTTTTCTAGCCTTGTTCCTTGTCTGCAAATGATTATTCTGCCAAAAAATATTAGAGAGAAGATAAAAGGTATCAAAAAGTGAACAGTGGCCCTATAAGTTATTGCATCCACACTGCCCTCATCGGGAATGTAGCTCTGAACAAATATTTTCAAATGAATGTTGCCCTTGATAAGGAAAAAAATTAGCCAAACCTGTTTTTGGACTTGATACTGTGTAAAACAGAATATAAAGCATATGCATATTTAACAAGCTGTGACTTTGCACAACATTTGAAACATTTGCAATATCTACTATTAAGTAATGCCTTACTTAAAGAGGATTTGTCTTGGAACACAATAGCATCAGAGGCTACAATAGTGTGGCACTAATAGCACTTGTTAACACAACCTTTCTAAGGTAAATTACTATGGGGAAAAGAAACATGGGAAACTAAATTAATTACAAAATTTGAATCAAGGTTTATTTGTTTGTGAAAGACAGTGAACACTGCATTTAAAATGTCTGCACCAGAGACAAATCCATTGAGTTAATCACATTTGACCAAATAAAGTATACTATTCTGTCCTGCTCTGTTCTCCTCTATACTATATGATACTATGATCAGAGCTTCTTCATAGTTTAGTTCTTTTAACAGATGAAGAAATTCTAATTAGGCAAACAAGTTATAAAATAGTGAACGACATAATGCTTTTTGAGACAAATGAAACAAAGACAAAGAGACAAATGTATCTTTTTCTTTTATGTACACTGAGAGCATATGCACCGAGACAAATTCCTTGTGTGTCCAATCACACTTGGCCAATAAAAAATTATATTCTATCCTATTAGCAGACACAGTCAACATTTACTGTACAGTACTTGTTAGACTAAGTTTATAAAGTCATAAGAAATCAGCACTCTTACAGAATAATATAGATGTTCCAATAAACGGGATGACAATCAGGTGTAAATGATGGGTTTTTCTCTATAAAAACATCATTGTAGGCCGTTCTTCATGACAGAGATTTCTGGAAGTGAATGATGCCCTGATCAAAAACAATCTGTGAACTTCAGAAAAAGTATTAATTTTATGAAGATTGAAAGAGCTACAAAGCCATCACAGAGTAGGTTTCTCTCTAACAACCCATGATAAAAGACAGAATGCATACAAGTGGAGAAAATGCAATACTACTGCTACTCTTCCCAAGACCAATGAAATTTTCCCCAAGAGCAAGTAATACAATACCTTGGGAGGTGATACAGGACTTGCCTAATGCTATCAACTCCCATAAGGAAAGCACTGAACAAGAATGACACACATGGAAAGGTATTAAAATCACTGCTCTCTAGAAAACATACTGGTCCCTTCCTCAAGTTTGTTAAAATTCACCTGAATGATTTAGAACAGGGTTGTCAGACATGCAGCCTATAGGCCGAATCTGGCCTGTGATATAGGTCCAGAGTTGTCCAGTGGGGCCATCCCAGAGATGGCAAGGAACCACCCCATGCTACCCCAGCAAAAGTCCACCACAGGCCCACTCACCCAATTGGCCACGACTGTGCCTACCCTGGCTCCCCAAGGGCAAACAAAATCCTGTTATAGCCCATAATGGGATTGAGTTGGACACCTCTGATTTAGAAGGTTATTTAAACTATGATCTATAGTGAAGGTTATTTAACTGTGATCTAGATCTATAAACAAGACTGGGACTTTCTAACATTAATGAAGATTGTTTGGGGGGAAAAAAACCAGAAGACTGCATTGCAACAAAAACATTTCATCCAAATATGAATAAGACGGGAGTTGGAGTGGGCCTAGATAGTGTGCTACCATTCTGAGAGTAATTGATTTTAGATTCTGTCAGCAAATTTTGTAAGACGCTGTCAGCAAATTTGTCCATGAAATAAAGCTTAAGCAAATGAGTCCTGCAGTACTACAATAATCACAGGTAAATCATAAATAAATGTACACAAGTAAACTATAGTAGAATGGCTAAAGCATAAAATAATTCACATTTGGAAGTGGTCAAGTCAAAACCTTTACTGTAGAATTTCAACAATAATGAGTTGGAACAGTTCTATAATGAGTCATGTCATTTGTAGAAACAATCAACAGGGACAGGAAAAGTTTGGTTAAAATCATGGCTACTAAAGAAGATTCCATAATTTACTAAATCAAAAACTACATATATTTTTTCCCAACAAAATTAGAGAATGCTATGTTACTGTGTTCAATAAAGATGTAAGATTCTACACTATTTTGTAGGTTGTTAATCCAAATCTTACCTATTAACAGGATTTAATAATTCCATGCTATTATTAGTATTTTTCGAATAGTACAAACTATTGGAATGCTTTCCCCTTTATCTTCCTCTCTCCCCCTCTGGTGTACTGAAGCTTGAAGTTAGAGCTTGCAAGTTTCTATGCTGGTGCTACTCGGAAAATTCCAAGTCTATTTATATTTTTATTTATGCTGTTAAAACTGTTAGTTGAAAAAAATGTGAATGCACAGTAAAACAATTGCCTGCTATACAGAGTACAACAAGCTATTGTGTTTGATGTTCAATTTTAGCTAGTAGGTTATATGAACTCAAGCAATTTGATTTCTTAATAATGCTAGGAAAACACAGCTAATAACTTGTATGATTTCTAGTAAATATGCCTCATACTTCCTTTTGCTTCCTTCTTGTATAAAACTATAAACTATAAAACACACACATATAGCCATACATGAAAACATGTTACAGAATTTCCAGTGTTCTGATATTTTATTTACTTGTTTGATAGTTATATCCTGTCTTTGTTATTTTTATAAATAATTCAAGACAGTGAACATATCCAACCATGCCTCCTCCTATTTTCCCCACAACCACCTTGTTAGATGAATTGGACTGAGACAGAATGACAGACCCAAGGTCACTCTGCTGATTTCCATGGCTATATTTGTAAATTGCCTATGTGCTTTAGGATTGAGACAGCAGATAAAGTACACAAATAACTAAAAAATAAAATCTATGAAGATGACTGTTGCTTATTGCCATCTGGAAGTATTCTAAAAATGAGTTCCAAATGAACCAGGAATGTTTTCTAAGCCAGTAAAAACAAGCAGAAATGTACATTGATAAATTATACAAATAGATTTCAAGTTACTATTTGTTCAGTGACCCTATGAATTTAAGGTGGCGTTGAAAAAAAATCACAATTATTAATTCCCGAAGTTACTATTGCTGCAGCACCCGCTTGTCACATAATCAAAATTCAGTTACTTGGCAACTACAGGGACAGTTCAACCCATCCCCAATCTGCCTATCTCTCTCTATCTCTGCCCCTTTGGTAGCCCTGCACTCTGGTGGCTCAGCCAACTAGCTTGTGCCCTGCCTTTGTTAACTGGTCCTACAGCCCCTGCAAAATAAAAACACAATAAAAATCCAAATTCAAATAAAATCACCATATCCAAATTAAAGACACAATCATAATATTAAAATGATATAGCATGCACCATGCAGTAGAGCTTACCTAACACCCCAGGCCAAAGCCAAACTTTAAATCCTTGTTGAAACAGCAACAAGGTTGTGGCCATCTGAATCTTATAAGGCAGTGGTTCTCAACCTTGGGGTTGGGACCCCTTTGGGGCTCGAATGACCATTTCACAGGGGTCGCCTAAGACCATGGGAAAAGACAAATTCCCAATGGTGTTAGCAACTAAAGCTTCTATTCTGGCATCTCGGAACATATTTTTACAATCCAACCAATCAGGCGTTTACAAGGGGGTGTCCCTCTGACCTCTTGCCAATCAGCTTAAAGATCTGTTGGAAGAACTGACGCTAAACTTAATAGTTGGGGGTCACCACAAGATGAGGAACTGTATTAATGGGTCGCAGCATTAGAAAGGTTGAGAACCATTGTTATAAGGGATGATGTTCTATATGGTTGGGTGCTGCAACACTTTTTTAAAAAGTGCCCCCCCCTTCTTGATTTATACCTTTCAAAATTACTTAAAGCTTTTATAATTGTTCCCTTTTTCCACCCTTCATTACCAATTTGCCATTTTCAGTGTTAAGATTCTGGATATTTTAATTATGATTTTCAGATGAATTAACAAATGAAATAGAATTACTATAAAAAGAATATTTTAATATAATAATTAATCAATACGAGGCACACTATATAAGAGACTGTAAGATAATTCCATTACAGATCTATTCATAATTGGAAGAAATTAAGGGCATCTCAGAAAACAGATTCCCTTGGGGAGTTTGCTTTGCTTCTCCAGATTAATACCTAAAATGATATGCTGTTAGCACACAGATCATCACACACAAAGAAATCTACCAACACACATATGGGTGTGAATAATGTGAAATCTCAGATTTACAATAGTGGTATACTAATAAATACATCTGACACTAATATGAATGTCATCATTTTTGAACCTGAGCCTTCAGAAAGATCATAAAGAAATGTATGAAACAGGAAAAAACATGGGTCACCACAGAAGTCAGGGTACTGGTTACTACAGTAGTAAGCTGCTGGATCAAATTCAAAATGTTGGTGATGACTTACAAGCCACTATGTTGTTACATCAAGTACCATCTTCTTAAATTTGAATCTGCCTTTCCAGTAAGAACTTCATATTAAACTCTTTAACTCCAAAGTTCAAGCAGCTTATTGCCTTTTAATACTGTACTTCATAAAACTGTTAAAACATTATTTTATCATACTTTTAAGCAGGATTGAATATTTTGCATAGTTGTTGCTTTTATTCAGCATTTTTTATTCTATTATATAATATTTGCTGGAGCAGGATACCAGAATTGTGAAAAATCCTTCCAATTACTTTGGGTTTTGTGCTGATTGTTCCCAACTTCATCTGCTGAGCTACATATTGATTTCAATCTGAAAATCTGTAGTCTTTGTTTAATATCTTAAAAGCTAATCCATACTGGTTCTATCCCCTATTTTAATTTTGTTTTCTAAAGTAACTATGTAGCAGTAAAAGTATGGTAGTCCTCACTTACCAAACACCAATAAGACTAACAACTCCATCACTATGCAGCATAGTTATAAAGTGAAAAATCATATGGATGTGCCCCATTTGTCCCTTGTGGCTGCAGTTGTTAAGCAAACCATTTACATCAAGTGCAACATCATGTGAATGCAACTTCCAATTTTCTGCTGGTTTTCCTGCTGATTTTACTTGTTGAAAGCTGGCTGTGAAGGTCGCAAATGGCAAACGTGTGACCACACAAAAATGCAACCCTTGAAAATGCACATTGGTTGACAAGCATCTGAATTGTGATCATGCAAATGTTCTTTTTCAGTACCATCATAACTTTGAATGGTTGCTGAATGACCAATCAATAATTGAGGAATGCGTATAAATATGTTGTGTTATTTTTGTACCACTATTTATGAAATACATGAATTATCATCAAAGTCGAACATGGTCCAACTACATCCCCAAAACTCAATGTCCTACTATTTTTAAAAAACCATAAAAAGAATCCTGCATAAATTTTCAAATTAGCAAAATATTCTTTTTTCTATTTTAGATCATTTCAAGTTTGGAAATAAAAATATTTTGAGCATTCTTTAAAAACTGGACAGAAGATCTGCATAGCACCGCTGTAGTATTAAGGAAGCTTGGATATTGTTTGAGACTGGACATATGTGTGTGGGTGGGTGTTGTTCCATAAAGAGCTGACTTAAAGTTAATGCAATTGTTAATGAAATAGCTGTTTAATGAAGAGAGATGTGCTATGTTCAGAAGAGATCCAAAGGATTTCTTCCAAATCAAAGTTTGTAGCTATATTAATATGTGCCTATTTGCTTTTTGTGTCTCCCCCCCCCCATCTTAATTGATTTTGTTACAACTTATTGACAAAGGAGTCCCTGGTTTATCAACCATTCTGAGAAGTTTATACTGAATAATATGGAAAATTTATGTATTAGTAATTCTTATATGCCATCCAACTCTATAAGATGCTTTGTATACAGTAAACCAAACATTCATTTTTAGTAATCTCAGAGTGAAAAATAAGGATCAAAATCACCATTGCTCCTCAATTACTAGTGAAGGCAGGGTTTACATAATTGCACCATTTAGGTTGCCAAATTTAGTTTAATGCCTCTTTCATGAATAACTATAAATATACATAAGCAGCATGATATATATCTGGATATCCTGTCTACCCAAAAGCAAATTACAGGATCAAGCCTTATACCAACCACAATATCGCTTATACTCTGGACTTTTCTTACAATTCGTTTACCATTCTTATGCTTCAGGAACGTTGGCCAATTTCACAAATCACTACAAAAAATACATTACACAAGAAAATACAAAAACCTAGAATACAGAGTTGCCAAGAATATATTAGCCATCTCCTTCACGTGGTTTTGTTTTTAAGTTTGCAGGAACTCTTTGGCTTTAGCTTTGTACCTACTTGGTGTCAGACTTTATTATATCTCTTTCTGACATTAACAAAATGAGTAATGCCTTGTTTTGGAATATATACACCTTCAAGTACAGCCGCCTTAATACACAATCACTGCTTCTTAAGAAAAGCAAATACAGGGAATCCAGAAGATGTAATTACCACAGAACTGTATCCGTATAAACAGATCAGATGACAAGTTACTCCAAGAGGATAAGGAGACTAATCTCAACAGGGCCAATATAAACTAAGAGAACAAAAAGGTACAGCAATAAGGGAAAAAAATCAGTACAGCAATAAGAGAAAAAAAATCAGGCCTAGAAATGCTGAAACAGGAGACTGCATATTCTCAATATTATATAGCTAAGATGCTGAGGCCCAAAGAAAGCAGATTATCTAAAATCATCGATCAATGTTAAAAACTCTATTTTAAAACCCATTTAATTCCAATTAAAAGACACTCTAAATATTTTGTGTTTCTCCAATAACTCGCCAATCTCCAAGGAATGGAACACCTTTTTTGCTGGAGCACCTTCAACTAAATTCCCGCAGGAGCCTCACTTGTACGTAATGAGAGGCTTAGCCAGGAACTTTCCAAAGGGTGGCAGGTTGAAAGCCTAGAATGGGAAACTATCGGGGCGTTGTCACGCTCCGTCACCATTATTATTATTATTTTGTTTTTCACCTCACCGAAGCTTAGCGCTCTTTAAAAAAGGGGGAAAAAACCATTAACCCACCCCAACCGCTCTTCTTGCGCGCTTCAACAGTTACCAAGGTTGGTAATGGCGTTGCCACTCCTCAACGAAATTGGGGTAGTATGAGGGGAGGGGAGAAAATAACATCCCGAGGCTTGACGGGAACCGCCGGTGTAGGCCTGACACTAGGCCGGCGTCAAGCTGCGGGCGGTCCCTAAGTCCAGCACCGCCCCCCTCCCGAAGCAGTCACTACCACGTCGGCGCAGCCAACACTGCGGAAATGGAGCGGCTGAGGCGGGCGTTTGCGCAGGCGGCTTGGCCCTCAAGGCCGGGCTTCCCAATTCCGCAGCGGCTTCTTTTTCTCCCCACCCCTTCCCCGCCCGCCACCTTTGGCTCTCTCACCTGTGTCCCCGATTATGATATACTTGAAGAGATACGCGTAGGCCATGACTTCCCGGTGCCCCGCCGCTTCAGCCCTCCTGCCTCTTTCCTCCGGTTAGAATTGTCGCTCCTCTGTGGCGTGGCGCGGCGTGACGTGACCGCCCCCTCCGCCCTTCTATGTCAGAGCTCGCGCTACGTAAAAGATTTGAAGCCCTGAGCGGCTTCCACCGCTCCACTCCTCCTCTTCAGCGCGCGCCGCACGACTTCCAATTACACCCCCCCTCCTCTTGTTTCCTTTTCCGAAGCGGTCACCAGCCAATGTCCTTCGGCTGTGCCGGCGCGCGCGGCCCCCTTTCCTTTCCTCTGCTGCTTTTTTTTTTCTTCTCCTCGCCGCGTCTCCGAAGAGGCTCGTTAAACGTCCCGAGGCGAGAGAGAGGAGGGAGGAAGGAAGGGAAGGGCAGGAACAATAACAGGCGGTGAGGCTCCTAGACAGTTCGCCGACGTCACGGAGCGCTCTCTACGCCGACCCCGGAAGTGTTCGAACCCCCTCCGCTGCCTCTTCTTGGCGTGTGGGCGGGGGAGGAGCCTTGGAAGTGACCTGCGGGCGGAGGCTGAAGGGCTTGGGGCGGGGTCTCGTGAGAAGGAAGATCACGGAACGGCCCTTAGAAATAATCCCGTCTCCCCTGCGGGGAAATGAGGGGAGCGAAGGAAGAGGAGAAATCCGTGTGAAACTGAAAAGTGAACTGGCGGCGTTCCTTATGAAAACAAGTACAAGTAA